>NC_143149.1:25780833-26084166 GCF_059928025.1 Delphinapterus leucas
GGCGTGACCAGAAGATGTCAAAGAAAGGTTTCCGACACCAACTTGACTCATATTTTCCTCAAATGGCCCTTCACTGGTTTGTGGATGGAAACATCCAAGGGCTGCAGCGGTCCCATCGTGCCAGGCGGAAGGACAGCCCAGTTCGTGCCCACACAAGGCAATCGCAACTACATTACTGCCGATGCTCAGGGGAAGGCTAGAAATGCAAAATACATGCTGACTTCAGAGATATTAAATTTGAAAAAGAACAATGCTTTTTAGAATTAGGGAAATTTTGTTTCCCTAAATGAATACAGGCTATCCACACTGTTGTGAACCTGGCATTGTCCATGAAACTACCATGGAGATATGTCCATGTCAGGGCAGAGACGGCTGCCCTAGTCTTTTTAACAGTCGTGTAGTATTATTCCATTGAGAATACACAGTCATTTCAGTATTTATTCTCCCAATTTTTCCACTTTGTGGGACAAAAATCTAAACTCTGAACTAGCAACTAGAACTTCAGAGCAGGCCATCCATGCATCTGCCTTAGACGCTTGGCTGGAGGGACATTTTACAGAAGTCAATCCCGTATACAGCAAACTATCTCCAAGCTAATGACATCCTCTGAAACCAAGGATCAAGAGAACAACTGAGGCACTTCCCAGGGGGCACAGTGGTTAAGACTCCACGCTCCCAATGCAGACGGTCCGGGTTCAATCCCTGGTCAGGGAACTAGATCCCACACATGCTGCAACTAAAAAGCCCACCAACCACAACTAAGGAGCACATGTGCCGCAACTAAGGAGCCGGCAAGCCACAACTAAGGAGCACGCCTGCTGCAACTAATACCTGGTGCAACCAAATAAATAAATAAATAACAACTGACTGCTTTTTCCAAAGCAAGTCTACCCACCAGGTAGATACAGAACTGCCAAATCATTCCATCCCACTTAGCCTTTGAGCCACTTTTTGACCCTAGTTGGAAGCTATGACCTGGAAAAATAAACTTTCCTTAGAGTCTCTCTCTACCCAAGAGAGAACAGTGCAGAATAAAGCACTGTCCTCCAGGGGATTCCCTGGCAGTCCAGTGGTTAGGACTTGGTGCTTTCACTGCCAGGGCCCGGGTTCGATCTCTGGTTGGGGAACTAAGATCCTGCAAGCCATGCGATGAGGAAGGAAGGAAGGAAGGAGGGAGGGAGGGAGGAAGGAAGAAAGAAAGGGAGAAAGGGAGAAAGAAGGGAAGGAAGGAAGGAAGGAAGGAAGGAAGGAAGGAAGGAAGGAAGGAAGGAAGGAAGAAAGGAAGAAAGAAAGAAAGGAAGAAAGAAAGAAAGAAAGAAAGAAAGAAAGAAAGAAAGAAAGAAAGAAAGAAAGAAAGAAAGAAAGAAAGAACTGTCCTCCAAAGTTAATCATGTCTAGGACACTCTCAGCTTGATTTTCTAATATACACAGAAAATCTAATCTTGACCAAGGATTTTAGGTCCACATTAAGGATCCTTAGTAACATAATGAATAAATTATATTTTATAGGCCCAAGTTTAATACCATAAACAAATAAAATGCACCCCTCCTACGGCAGTCCAAAAGAGACAGTAAACGCATAAAGCAAAGAACATAATACTTTCCTATAATTGTTATTTTATTTAAATTTTTTCATCCAATTCCTCATATAATAAATGCTCGATACAAGAAATTTTATTGCACTAAAAAAACATAAAAGAACCACCAGAGGGTAGAGGGGAATGGGAGGAGAAGAAAGATCATCCATATTCCCAAAGGAAAGCAATGTTTCACATCGGGGTGTATGAGTGTCTGAGTGTGCATGAGTGTGCCAGTGTGTCAGTATGTGAGCGTATGTAGGTAAGATTCAAATATGAACATATTTACTACAACTCTTCAGTAGAGTCACAGCTAATATGGCTTGAAAAAAATTCACAGTGATAATAGTTCATGCTATAATTGTTCATACTCAAAGAAAGATAAAAGTTGTCCCAAAACACACTCTATCCTATAGAGACCGTGGGCCCCAAAATCAGAAATGAAAATCCCCTTATACACTCTCATCCTGACGCGGGAAGCCTAACAGGTGAGATGTCTTGCTTCGTGGCTCAGTATATCCCCACCTGCCCTCCAAAGCTGCAGTGCCAACAAGTGAGCAGGTGTTTGGGAGCAAAAGTACAAGACATGGAGTGAGAAAATGAGGCTGCTCGGAGAGGGAGGTCATCACACAAAGTCTGGGGGTTGATGGACGTGCTCAGGTAGCTGAGGTCACAGAGGTTTCAGCAGCCACAGCCGTTAGATGACCATGTGCAGAAATGGCAGAGGAGAAGGATGCTTCTGTGACATGGTGAACTGCTGAACAAACAGGGTATCCTACCCCAGATTTCTGGCTGATTTAAGAAATAAATGCCTTAATTGCTAAGCCACTTTTTTTTAAAATAAATTTATTTATTTATTTGTTTTTGGCTGCGTTGGGTGTTCCTTGCAGTGCATGGGCTTCTCATCGCGGTGGCTTCTCTTGTTGCGGAGCACAGGCTCTACGTGCGGGCTCAGTAGTTGTGGCTTACGGGCTCTAGAGCGCAGGCTCAGTAGTTGTGGCGCACAGGCTTAGGTGCTCCGCGGCATGTGGGATCTTGTGTGCCACAACTACTGAGCCTGTGCTCTAGAGCCCACGAGCCATAACTACTGAAGCCCACATGCCTACAGCCTGTGCTCTGCAACAAGAGAAGCCACTGCAATGAGAAGCCCATGCACCGCAACGAACAGTAGCCCCCGCTCACTGCAACTAGAGAAAGCCCGTGCGCAGCAATGAAGACCCAACACAGCCAAAAATAAAAACAAGTAAAATAAATAAATTTATTTTAAAAAAACATAAAAGGATATATTAAGTTAGGGAGAAAGAGGTGAAATGAATT
Source organism: Delphinapterus leucas (assembly GCF_059928025.1). Classification (NCBI taxonomy): domain Eukaryota; kingdom Metazoa; phylum Chordata; class Mammalia; order Artiodactyla; family Monodontidae; genus Delphinapterus; species Delphinapterus leucas. The sequence goes on from NC_143149.1 coordinate 25,783,728, forward strand.
GATGAGAAAATCACTACATCATCTTAGGACCTTTCTCCTGCCTCATTTACTCTGACAAATATAGCAATTTTATTTTAATTACTTATGGTGGTACTCAATGGTAGACTAGTGATACTACCACCCCATAAAAAAACAATGAAGTCTTAGCAACACTTTGACATCCAGTTATTAATTCTTTGCAAAAAAAAATTTGACAGAGTCAATGATTTGAGAAAGAATTAGTGAGTTATAAAAATTAAAAAATGAGATAGTAAGGAAAAGCTAAAGAACTAGACTCTTAACTGATCTTTGGTATGGAAGATCTTCTAGGCGGAGGTCATTTCTGGACTATTCTATGCTGACCACAGTTTCATTAGTGTTTATTCTATGGAAACATCTTAGCAGTCAGTCATGGAAAATCATTAAAATTCATTCTAATCCTGAGCTCATGCAAAGTCCATGAAATTATAACTGGCAAGTTAAATCAATAAGCCAAGTGTCTTGTCCTTTCTGAGCTTTATAGGAATCAAATGTATAAGTAAGCAATAAATAAGATTTTATTAAAAGCAGAGCAAATTCCCAATTTGCTGTTTGAGCTTGCAAAATTTAATTATCCATTTTCATTTTTTTGTAACATCTTTATTGGAGTATAATTGTTTCACAATGGTGTGTTAGTTTCTGCTGTATAACAAAGTGAATCAGCTATACATATACATACCATTTTCATTTTGTTTCAAATTTTTCACATGTTAAAAGAATTCAAACTTTGAGGGGAAATTGGTACAGCCTTGTCGAGACCCACCTGGCACTATGTACCAAAGTTTAACTTAATTTATCCATTAACACAGCAACTCTATTCTCAAATATCTAGAGAAATAAGGGTATATATGGGCAAAGACATAGAAGTATGTTCATGGTAATGTAACAGAAAAACAGCAACCTAAATAACCATTGACAGGGGAATGGTTAACTAAACTTAGGTGCCTCTATACCAGTAAATCAACATAACTTTAAAAATAATGAAGTAAATTGATATAGTCTAACATGACAAAAATCTTTAAAACATATGTTTAAATGGAAAAGCCAATATATATCTACAGTATGATTCAGTTTAAGAAAAAAACAGACAAAACTACAGGCTGGGGGCTTCCCTGGTGGCGCAGTGGTTGAGAGTCTGCCTGCCAATGCAGGGGACACGGGTTCGTGCCCCGGTCCGGGAAGATTCCACATGCTGCGGAGCGGCTGGGCCCGTGAGCCATGGCCGCTGAGCCTGTGCGTCCGGAGCCTGTGCTCCGCTACGGGAGAGGCCACAACAGTGAGAGGCCCATTTACCGTATAAAAAAAAACAAAAACAAAAACAAAAAACCACAGGCTGAATTCAATTATACATAAAAATTCTGAAGGATCACCAACAATCTAATTGGGATGGGGATTAAGGAAGTAAGGTTGAACTTTCCTTCTTTGCTTGGTAGATTTCTTTGTTGTTTAAATTGCGTTAGTGATATATTTATGCCTTAATTGTGTAAATTTTAAACATCCAAAAATTAGAGGAAAAAATGAGACACCTCTCTGAAGAGAAGCATTAAAAAAGTCTCACAAACTTTGTATAACACGTAAAGGCTCACAGATACAGCCCAAAACTGCCATATCACCCCAGTGCTACTTAGGAAAGATTGCCCTTGGAGTCTTGCATGCTTATAAGAGTATCATATTTCAGAATTTATGTGGAAAATTATGTGGCACAGTTAACTGCCAGGAATTTCATCCACCCCCAGAAGGAGAGCAGGCAGATACAGCTTCCTTGAACATCAGCAGGTGAATGTGTTCGGCTAACATCCAGTGAATGAATTATTTCAGATATAAACGAGAGATTAGCACACATCCTCAGAGAAGCCACGTTAGGGCAACGCCTTGTAATTCAGTTGAAAAAGTGGTTGGAGTTTTATGATTAAACATATCAAAATAATCAAGCTGGAGCCCATCAAACCAAGCACCTTGAAATAATAATTATTATTTTAATTTGTTAATCTTGGTGCTTTCAATATGTACTTCACAATTTTTTTGATCACAAAAGTATTAACTGTTGGCAATGTCAGAGCTCTTAAAATAGTATTCTGGAAAGCAGAAAAGTAAGGAAGCATAGTGTGTCCTTAATAGGGAACCAAACTATAAAAAATATTTTTTTAAAAAATCAGTTGAAATCAGGTAAGTGATAACAAACCCAGTCCTCCAGCTGCATGGCTTATAGCGGCATGGCTTCCAGAGGGATTCTCCCAGAGTTGGGTCCCTTGTAGCTGAGCCTTAAGGTGAAGAAACATAAAATGTCCATTTTTCTTGCCTTTCCTCTATTGTTTAGATGCTCATTCCCCTGGTGCCCTAATGTTCTCTACGGTATCTAGTAGAGGGGGCTAGGGCAACCAACTCATCCCAACTTGCCTGGGACTTCTCCAGTTTTATCAGTGAGAATCCTGTATCCGAGGAACCACGTGAGTCCTGGGCAACTCCAGACAGTTAGTCACCCCCAGGCCACACTCCCACGAAAGAAAAAATCATCCAGGCAGAAGGGGCATGAGTTTTATTGCCTGTCAGTGTGGGCTACAAATCAGAGTTTCATCTCTTTTTGACTGGAAAATAGAGTAATCTCAAATATATGCTGGGAGACAGAAGCCAGACAAGAGAGTCCACAGTGTGCAATTCAATTTATACAAAGTCTCTAAACGAGCAAAACTAACCTATAGTGATAGAAATCAGATCAAAGGGATAGCAGAGAGCAGGGAGTAGGGGCAGACTGGCTTACAGAGGGGCACAGGGGAAATGCCTTAACTGATAAATTGTCACCAACTGCTGACTTAGAATGTGTGCATTTGTTATATGTAAACTTCACCTTTCAAGAGTTGACTTCTAAAAGAAGAGTGAGATCTTCCATCACCCAAAAGATTCAGGACAGACTGGGGCAACATCTTTTAGGGATGCTCTTGGAGGGATCCCTGAGGCTTGGGGAACGTCAAAGATCTATGGTCACTCTCAGCTCTACGGGAGCATCACATTACCTTGGTCCCTATATAAAATGAATTCAAAATTCACTCAGAGCTTGTGCAGTCCTTGATTACAGGAAATTGTACAGATTCCTTCTCTGGAAATATCGAAAGAAAAGCATAGCTACTGTTCTCCCATTCTATGTTGTTGTGTTGTTGTTATAACTATAAGCTCATCGAAAGACTAGAAGACCAGAGGTACAATAGAAAGGGAGGTGGGGTAGATTTCAGTGCCTCTAATAATGCACTAGAGCAGCCCAACACAAACAGCTTTTAGTACAGAGATAATCCCAGCTGTGGGAACCTAATCTAATAAAAACGTGTGAAGTGGCTTTTGTTCAGGAGGTGGTCTCCATTCTGACCTTGAGGCCCTATTTACTTACTTTGAGGCAACATCTGAAAGTTGGCTAGATACTAGGGGATGGAGGAAAAGACTTCCAGGATGAAAGGATGGGGTACCTGAGAGGGGAACAGAGGATTCAAACCGATGCCCTTCAGTGAATCGTTAAGTGACCCTACCCTTCAAGGGAAACAGGCCTTGAGTATTTGATTTTTTAGGAAGTTAACCTTACCCTGATGCAAGGAAACCATCACTTTTCAGTTCTCTGCCTCTTCCTTGATTCTAATACTACCCAGAGAACTGGTAGGCACTGAAAATAATTGGCATCTGAGGCTGGAACAGATGGAATCTGCTTTGTTGCTAGGCAGTCCGGCGATAGCTGTGATCCTGCAGCACCCACAGGAGGGGAGGTTCTGCATGCTGGTGGTGACTGTGGGAGAAGAAAGCAGTCCAGCCTTTAAAAGGCCCGTGGGGAAGCTTCCATGGACTTGCACTGGAAATTTCTCAAGTGAAAAGCCAGAAGTCTCCCACTTGTTACATATCTGGTGAGGGCTAAGACTCATGGGCCTCGGGCGTGTGCATGCGTGTAAATTTCCACGTGCCAAATGTCTGCGGGTTCCTATTAGCCAGGAAAGCGGCTCTTTGCACTGTGCCAACAGAGCCAAACATCTTCCAAGAATTAGTTCCCAACTGGGAAATGGAAAGTTATTGGGTTGACTCTCCCATCTGCTGGTACGTAATGAAGTCCAGTCCATAGCTGAGATCCTGGCCCAGGGAAACATCAGAGCCAATTCCCTCCTCTGCAACTGTCGAGCTGAGCTGGCACGCAGGGGCCCCAGAGCAGTGCCATCTGCCCAGCCAGACCCTTCAGGCCAGCCACCTGTTACTGATGACCACCCTGAACAGCCATTCCACTCAGGTTTCCTACCATATTGTCAGGTCCCCTCCATCTAATAATGAGCAGTGGATAGCGGCCGGGTGTTATGGTCCAGGCCATTCAGATACCAAGCCTTGAAAATAAATCCTCCCCCAGTAACTCGGAGCTAGTGCTCAGGAAAAATAATGGCACCACAGAGATATCTTTGAGCTTGCATAAAAGGAGTGAGAGGATTAGAATTGGTGAATGACGTTATGAGGAAAACAGCACATTCACTGATCCAAGGTACATAAGAAAATTAAGATAGAATAACACAAAATCAGGATGAAGGAGACAGACAGGGAAACGCTGAAGTAGTTTTAATCTAGAGCTCAGCTGGAATGAGGCCAAAATGAACCACGGAGCTGTATTTCTATTAATCTGCTCCCTAGCAGATATGCTGAAGAGGAGGTGCTGGTTTCCACTTTACTGAATGGCTCCATCTCGAATGAAAAACTGCCTAGTACCATTAGTTAATTAGAAAAGGAATCTTTAGAAAAATCTTCATTTGGGGTTTAGAACAACAACATGCCAAACTAAGAGGGGGTAATCTGGAAGACCATTTCAGGACCAGCTCTAAATAAAGCACATGTGAATCTCACTGAGCAACATCAGAGAGTTTTCTTGTTTGTTTTTTTTGGTTTTTTTTTTGCTGTACGCGGGCCTCTCACCACTGCGGCCCCTCCCGTTGCGGAGCACAAGCTCCGGACGCACAGGCCCAGCGCCCACGGCCCACAGGCCCAGCCGCTCCGCAGCATGCGGGATCCTCCCGGACCGGGGCATGAACCTGCATCCTCCGCATCGGCAGGCGGACCCCCAACCACTGCGCCACCAGGGAAGCCCATCAGAGAGTTTTGAAACTCAAAACTCTTAACTGTACTTGCCAAGCATTCACCATTCACAGCTCAGAACAGGCATGTGACCACTACCAACCAATTCTGGTTGAACACCAAGTCACACCTCCTCGTGGACATTATACAGGCCACTCAAACCACTTTAACAGAGTTAACATATGAGCAGTGATTAAATAACAATGCACCATATTTAAAACCCATCCTTACTAACTACACATTTTCATTGTCTTTAAGTCTAAAGACCTGGGACAGTAAAGCCCTCAATAGCAGTGAAACTCTCGACCTTCGAAATCAACACTACCAAGCTACTTTTTTGAAGAAGCCCTCAAAATATCTTCAAAGACATAAATACAGAGCCAAGGAAAGCAAAAGCGAAGCCCTGGGAATAAATAGTGAACCAGTGAGAAGCTAAAAAGGCCTCAAAAACACTCAGCAATGACTATACCATTGGAACTGCAATTTGATCCAGTCAATTCACTCTTCAACCTCAGAGCCATGCAAGGCAAGACAGAAAATACTGGCCATGTCATTCACAGGCCTAAGTGTCCATCGCAATGGGAAAAAAGACCCACACCAAGCCACAACACCATGAATTTTTAGAAAACTGGTTATTTACAAAGGAATGGGAAGCAAAATACTACCAGATACAAAGAGGTATACATACAAAGAGGTATATATAAAGGTGAACCCAATTCCAGCTACCGGTATTCTTAGTTAGTACTTATGGTGCCTTTCCTTCAAAGACAGAAAGCTGTACCAAAATCAGAAATCTAACGCCCCTTCATTAAATTAGCCTGTGTGACTGACTGGTCACAAAGTTCACTTACAAAGGAAGAAGAATCAGAATGACATCGGACTTCTGGAACCCAACGGAGCAAATCTTTCAAAATTCTGAAGGAAGATAAACTTGCCTTATACTCTTCTTAGGAAACAGTTAGAAGGGGCTGCAGCCACTCAAGGAAGTAAGTCAAGAAAGTGGGAAATAGACCTAGGAAATAAGGAATCCATCACAAAGCAGCAAAGAAAAAGAAAAAAAAAACCCTCAGGATATTTGAAATTCCAGGATGAGAATATTCAGCAGAATTAGCAAGTAACAAGTCTAAACTGAGCGGGAGGGGTGTGCAAACAAATGTTCCCTGGAGGAGAAATAAAATGAATAGATTATCTAATACGTCAGACCACTTATTTTTTAAACTTTATGTACCTAAAATTTATTTGTTGTATATACACAAAAATTCTACCTACATAGATAGGCATTTCATATATCGGATGGAAAACTGTTAAAATAAAATTAATGATAATGAATTAATAAAAACTACATAATTTTTTAAAGACGATTATTAGCTCTAGGTTAAAAAGTATCAAAAAAGGAGTGTAAGATGATATAACATTTAGAAATTGTTTAAAATAATTAAGAGGGCAAGGAGGAATGTAGGGATAATCAAACACAAATAAGAGAAGATTGATGATTGTTGAAGCTGGGTAAAAAGTACCAAGATGAAAACTTAAAATTCTAACAATTATATAGTAAACAATGATTTCTGATGTCATTAAAAATAAACCAAATAACTGTCTCAAGAAATACAAGTATGCACATACTATTTAGATACATGAACACAAATTCCAGGAAAGCTACAGGAAACAGGATAGGAGAGAGGGAAAGAGAACTTTTTTTCATTTAAGAAAAAACCTTTTAGAAGATGTGGTACATATATACAATGGAATATTTACTCAGCCATAAAAAAAGAATGAAATAATGCCATTTGCAGCAACATGGATGGACCTAGAGATTGTCATACTGAGTGAAGTAAATCAGACAGAGAAAGACAAATATGATATCACTTATAATGTGGAACCTAAAAAGAAGGTAAACCTTCTTTTTAGGAACCTAAAATGAACTTATCTACAAAACAGAAATAGAGTTACAGATGTAGAAAACAAACTTATGGTTACCAGGGGGTCGGGGGGGCGGTAATAAATTGGGTGATTGGGATTGACACATACACACTACTATATATAAAATAGAAAACTAATAAGGACTTACTGTGTAGCAAAGGGAACTCTACTCAATACTCTGCAATGGCCTAAATGGGAAAAGAATCTAAAAAAGAGTGGATATATGTATATGTATAACTGATTCACTTTGCTGTCCACCTGAAACTAACACAACAGTGTAAATCAAATATACTCCAATAAAATTTTTTAAAAAAACCTTTTAATACCATTTCATTTTTTAAATTGTTTATGCATTACTTTCGTAAAATTTAACAAAATTCTTTATCCTCATAAGATATTTCTTGTTATGGCTGTATATAATTTCAATGTCTTTTTCCCTTTATTTATTTAATGAAATGAAAAGAATTAAGGGGTGACATTGAACATAAAAAAGCATAACTGGAAATGATAAGAATTCAATAGCCAGTTCCATTACGAGGTTAGACTGTATATACTGCCCTCTAGTGTCATGTCAAGGGAAAGCATCTCAAATTTTATAAACTATAAATTTACTTAAATCTTCAAATGTCACATGCTCTCTTTCTCTTGGATCGTCTCTCCTCTCCATGTAGTAATTCTCCTACTTCTAGGATCCAAAAATCAGGTTTGTACTATTAGTTTATGGTCTGGCTTCATTATGGATTCAAAAGGTTTTGATGGGAGGGTCTTGGAACCTGATCATGATTAATGGGGAAGTGTTCTGAGTTCTTAATAACTGTTTATTCAGTTGGGGAAAAGAATGCATTTCTTTGCCATTTCTTCAATCCCTTGAAGGTATATTCCTACAGAATCAAATACAGTGCTGGACAGAAGTCCAACATGTAGATGCTCCAAAAAGATTGAGTGAGCCTGGCAAGTGACTGATTTCAGAACTCATTTTGCTATTTGTGGGCAGTCAGGAGGGATGAAGGGTCACATAGAAAAGTGCTCACTGTTGTCATTAATAACTGCTTAAACCAAATATTTAAGGAATACGGACAAGGCAACATGGACAATATAATCTAAATCATTCCTGGGGAGAAAATGGAGAGATTAAATGACAAAAGGTTCCCCTTGACACCCTCCATCCCCTCCCAAGAGAAAAAACAAAACCAAAAAACACCCGCTTTTCACAACACTTTTGCAATGAAAAGAATGCATTTTCTTCCTACGCTTTATTAACTATTAGATAAAATCACACATCTCTCTCTGCCAAAAGGCTGACACACGTTCAGTTCCAAGATGTGTTCAACTGCTCTTCGATAAGGGGGGAGCCCTGTGCTGTCCCCCGCCCACCACCCCAACTTCAACCATTTTCCTTTTCCAGAATGGTTGCTCCTCCTCCCGTCCCACCCTTGCTTTGCTGATCACAAAGAGATGCATTTGGACCTGCGTGTTCAAATCATGCTGTGTCAATAGCTACAACAGCGTGGGCTGGGTTCTCTGCAGAAGCATTCCCTTGCAGGGCTTCACACAAATCTTCCTCCTCCAACAGTTCTAGTCAAGGTCGGAAATTCTTTAACTAGCTCAAGGTCATTCTAATGTTGGCTCTTGATCTATGAGCAGAGATCCTATTTCCTACATCCTTATTCCCTTGATTAACACTTTGGCCAAGAAAACAGTACAGTGAGTTTGTATCCATCCATATAAAACCAGGATGATAATTCCTGCAACGTTTGACCCTCATACACATGCACACAGACCTTGGACATTTCAGGTCCTGAGTCTCTGTTCGGAGATTATAAACTGTCAGTTACACAGATGTAGAGAATGGACATGAGGATGTAGGAAATAGGAGGGGATATGGGGATATGTGTATACATATAGCTGATTCACTTTGTTATACAGCAGAAACTAACACAACATTGTAAGGCAATTATACTCCAATAAAGAGGTTAAAAAATAATTAATTTAAAAAAAACTCTCAGGGACTTCCTTGGTGGCACAGTGGTTAAGAATCCGCCTGCCAATTCAGGGGACATGGGTTTGAGCCCTGGTCCGGGAAGATGCCATGTGCCGTGGAGCAACTAAGCCTGTGCACCACAACTACTGAGCCTGCGCTCTAGAGCCCACGAGCCACAACTACTGAAGCCCGTGCGCCACAACTACTGAGCCTGTGCTCTAGAGCCCATGTGCCACAACTACTGAAGCCCGCGCGCCTAGAGCCCGTGCTCCACAACAATAGAAGCCACTGCAATGAGAAGCCCGCACACCACAAAGAACAGTAGCCCCCGCTCACCGCAACTAGAGAAAGCCCACGCACAGCAACGAAGACCCAACATAGCCAAAAATAAATAAATTTATAATAATAATAAAACAAATTGTCAGTTAAATTGCAATTTTGGGGGGGTTCTTTTTTCTTTTTCTTCTTCCAGATTTAATGAGACACAGTTGACATACCGCACTGTATAAGTTTACAGCATAATGATTTGACTTACATACATCGTGAAATAATTACCACTAGTTTAGTGAACCTCCATCATCTCATAGAGATTAAATTGCAATATTTTATATTTATGGTACACTTGCTTTCCCAAGAGCCAACAAGTCCGTAAACAGGGATAATAATTTCTCGTGTAAATGCTGAATCTACCAACATGGGACAAAACTGAATAGGGCCTGTTTCTCTTTAGGCATAATAAGTTTAAAAAGGCCATTGCCAAAATCTTTCAGAAGTTACCAGAATATCTAAGAAAGAGCATGGGTTTTTGAGCCAAGGGAGTCAGGGCTAAAAGCTCAGTTTAGCCACACGAATATGACTTGGAGCATATTATCATACACTCTGAGTCACAGCACCCTCATCATTCAAGTGAGGATAATACTGACCTTCCAGGACTACTTTGTGCCTGTAACGCAGAGGGTACCTGAGAAATACTAGTTTCCTCCCCTTCCTCTTCTCCTGTCCCAGCACCCCGAACTCCCTCCACCCTCCCTCCCCCTCATCAGTCCCGTCCCCCATGCAAGGAGTAGAACTCCCACCATGTGTCATAAGCTCCCAAACAAAGCTGTGGCTGGCAATGAGACCGGCTCCTCCCCTTTCTTTACATCTCCATCTGCATCATACGGCTTCTCGGTTTATTGGGGCAGGAATCTTTCCAACCCTAGAGAGGCCTCCTGGGAAGCAATAAGCCACAAACTTGACCACCTCACGTCTAAGCAGCCCCCTTCACTTCTGCCACCCCAGGCTCCTCTACCAAACTCCAGCTACAAGTTTCTCCCTCTGGTTCCCTTTCTCTTCTGGATAATCTGTTCTTTTGCTTCTCAGTTTTCACTCGTGTGTTCTCCCCTCCTTTTCCCCTTACTCCTGATTAAACAGCCTGACAAACTGCATTTTCTAACCTAAAAGACAAACCAGAGGCCTCTCCTCTGGCAGCTCTCTGCTGCCCCCTCTTGTCACAAAACGGAACTGGTCGCCACTCCGGCCGCAAAAATCTCATTTCAAGCTTCAGGAACACTCAGCATTTATTGAGGGCCTACTGTGTGCCAGGCACTATGGCAAGTATTGGAAATACAATAGTGAGCAAAACCAGAAACGCCCCTGGTCTCATGGAGCTTACAGTATACAGTGGAAAAGGCAGGCATTAATCAACTGATCACATAAGTAAACGTAAGGCCAGAACTCTAACGTGTTATGAAATGCTAAGAGAGCCTATAATAGAGAGGTCAGAGAGGTCAAGGAGGGCTTCATGGAGGCAGTGACCCAGGCTGAGACTGAAAGACGAGTGGAATAAACAAGTGAAGAGGGAGGAGGTACATCCGGGGGGGAGGCAGCACGTGTTCTAAGGTCTATGGTAGGAGGGAACAATAGGAACTACAAGGGACCACAGGAAAATCAGTGCATCCAGAGGAAGGGGGAGAGGGCAGCTGGGTGAGCTGGAGGCCACAGTGGTGGCCCAGTTATGGTGGATTAGAGTAAAGCTGTAAAGGTAGAGCCTGAGAAAATGAAGAGATTAGAAAAAACATTTAGAAACTATATGCTGTATTTATGAAATACAATCAAAAGAATTTTATGGTGGACTGGATACCCATGGAGGGTAAGGGGGAGGAGGGCGCCAAGGATGACCCCTACTTTCCTGACCTGCATAAATGGATGCACACTGCAGCCATTACCTGAGTTTTGAGGTGACTTTGTGACCCATAAAATGCATACAAGCAGACAATCAGTTATTCAGATACGGAGGGCAGAAGAGAGGTCTGGAGTGAAGACTTAAGCGTGGCTGTTACCTGCTTTTGGGCTGCAGCCCCTGCCCAGGAGGAGACGGCCCAGGGCAGTAGTTCTAAACTACTGCGCAGGACCCCCAGGGGGTATGTGAATTTTCTGGGGGTAGGGAGATGGGGGCGGCTATCTCACAGTGACTGGGGATTGCTACTGCCATTCACAGGAGGGGACCCAGGGTGCCAGACACTTTGCAAAAGGCAGTGCAGTTCACAGAGAAGAAATGCCTCATGCCCCACATGCCACAGAGGTTAAAAACCTGCTTTTAATTATCTGAGCCTGGAATCTAACTTCATCTACCATATAAACACCAAAGCTTGTATTTCTTGCTTCGTTTCAAGTTACACTGAATTTTCCAGGAATGTAGGAACCATGTAAATTAAGGGAAAAGCGGACTACTGTTTGGTATCTACCCAGACCTACTCACCATTTCAGAAAATCGCATCACTGTCTGAGGTAACTGAGTGCCAGTTCAACAACTCTCTGTCTGTCTACAAGGTAGAGTCTCCGTAAACAACACCCACGTTCACAACCAATGATTCTACACAGAGGCACAGCACTTAGCACTTAGCTACATCATTATGAGTTCATATGGCCAAGCACACACATACTGAAATGCCTATTACATATAAACTACTTTTCTTTATATTACAGAGAAAGCATGATATTTTTAAAATTACATATTGTTATAAGAAGCAGGCATTTAGGCTGATGGGATTGGAGACCACCAGCCAAGGGAGAAAGTCTAGAGTAAGAAACAGAGAGGAACGTGGATGAGTCTTGATGGCCAACATTCAATAGCCAGCAACAAAAGGGTCCTGCGAGGGCAGAGGACAGACAAAGAAGAAGAAAAACCAGAAATGCTGGGCTGGAAAAGCATAGGAAAGAGGATATTTCAGGAAGGAAGACCTAGATACCGATGTCAAATATTGCTGAGAAGTCAAGTACGTTGAGGACTAGAAAATGCCTCCAATTCAGTTAGGAATCTGGAGGATCTGACAACAGGGATGTCACTGATAATTTAGCAAGAGCTGTTCCAGTGGAAAGGTGGGGCTGGAGCAGAGAACTGAGAAGCAAGTAAGAGGTAGAGTGAGAAGATGGAGATGATTAGGATATGCTTCTTGGAGAATTTAGGTTGTACAGGGAGAAAGATAAAAGGTGATAAAAGGTGAGTAGGGGATTGTGTTTTTGTTTAAGGGAATGATTTGCCTACATGTATTTGCTAACATGACCTTTGTTTCCCTAGTGGAAAATGATGACGTGGGCTCCCTCTACTCAGGGGAGCTTAGGTTGGCTGGACTGGGCAAGAGAGGAAGGGGAAGAAGGTGGGACCACGGGCTGCACCTGGAGCTGGGGCCTGAGTTCAGACTGGCCCCCCTCTCACAATATGCAACATTTTAAAGAGCCCATAAAATTCACCTATTGGAGTTTATGAAATTAAGTTCAACTCTGTACGTTTTGAATTAATCCTTCACATTCAAGCTTCCTATAAGCAGGAGAACAGGTAAGGAAAGAGCAGGTAAGAAAGGAGGTCATTAATAACGAAATTCACTGACTCATTAAACTAATCAATAATCTTAAGCATGTGGTTTAAGATTTCATGAAATTTAGGAACGCTATGTCTCAATTTAAAAGTTTGGGGCTTCCCTGGTGGCGCAGTGGTTGAGAATCTGCCTGCTAATGCAGGGGACATGGGTTCGAGCCCTGGTCTGGGAGGATCCCACATGCCGTGGAGCAACTATGCCCGTGAGCCACAACTACTGAGCCTGCGTGTCTGGAGCCTGTGCTCCACAACAAGAGAGGCCGCGATAGTGAGAGGCCCGTGCACCACGATGAAGAGTGGGCCCCGCTTGCCACAGCTAGAGAAAGCCCTGGCACAGAAACGAACACCCAACACAGCAAAAATAAATAAATTAATTAAAAGTTGTGTTTTTTTTAATTTATTTATTTAATTTTTGGCTGCATTGGGTCTTTGTTGCTGTATGCGGGCTTTCTCCAGTTGCGGCGAGCGGGGGCAGTGCAACGGGCTTCTCACTGCAGTGGCTTCTCTTGTTGCAGAGCGCGGGGTCTAGGTGCGTGGGCTCAGTAGTTGTGGCTCAAGGGCTCAGTAGTTGTGGCTAACGGGCTCAGTAGTTGTGGCTCACGGGCTCTAGAGCGCAGGCTCAGTAGTTGTGGCTCATGGGCATAGTTGCTCTGCGGCATGTGGGATCTTCCCGGACCAGGGCTCGAACCCGTGTCCCCTGCACTTGCAGGCGGATTCTTAACCACTACGCCACCAGGGAAGCCCAAAAGTTCTTCTTTAAACACTATCTATAAGCATTCCCCAACTTCAGATACAATGTATCCCTGGAGATCGCATCTTTTTTTTAAAATTTATTTTATTGAAGTATAGTTGATTTACAAGGTTGTGTTAATTTCTGCTGCACAGCAAAGTGACTCAGATATATATATACATATATATATATATATTCTTTTTCATATTCTTTTCCATTATGGTTTATCACAGGATATTGAATATAGTTCCCTGTGCTATAAAGTAGGACCTTGTTGCTTATCCATTCTATATCATTTTCTATATAACACTTTGCATCTGCTAACCCCAAACTCCCAATCCATCCCTCTCTTGCCCCCTCCTTGGCAACCACAAGTCTGTTCTCTATGTCTGTGAGGCTGTTTCTTTTTCATAGATAAGTTCATTTGTGTCATATTTTAGATTCCACATATAAGTGGTATCATATGGTATTTGTCTTTCTTGTTCTGATTTATTTCACTTAGTATGATAATCTCTAGGTCCATCCATGTTGCTGCAAATGGCATTATTTCATTCCTTCTTATGGCTGAGTAGTATTCCATTGTGTATATATATGACATTCTCTTTATCCATTCCTCTGTCGATGGACATTCAGATTGTTTCCACGTCTTGGCTATTGTGAATAGTGCTGCTATGAACACTGGGGTGCATGTTGAAGGTCACTTCTTAAAGGGATTGCAGATATAAGGTGAACTCCAATCACACAGGAAGCACTGCCAACGTCTGTGGACAGTATTGAATGAGCATTGAATGTGAAGTAGTGAAAAATAGGGACTGTGTCTATCCCATTTTGGTGCTAAATTATTTTTAGAAAAGTTCAACCACTGGCTACAAGGCTTACAGTGATCTTGTCTAAAGAGCTTTAGAGACCTTGGGAAAGAAAGCACAGCAAGGATGCAAAGAAGCTGTAGGAAAGGCAATTAATTGTACAGTGATCAGCCTGCAAAATTTGCTCACACACTGCAATTCAGACACGGAAGAGGAAATGGAGTGTTTCTCCTGTATAACTCATCCATTTTTGCTCCTAAATCCCCATCCACTGGGCATAAGGGAAAAGCAATGGATTCAGTCCAATCTAATGGAGAACCTTAAAACAATGCTCCTAGGTACTATCCATTCTCTCCAGGTAAAAAGGTCTGTCAGCCTTCTCAGATCCTACCTCCCTCTCTACCTCCTCTCCATGGCCATGCCTGCCAGGGGAAAAGAGTCCTGGAACCTGTGTGGTGTCCTCTGATTTCTCTGAGCTTGAAGTGGACATCCTGCTGCTCTGACAGCTGACGTCGGCACCTGGTGTAACTCGTGATCTGGTCTCCTGAGAAGCCCTGCCAGGGCTGGGGATGCCCTGCTGATGACACAGCTCCCCCTTACTGCTCTCTGGGGACACACCTCTCTGAGGATAAGCACATCATTTATGGTACAATTAGGACACTTTTAAACAGAAGGCACTGACTGGAGAGGATGCTGGCACTGCAGCTGAAAACAGGACTGTCCCAGGCAAACTGAGGCGTCCAGTCACACTGCACCTGAGTCTCTGCTACACACTCTACTGGGCATTAGCCAGGTATCCACCCACAGCCTTTGCTGGTGGGCACTTCCCCATTAGGAGACATACAACACAAGAACATAGATGCCCCCTGCCTGGCCGGGCTGCTCTGACCAATGAACCATCACTGGACCCCACAAAAACCTGCCTGTCTTTGTGGTTTCTTCACCTGATCAAGATATTTCTAAAGGCTCCTCTTCACAATCTGAGCCCGAGGCAAGATTTGGGGTTGATAAGGACAAATGTAAACCTGCCTCCACCTTCCTCCTCTTCTCTGTCTTGGGTCTTTTCCCCCCAACACCTAGGACCAGAGAGGATGAGCTTTCTCCCTTCCTTATACCAAGGAGCAGCGAGGCGTGTGACCAAGCTGTCACAGCTGGAAGAATGATCTCAACAGGAGAAACCTATGAGCCGAGTACTCTAGTCTTAGTTCCTGTTATGTTAAAGTGGGAGCTAAAATAATTTAGAAAATCCCCTCAGGAGAACAGTCTGACTTTAGAAGGCTGTTATTATCTTACAGAAAATATCTTATCATGAAATTCAATGCTGAATATGAATTTCAAGCTTTTCTTCTGTAACAGTCCTATCTTCCCCCCCAAACAGAGAGAGGATGTGGACCAGCAAGAAAGACAGTAACCTACTCAGAAGGAAAGAAATCTTCTTACCCAAAAAATCATCTCTATTAGTTTAGTTTTTAAATCTATTACAATCCTATTATCAGCGCTCTTTATATTAGGTCACCTAAATATAAACATGATAACAATCTTAAATGTGTATACACTTATCAACAGACTGTCAAACTACATGAGGCAAAAACTGATAGAAATGCAAGGAGAAATAGACAAATCCACTATTAGAGGTGGAGACTTCAGCACCCCTCTATCGGAAATGGACAGGTCCAGCAGGCAGAAAATCGGTAAAGACATAGTTGAATTCAACAGTCAACTGGATATAATGGAGGTCTATACACAACTTCATCCAACAACAACAAAATACACACTCTTCTCAAGCTCACATGGAATATTCATCAAGAAAGACTAAATTCTGGCCATAAAACATACCTTAACAAATTTAAAAGAATAGAAATGATACAATATCTGCTCTCAGACAATGATGGAATTAAACTAGAAATCAAACACAGCAAAATAACTGGAAAATCCCCAAGTATGTGCAGATTAAACATCACACTTCTAAGTAATATGTGAGTCAAAGAAGAAACCTTAAAATTAACAAAAAATTAAACTACATGAAAATGAAAACACAACTTACCAAAATTTGTGGGATACAGAGAAGGCAGTGCTTAGAGGTAAATTTACAGCATTAAATGTATATAATAGAAAAGAAGAAACATCTAAAATCAATAACGTTGTCTCCACCTTAGGAAAGTACAAAAAAGAAGAGCAGATTAGATCCAAAGTAAGCAGAAACAAAGAAATAATAAAAATTAGAGCAGAAATCAATGAACTTGAAACCAGAAAATCAAATGAGAAAAATCAATAAAATCAAAAGCTAGATCTTTGAAAAGATCAATAACACCAATAAACTCTAGCCAGGCTAAAAAAAAAGAGAGAGAGGACACAAATTAGTAATATCAGAAATGAAAAGGGGGACATCACCACAGATCCCATGGACATCAAAAGGATAATAAAGGAATACTATGAACATAAACATTATGGTAACTCTCAGGTTATATTAATAGTTCTATGTCATTATTTATTGAGCGTCTACCATGCCCCAGGCAACACAATGTGCATTTTACATGAATTATCTTAAAACTTCACAAAAACCTTAAAGAAATTGGATTTATCCTCATATTACAAACAAGAAAAGAAGCTTAAAGAGTTCCAGTAACAGTGCTAACGTCACAGATCTAACAAGTAGTAGAGATGAATCGAGACCAGCTCTTACTGACTCTCAAGACATCAGGTCTTTGCATTCCACCACAGAGTTCCTCAGCAGTTGGGGGTATATAGTTTGCTTATGGTATAGCTCACCCTACCCTCTTGCTGCCAAAAAAAAAAAAGCCACCATTATCTCTGAAAAGTATGGAAATATCAATACATAAAATTGACCTGCCTTTAGTCATGAAGAGAGGAGTTCTTCTTGTCAGCCTGAGCCTGAGTATTTAATAGTACTCTGGCTAGTGTAAAACAACTTTCAGCTTCTTTCTCCCAAGGAATAATGTGATATAAAAAGGAGCATGACAGCAAAGGAAACCATAAACAAGACGAAAAGACAACCCTCAGAATGGGAGAAAATATTTGCAAACAAAGCAACTGACAAAGGATTAATCTCCAAAACATACAAGCAGCTCATGCAGCTCAATATCAAAAAAAACAAACAACCCAATCCAAAAATGGGCAGAAGACCTAAATAGACATTTCTCCAAAGAAGATATACAGATTGCCAACAAACACATGAAAGGATGCTCAACATCACTAATCATTAGAGAAATGCAAATCAACACTACAATGAGGTATCACCTCACACCAGTTAGAACGAGCATCATCAGAAAATCCACAAACAACAAATGCTGGAGAGGGTGTGGATAAAAGGGAACCCTCTTGCACTGTTGGTGGGAATGTAAATTGATACAGCCACTGTGGAGAACAGTACAGAGGTTCCTTAAAAAGCTAAAAATAGAGTTACCATACGACCCAGCAAACCCACTACTGGGCATAT
Organism: Delphinapterus leucas; assembly: GCF_059928025.1. NCBI lineage: Eukaryota > Metazoa > Chordata > Mammalia > Artiodactyla > Monodontidae > Delphinapterus > Delphinapterus leucas. The sequence continues at coordinate 25,801,578 of NC_143149.1, forward strand.
ACCCTGAGAAAACCATAATTCAAAGAGAGTCATGTACCACAATGTTCATTGCAGCACTGTTTACAATAACCAGGACATGGAAGCAACCTAAGTGTCCATCGACAGATGAATGGATAAAGAAGATGTGGCACATATATACAATGGAATATTACTCAGCCATAAAAAGAAATGAAACTGAGTTATTTGTAGTGAGGTGGATGGACTCAGAGTCTGTCATACAGAGTGCTGTAAGTCAGAAAGAGAAAAACAAATACCATATGCTGACACATATATATGGAATCTAAAAAAAAAAAAAAGGTTCTGATGAACCTAGCGGCAGGACAGGAATAAAGACGCAGACGTAGAGAATGGACCTGAGGACACGGGGAGGGGGGAAAGGTAAGCTGGGACGAAATGAGACAGTAGCATTGACATATATACACTACCAAATGTAAAACAGATAGCTAGGGGGCTTCCCTGGTGGCGCAGTGGTTGAGAGTCCGCCTGCTGATGCAGGGGACGCGGGTTCGTGCCCCGGTCTGGGAAGATCCCACATGCCGCGGAGCAGCTGGGCCCGTGAGCCATGGCCGCTGAGCCTGCGCGTCCGGAGCCTGCGCTCCGCAACAGGAGAGGCCACAACAGTGAGAGGCACGCGTACCGCAAAAAAAAAAAAAAAAAAAAAAAAGATAGCTAGTGGGAAGCAACTGCATCGCACGGGGAGATCAGCTCGGTGGTTTGTGACCACCTAGAGGGGTGGGATAGGGAGGGTGGGAGGGAGACGCAAGAGGGAGGGGATATGGGGACATATGTATATGTATAGCTGATTCACTTTGTTATACAGCAGAAACGAACACAACCTTGTAAAGCAATTATACTCCAATAAAGATGTCCAAAAACATAATAAATAAATAAATAAATATCATGTTAAAAAAAAAAGGAGCATGACGGGGTGTTACAAAGAGAAACTTTCTATAGTTAATGACAGAAATGCATGAAGCAACTGGGGAGGAAGAGGAGACAAGGGCAAAAATCCTGGTCAGTAAATAAGGCAGATGAGGTATGAGTGCAGGGGAAAAGGAGGAGAAACACTTGATCTTAACTAAAACAAAAAGAAATAATCTAGGGACTTCCCTGGTGGTCCAGCGGTTAAGACTCTGCACTTCCACTGCAGGGGGCACGGGTTCCAACACTAGTTGGGTAACTGAAATCCTGCATGCCGCGAGGCCAAAAAAAAAAAAAAAAAGAAAGAATCTAGTTCATATTTAAGCCTAGCAAACCTTTCCCATGTGCTGAAACTCACCACCAACACCATTACCAACCACCATCTCATACGCCGAAACTGGGACTGCGAAAATCAACTACTTGTATGAGCACAATGGTGCCCTGGTACCAAATGTCAATTGAGACAGAGCATTGGCTAAGGGGATCAAAGTTATAGGATAAGCAAAAACCAAGCAGTCACTTGGTTACCATGAAAAGCAAAAATGCTCATTTCTTCTTTATGCTTTCAACTCCTCTCCAGATACTGGCAACCCAACCAGGGAGTGTTTGGAAAACTGAATTTAGAGGCTGAAAGTAGGCAACTTGAGAAATTGGAGTGAGTACTCACCTTCCCTTCAAATTACGAGACAACTTAACTAGGAAGGTTGCAATCTGCTTGATGTCAGATATAAAAATAAAAACTAGAGTTTAAAAAAAAAAAACAAAAAAACTAGAGTTTAGTTGCCTGGAGAATAAAGAAAAAAAAAGGGCCACGCTAGCCGATCATGTAGCAAAGACTCGAATCTCTGAAATTAGGAGCTTTACAGTCATTGATCATTGGGGAGTTTAAAGGGATTGTTTTGCAGGAATCTATGAACGTGTGCACTGCAACAGACAGCTGAGTCAAATGACCTTGAACCCCTAGCCCCCTTCCCCAGCCAGCCTCACTCAATAATTTTACAGTTTTACAGCAACACACAGAATCCTCTTCGCCCTCCCCAAAGGATGTGCATTCTGCGTCTGTGCACCACTGGGTTGAGACAATCAAGAAAAACTTGTATCTCATCCCTCCTGGATCCATGCTTTTGCTCAGCATCAGCTCAGTAATAAGATTGATTCTAAGCAGAGGCCCCTGGTTCTGCCGTTTTCAGGCATCATCAGATGTTGCACTGGTCCAATAACTAAGTGCTCCCGAAAGACTAAATTGTGCCCAGGTGGCTAAACGAACACCCTAAATGCATAATTCCTTTAAAAGAATCATCAAAATCCACATTTTCAATTACAAAGTTTTCCAGTCTCAACATAAAACATTCTTGGAAACTTTGCCACAAGGCAGATGTCTTTAAAGGGGATTTTATTTTCCCAAAGGCATGAAGTTATAATTGGATATTCTGTTACCAAACACTAAGCATCAAATAAATCACAGGCATACAGAAGTGACAACAGGATATGAAAGCAAAGACTCATCTACAAATTCCCATGATGGAACTTAGAGATTTTATATTAAGTCATAAAATATTAGTGGTGGAAGCCACCTAAGAGATCATCTAAAAGCTGGTCCCAATACCCCCGTCAGGCTGGCCTCAACGTGACTTCCTGGGGAGCTTGGTAAAGAGCACAGATTCCCAGACCTCATCTCCAGAGATGTTGATTTTATATGAAGCGGAAAACAAAATGCTGTATTTTCCTCTTAATTTTTCCAGGCGATTCAAGACTCTTGGAAGGGGGGGCATGACCCCTATATATGACACTGCATGTTTTTCTCCTAACTTACTAATTAAATGCTAATGGCTTCATCAGTAAATGAATGAGCCTGATGAATTTGTATTTACATTTCTAGACCTTAAATTTTTTGGTGGTGAATTATATGACTACCCTTGCACACACAGATTTGAATCACTGCTCCTCATATGCAGCTGAAATATATAGTCACCAATGATTTGGATGTCAAATTTAGATGTCCGTACTCAGGAAAGTAAAATATGCAGGTGTCAATAACCTTAAGGACTAAATATTTACATATCTATGAAAGCAAAATATTTAGCGATCAATAATTTACTGACTTATTATTTTCACCTGTCAGGAAGGAAATGAATAGCATTTTTTATCCATCACAGTTGTGGTAAGTTGGTAACACAAGGTGGAACTAAGTATCTGAGAGGCCAAGGAGTTAAATGAATATGCATAGTGAATTTTTCTCCTTGGACACCTGCATAAATGAAAACAGATACCACTAAGACAGCAGGACATCAATTCTATCTTGAAAACACATCTCAAATCTACCCATTTCTTTCTCCACTGCATCCCACCCTAGTCCAGAGCAACATCACTTCCACTTATTTAATAGGAACTGTGTCTTGCTTCCACTTTCACATTCCAATCCATTCTCCGAGGAGAAGCCACAGGGACCTTTTTACAGCATAAATGAGAACAGAGCAAAACAGAAGTCAGAGCATAGCACCCCTGCTTAAAACCTTCTGCTATTTCTCCATTGCCCTTAGAACACATCCAACTCTCTCACCCTGTCTTGGGGAGCCCTTTATCACCTGGCCCCTGTCTCCCATTCGAATCTCATCTCATTCTATCCTCCTTCACACCCAGTCTGTACCCAGCACAGTGACCTTGTTTCTGACCCTCCATCACATCAAACTCCTTTCCACTCTCATTTGCATCTGCAGTTCCCTATACCTGAAATTAATTCCCTCCATCTTCACAGGACTGTCTTCTCCCACCTTTCAAGACTCAGCCTCAAATGTTACATCCTCAGAGAGGCCTCCCTGATCACTCCATCTCAAGCCAAAATGCTTACCCCTGCCTGGTAGCATCCTATTTACCTATTTCATAAGCTCCACGAGGGCAGAGCCCGTTGTAGACAGGCTTATAGAACCAGGTAATAGAACCACTATAACCCCAGCACCTAACACAGGGCCACACATATAATAAATGTTTCTTCCATGTCAGTTGTACTAATGAATGAAGAACAGATCTCCAACATCAGGAAGGGATACATCCTGAGACATTCTCAAACTCTCCCAAATCATGAACACCGGTAGCACGTGATTTCCTCAAAAAAACGGAGTTATGTGGTCTATTTCATACAGATCCAAACCTTAAGTTAGCCCAATATTCTACTCTTTAACCTATTTAAATAGCTAACTTCTGCCTGATAACCACTGTTTCTTAAAATACTTCTCTTGGTCCTCATTTCCATTATCAGCATTAGTAGTTTACTTTCTTCAAAGAGGTTATTTTTTCACTAATAAAGAAAGTATTTAATATTTCAGGAGATTTCCAGCATACACAACAATATAACACAAAGCCAGTTGAGAGATGGACAGATGCTGGCTCTTCTTTTTTTTCTTCTTCTCTTTTCTTTTTTTTAAATTTTTATTTTATATTGGAGTATAGTTGATTTACAATGTTGTGTTAGTTTCAGGTGTACAGCAAAGTGATTCAGTTTTACATATACATATGTCCATTCTTTTTCAGACACTTTTCCCATATAGGTTACTACAGAGTACTGAGTAGAGTTCCCTGCGCTGTACAGTAGGTCCTTGTTGATTATCTATTTTATATATAGTAGCGGCACGTGAGTCTCCAAGTATCCCCCCTCCAAGGTCAGGAGACTCGAATCTGTGCCCTAGAACTTATTGAGGTGGTGTGGGTCAAACTGTGAATGTAAACTCTGCAAAAAAGAAATTTTCTGCTGTACTTACTCTTTAGTTGAAGTTGTTTTAGGTTTGTTTTGTTTTTTAATTTTTAAGAGCAAGAAAACGTATTCATTAAAGCTTGCTGGTTTTTTTTTTAAGAGACAGGAAGCAAGCTCTCTTGCCCCTCTTTTTTTTTATTAATTAATTTTTTACTTATTTATTTTTGGCTGCGTTGGGTTTTTGTTGTTGCACGCAGGCTTTCTCTAGTTGTGGCGAGTAGGGGCTACTCTTCGTTGCGGTGCGCAGGCTTCTCATTGCAGTGGCTTCTCTTGTTGCAGAGCATGGGCTCTAGGCATGCAGGCTTCAGTACTTGTGGCTTGTGGGCTCTAGAGCGCAGGCTCAGTGGTTTTGCCGCACGGGCTTCATTGCTCCGTGGCATGTGGGAACTTCCCAGACCAGGGCTCAAACCCGTGTCCCCTGCATCGGCAGGCGGACTCTCAACCACTGCGCCACCAGGGAAGTGCATTCCTTTCAGATTTTTAAGCACAACCTGAAAAGCGCTTTCCGATTTTCAGTCACTTCTGCTCTTCCTTTGATCTTTACACTACCACAGGCGCTGGAAGACCAGAGAGGGTCAAAAAGGCTGAGTCAGAAACAAGGGGAAGAGAACTCCCAGTCCTGACCAGAAAACCCTTAAAACTAAACATTATGAGACTCACTACAGCCTATGTCCTTATATCAAAGTAAATCTAGCAAAACTCAGCTGATTTATTTTTTTAGCTGGAAAGATTGAAAATCAGATAATATTAATAGGCAATTTTTTTCATGGAAGGAAATGAGTACCTTAGCTGTAAAATATTAATGTCTTTGCATAATGAACACTCTTCCTAAAATGTATCGATAAGCAAAAAAGCCTAGGAATTGGATAATTTATTAATAACTGTTCTTACTGTTTTTGTGCTTAACTATCTCCTAGGACAAAATGTCTCTGTTAATTCACTTTTTATTTATATCAAATTAATACCTGCATATAGCTTTAAATGCAAAACAGTTTTACCAAGACGATAACACAAGACAGCAGGGGTGCTGCCCTACTCCACTCCTTATTTCTACATGCCAGAGGTCACCACCCCAATTTTTTCAGGCATTTCTTCTGTATTTGCACTTCAAAAATATCTAAATAACAGGGTTAACATGGTATTTCTTGATTTTTCGGTTTTAGGTAATACCTATTGTCTTGTTGCTATGGAAGGTGTAGATTTAATTCTCCCTTCCCCCCACACACCTGTCTTCCCTCCTCATCCATTTTTGATTCAGGGTATACCCAGTACTTTAATTATTACAAGTATAAATATTGTTTACAGCTGCACCAAACCAGTGCATTACCGTTGTTTTCTTTCTTGAAAATTTGTTTTGTTTTGTTTTGATTTGATTTGGTTTCAAATCTCTGGCCAACACTTCCCACACCTTTCAAAGCCCTGTGAAATGCTTCTCAAGCCAATGTCCCACGTGGGCAAACTGACATATATCCGACAGATTATGAGTCTTCAACACTAGAGATTCTGGGTAAGTTTGGAGTGCGGCCCAGAGACTTGGGGGTTGGTTTGTTTGTTCATCTATGATCTTGGAATGAGCTTGGTCTGGGAACCACTCACCCACAGCAAAACAAGTAAGATCAAAAACGCTCAAGTTTTAGAAATTTAAGTGGCAGAGAATTTTGGTTCAGCTCTCCACCATTCTCGCATCACTTGCAGAAACTTTCTAGAGGTGGAAATGAATGTGAAAGAATGACCCACACCTTCTATTGCATGAATGATTAACAAAACTATCACAACTCCTATCAAAAGGGCCAAAGTTGGGCTTCCCTGGTGGCACAGTGAACTCCCTTCCTCCTTTTCCAAGTAATAGAGGGTGCATTTGTACTTTCTTGGCTCTTTTTTGTCAGACAAATCATGAATAAACCTTGGTTCAGAGTTAGAGACAACAATAAAAAAAATTTAATAATTAAAAAAGATAAAAATAATAGTCAAGAGGTATTTTTTTAGGGCATAATCTCAAAGAGGCAAAGAGAGATAATTAAATAGCAATCATGATGGAAAGCAGCGTGAAGAGAGTCACTGACTTAGACTCCAGAAGGATTAATCTAAAACCCACAGGGGAAGGCCAATGAGCCACCTAATTTACCCATAAGCCCACAGAACGTTCAAGAATTTGACAGCATTAGGTGCAGCTTGTAAACAAAGAGAGCTGCTCACCACCCAGTTCTAGAAGGATTAAGTCATAATCCACTGCAGTTGCTGACCGACAGAACATTCTGAGAGGAAATTAAGATGATAACAGGACGCTCTGTGCTTTGGACAAGCAGGTCCTTGGATAGTTAGATGCATATCTCAGGAAGAATTTCAATGCACCAGATTCCTCCGTCTTTCCATACATCGACAAGCACTAAAATCATTAACTTGAGATATCTGTTCCTTGTGACTAGCAGTAATCTTCCACCAAGACGCGTGCTGGACCACGCGTATCCCCAGCCAAAAATCACGTATAACTGGCTCCTCCCTGACCGCTTTGGAGCAGTTTCCTCAGAGCTAGCTGAGAGGCTGTCTCCTGCGTTATAGTCCCCAGTAAGACCCTGAATACAACTTAAACTCACAGCTCTTATGTTGTGTGTTTTTCCTTAAGTCAACAATCCAAAAATAGAGGTGAAGATGGGACTAAGCACAGACGACTGTTTAAAAGTCAGCTTAAGGGACAGTTAAAAGCCCATATCCCTTTATTCTGTGCAACTGAGCAACTGTCCCTTCCCCACCCTGAGAGAGTCCTGGAGGTTTCTACTCTCAGGAGTTCAAAAGAAAGGGTCTTCGGGCAGGGGGTACACGGTCTAGTTGAGGTCAGGGGTATCACACTGAAAAAAGAATTAAGTGATAGTTTACAGACTGAGCAGTAAGAAGCTCCCAGAAGATGACCACCCCTGTTATACCCTCCAGGTAGAGAACTGAAAGGATCCTCTCTGGGAAATGTGACCAGCCCAAGAGAAAACGCCTAAAAATACTGACACGAAGGGTAATCATACTACATAGCTGAGCTGTGAATTGCAATTATGTGAGTTATAATAACGTAAACGCTGAATAACAATCTAACTGAAATCCCCATGTTCCCTTAAGGGAAGTCAATGGATAATGCCTCAAATTACAAATTCCAAAATTGCAAAATTAGGAAGTAAAAATATAAGCATGTTATTAAGAAAAGAGAGAGCTGAAAGAGCAGAAAGTGATTGCTTCTAGGGACTGGAAAAGGAGGGCAGGTTCTGCTGTTTCTTTGAAATAAGCCTTGTACCAGAGTGTTTAATTCAACTAGGTACACAAATAAATTTGATAAAATGTAATTTAAACAAACCAGAGTTTTAATCATAGGGTCTAATGCACTCATTCAAGAAGAATGCCAGGCACAACCTGGGTAAATTATTTAACATCTTAAGACCCAGTGAAGATGATAATACCAATGTTCTCATTTCCTCCCCGACTCCATGTGAGGATCAGGCCGACTTCACTTACTGAGTCATCCATTCGACAACGTTGCCTGAAGCCTGGCTACGTGTCAGGCACTGTTCCAAGCAGTGCGGTAACAGCAGTGAACCCAACGAAGTCGCCGTTCTCCTGACTTAGATTCCAACATGGGGCACAACAGGTAACCGGCCCCAAAATAGTAAGAGAACTTCTGGGGGGGGGGCGGTAATAAGTGCTATGAAAAGAAATAAAGCCAGGCAAGGGTCCACGCCATCAGAGAGCCATGTGGGAGGAGAGCCCTATTTTGGAAAGAAGGTGAGGAAACAGGTCTCTCTGAGAAAACATCACTCCTGCAGAGACTCAATCGGTGGGGAGGAATAACCCGGGGCAGCGCATCCCAGGTGGAAGAAGAACAAACGAAAGGTTCTGAGGCTAGAACGGGCTTTCCCTGTTTGAGGGACAGCAAGCGGCCCGGAGGAGAGAGGAGTGAGCCAGGGAGACAGACCAAGGGTAAGAGACAGACCGGGAGTGGGGCAGAGCCTGCAGAGTCGGAGGCCATGCTGAGGACCTGGAATTTTAACGTGATGGGCAGTCACTGCAGAGTCTGAGCAGAGCTCTAAGAATGGCTTTACCTTCTGTAAAGTATTATGCGATAATTATTTGCTTAAACAGAAATAAAGTCTATTTTTTTGCAATTTTTAAATTGAGATATAGTTGGTTTACAATATTATATTATTTTCAGGTATACAACATAGTGATTCACAAATTTATAGATTATATTCCATTTGTAGTTATTATAAAATATTGGCTATATTCTCTGTGCCATACAATATAGCCTTGTAGCTTATTTATTTTATACATAGCAGTTTGTACCTCTTATTTAAAGTAAGGGGTTTGATTACAGCAAAGATGTATATATGTAGATAGATAGATAAATACACATTTACATCTCTATACATTTATTGCATATCATATATGATCTATCACTTAGTTGTGACCTTCTTTTTCACGTTCAACTTTGTTGCTGTCCACACAGTTCAAGTAAGTCCATTTTCTTGCCATCTCCCAAGTGAGTCCTAACCTGGCAAAAGCAATGACCTACTATCTCCATTCAGTGCACAGGGCCCAGGAAAGTCAACCTCCAGAAAAAAAGCACTAGTAAGAATCAACTCATAATGGGTGAGACTGGCAGAAATTACCCCGAGAACAGTTCACAAATGTGTCACTCATGAAGTGTCAGGGACACTCAGTACAGTCAAGATGACCAGGGGCAGCCGTATAAGGAAGTCTATCAAGGTTGTTACCGTATCAACTGTGATACAATCTTACCAAACTGTACTTGCTTGTTTTCTGTGCTTCTCCAACACGTGGCAAGGGACCTGGCAAACTGTGACTCTGCAGAGACGTTGTATCACTGAATGTTGGGATGCAACTGACAGGACAGATATCAAGATTCAAAGTAATTGTGAGACAGAAGCCCCCACTTGCAGAATTCACAGAAGGAATGAAGGAGAGCTTGTCCTACGACTCTTGAATTCCTCAGCAATGTCAAGAATACAGAAAGGGGTGAGACAGAGTGGGGAGTCTTGGGTCCTCCTAATACAAAGAGCCCCAGGCGGACATAGCTCAGCAGAAAGAAGCTGGATGTGTTGCGGGTACCAGGAGCTGGAAAGCTGTCCCACATGACTATCTGGAACAGAGAGGCGGCTCGCTGGGAAAGGACACTGGAAAAGCCAGGGTTCCATCAGGGAAACTCCAAATGCCATGAAAATGCCCCAAAATAGTAAAAGTGCACTTTAATCATCCACCAGACCCACTCAAGGCCATCAGATCGAACCATCTGCTGAGTTCACAGGACATAAAGCCACATGGGCCAAATAAGAAATGTCCAGTCTCCTTAATTCTCCTCCCTTTCCTCACAGCAACTCTTCTAGTCTCCAGAAAGCAGCAGATGAGGGAGGAAGAAGGAGGCAAGCAGAGTGTAGAGAGAGGAAAGACCTGTACTGCAGAAGAAGGACCGCAGGCCTGCAGCGGCGTGAGAGAGGTCCAAGCTGAGGATGCAAAAATATGTAACCCTTGGCATGGCATGTGGCTGAATGCTCCATTTACTAAGTTTGAAAGTGTGTTTGCAACTTAAAGTGACCATAAAACTGTCCATTCCCTGAGAATGAGCACAAAAGCTGGGGCTCAGCCAAAGCTTCCAATTAGAGGACGGTGAAAATTAACCCCCTGAGTGAGGTCTTAAAGGGACAGTAAGAAACATAAATAAAGAATGTGTGTTTACAAAAATAAACTCAAAGTGGCTTAAAGACTTAAATATAAGACATGACACCATAAAACTCCTAGAAGAGAACATAGGCAAAACATTCTCTGACATAAATCGTAGCAATGTTTTCTTAGGTCAATCTCCCAAGGCAATAGAAATAAAAGCAAAAATAAACAAATGGGACCTAACCAAACTTATAAGCTTTTGCACAGCAAAGGAAACCATAAGCAAAACGAAAAGACAACCTATGGAATGGGAGAAAATATTTGCAAGTGATGTGACTGACAAGGGCTTAATTTCCAAAACATACAAACAGCTCATACAACTCAGTAACAAAAAAACAAACAACCCAATCAAAAAATGGGCAAAAGACCTAAATAGACATTTCTCCAAAGAAGACATAAAGATGGCCAACAGGCACATGAAAAGATGCTCAACTTCGCTAATTATTAGAAAAATGCAAATCAAAACTACAATGAGGTATCAGCTCACACCGGTGAGAATGGCCATCATTAAAAAGTCTACAAATAATAAATGCTGGAGAGGGTGTGGAGAAAAGGGAACCCTCCTACACCGTGGGTGGGAATGTAAATTGGTGCAGCTACTGTGGAAAACAGTATGGAGGTTCCTTAAAAAACTAAAAATAGAGCTACCATATGATCCTGCAATCCCACTCCTGGGCATATATCCAGAGAAAACTCTAATTCGAAAAGATACCTGCACCCCAATGTTCACAGCGGTACTACTTACAATAGCCAGGTCATGGAAGGAACCTGAATGTCCATCTACAGAGGAATGGATAAGGAAGAGGTGGTACATATATACAGTGGAATACTACTCAGCCATTAAATGCCATTTGCAGCAAAACACGGATGGACCTAGAGATTATCATACTATCGATAAGTAAGGTCAGAAAAAGACAAATATCATATGATATCACTTATGTGGAATCTGAAATATGATACAAATGAACTTATTTACAAAACAGAAACAGACTCACAGACACAGAAACAAACTTATGATTACCAAAGGGGAAGGGGTTGGAGGAGGGATAAATTAGAAGTTTGAGATTAGCAGATACACACTACTATATACAAAATACATAAACAACAAGGTCCCACTGTCTAGCACAGGGAACTATTATATTCAATATCCTGTAATACACCATAATGGAAAAGAATATGAAAAAGAATAGATATAAATATTTTGAAATCCATGGATGGGGGGAGCAAGAAGTCTGCACCTGGAATGAAGGTCCGGGGGCCCCACCAACCACTCAGGATCCAGTCCTGGAGAGGTGAATTGTAGTCTTCCTTTGAGGAAGACCAGTCCCACATTCTTCCTGTTTGTAACCTCCAGACTTCAACAAGGTGTGCTAATATCCACTTTCCGGAGAAGTTAAACATTTCAGTAGCCTACTTTTCTCTTTCTGTCCATGTACCTGTATTTACTAAAGGTTCTATTTAGGAACTCACCCCAAACAAAAGCAGTTCCCGACCCTAACTACCCTCATTCTCATCAAAGGCACTCCAACCCCTCTCTCATGACAGACAGGTTTCAAGAGAACTGTTTTAAAATGCAGAGTTGTGTTTTGAAATCACTACAGTGATGGTTTCTAAGACTAAATTCTCTAACTCTAAGGACTTTTGTTTTTAAAAAAATTATTCACTTGTGACTGCTTAATTTTTGTTTCAGAGAATTGCTGATGTAGCTGAAGACTCATGTCTCAAATGACTCAAACCAGACACAGAATTCACTGTATTTCACCGTGAAAGTCTTTAACTATTACTTCCAGAAATGCGTTTATATTAAGTAAATGAATCATCTCTAGAAAGAAAAAAAAGAAAGGAAGCTATAAAGGAAGCAAACAAAGTCAAAAATATTCCTGGTTCTGGATAAACAACAAGGTACTACTCTATAGCACAGGGAACTATGTTCAATAGCCTGTAACAAACCATAACGGAAAAGAATATATATATAACTGAGTCACTTTGCTGTACAGAAGAAAATAACACAATGTTGTAAATCCACTATACTTCAATAAAATCTAAAAAAAAAAAAATTCTGGTTCACAGAAGCCTCAAGGTCACATAATCCTTTGAGTTTCCATTCCTGTTAATTAGGTCAGCCTTTGACACCTGAATCATTTTCCTGCCTTTTCTTTTTCAATCCTGCTGTACCAGAGTACCATTTGCAGTTGTAAGTGACCTACTTAATTAGAATATGGAACCCTCAGACAGAAAAGTGTATTGTATTCACTCTATTTCGCTCAATAGACCTTATTAAAGAACTGAATTTCTAATTTGGTTTGCTACAAACCATACACTGTAAGCAATTCCAAAATCCAAATATCCAGGTTTTATTATAGTCAGGAGTGTACATTTAAATACAGTTGGGGAGGAGGAGCACAGGATCAGGTGTCGGTGCATCCTGGTTCTCTGTCCAGCTCTGCCGCTAACCCCTGTGTAATTGGGGGGCACATCCTTAACCTTCCTGAGCCTCAGGCTCCTCGCCTCGACAAAGAGAAGGTTAGACTCCCAGGTCCTTTAGGGCTCTACGTATCTGTGACTATTTCCTGAGTGCCTAGCATGTACAAGGCACTATGCCCGTTATAGGGGAGAGGGGAAGTACAAAGGTGAAGTGTTGCCCTGTCATCAAGAACTTTGCACTCTAATATGGAAGAGAAGATGATATAGGACAAAACCAAATGCCATAGTTACCTTATTTATCTTCTTCATTCCTCATCATTGGCATTGTGCCTGGCATATTGTATTAATAGATGCTCAATTAAATGACATAAAAGAGATATAAAATGCCTCTGGACATTTAGAGAAGAGAGGCTACATCCAATGGAAGGGAATCAGAAAGCATTCATAGGTGTTATATTTGAGTTGGTTTTTAAAAGGCCATTCAACTTTCACTTGCTCCCTAACACCATCCTCTAATGTGATGCAAAATCTTAAGCCAAAGTTCAAGATTCTCCATGCTCTGGTTCCAATGTATCCTTCGTTCTTAGTCTCTCTCTTACCTAAAATCATGCTGTAGCCAACCAATCTCCTTGCTGCAACCTCAGATATTCCCCATAATTTTCTACCTCCATGCCCCCATTCATGCTGTTCTTCATACTGAAATGTCCTCCAATCCCAACATAATCCAATCATTATCCTTCAAGGCCTACTTCAGATTTCCCCTATTTTATGAAGGAGATCTTATGAAGCCTTTCCTGACCCCTCCAATCATGTGTGCTCTCTCCCTTCTCTGAAATCCCACAAAACCTGTCGACATTTCTCTTATGGTATATACACCCTTCAGCACTGCATGACAGTTCGGTAATATCTGTGTCTCAAGATTATACTATTTGACATCAAAAACTGTATTATTCCTCCACATTGCCAAACAAACGGTAGCGTTCAGTAGATTATTTTGACAGGACAAATTAAAAAAACGCTCCAGGACATAGAAATTGAATGAACAATGGTGCTAAGTCAGGAACATCTGTGGCATATGCCTAAAATGCTGACTATTCCAGTTTGATTTTTGAACATAAGTTTAGCTGATATAATCACAGGAGTTAAGCTCAGAAGGCAGGCCTGAGTCTTTACACAGAGCCTTAAGTGGCAGGGCAATAAAAATGGCATATATTCAGTTCTCAGTGGAGTCACTGACAGTTTTGGGAGCTGGACAGTGACAAAATCCGAGATATGAAAAGCAAACCAGAAGCATCCTGGTTGACACATCAGTCTCCTGGGAGTTTGGTTAGAGGCAAGTCCATCCCTGAGAGAAGAATCGGGTCTTAAGTGTGCAGATAAAATTAAGTGCATGCTCTGCAGGTCTGTGAGTCCAAAAAACTCACTAAGTAAATACTGCTTTGTAGGCTTCCTGGCAACCAGATATATGAGTGCGCATCTCAGTAGAAGGAAATAGACAAACATGAAAGCAATCATTACTGAATTTCCAAACTGGTGAAAAAGCGAAGGTTCTCCGCAGAAGGGAGAAGGGAACAAAAAAGCACGCCACACACAAAGGGCAGGAAATCAAAATAGCTCTGAATTCCTCAGCAATAACACTGGAAGCTAGAATACAGTGGGAAAATGTCTTAAAAATTCAGAAAGAAAAGAATTTCCAACTTAGAATTCTATGCTGAGCCAAACCATCAGTGAAAGTAAAGGTAAAATAAGCACATGTTCGCACATACAAAGTTTCTGAAAACTTACCTTCCGTGAACCTTTCTCAGGACACACTGAAATAAAGGCACAAACCGGGACTTCCCTGGCGGTCCAGTCGTTAAGACTGCACTTCCACTGCAGGGGGCGTGGGTTCTATCCCTGGTCAGGGAACTAAGATCCCGCATAGCCAAAAAAAGAAAAAAAAAAGAAGACACAAACCAAGAAAGGGGAAGATGAGGCATAACAGAAACAGAAAATCCACACACAAGTGAAGTACAAGGAATCCCCAGACTGATGGGCAGCCAGGACAGCACCTGGGCACCAGGCAGAAAGGATGACGGCTCTAACTGGACATGTCAGGAATCTCTGGGAGACATTTCTTTAAGAATATCTGGGGGCTTCCCTGGTGGCGCAGTGGTTAACAATCTGTCTGCCAACGCAGGGGACATGGGTTCGATCCCTGGTCCGTAAAGATCCCACATGCCACGGAGCAACTAAGCCCGTGCGCCACAACTACTGAGCCTGCGCTCTAGAGCCTGCGAGCCACGACTATTGAGCCCGCGAGCCACAACTACTGAAGCCCGTGCACCTAGAGCCTGTGCTCTGCAACAAGAGAAGCCACCGCAATGAGAAGCCTGCACACCACAACAAAGAGTAGCCCCCACTCGCCCCAACTAGAGAAAGCCTACACACAGCAATGAAGACCCAACAGAGCCAAAAAAAAATTAATTAAATAAATTTTAAAAAAGGAAAAAGAATATCTGGTGCCACTACAGGGAAAACAATTTGTGCAGGAAAAGAAATCTTAGTATCTTAAATCGTGGCTCACTGTGACTACATGATGATGTAAAAACTGGATGTTAATCTATCTAAAATGATGATATAACTTCTGTGGAAGAATATGGGTCTGAGAAATGAGTTGAGGGAGCAAGGGTGAGGGAGGAGAGTTAAATACTCATCTTCCGTAGTAAGAATCAATATATAATGCCTAAAAGTGAAAAACCAAGAAGTCACAATCAAAGTGTTACTTGAAAACACAGGAGCTCTATGTGCATGTATAACATGTTAAAAAGTTTTAAATGCTTAGCCCCGGCCCGGTCCGGCCCATCCCCCTCCCCTCCGGGTCCTTGAGGCCCAGCCTGGTCAGGCTGCTGGCGGCTGGGAGCCGACGGCCAGACTGGCCGGACAGACAGGCGCACGCGAGGACGGATGGAGGGATACACGGAGGGCCGAGGGGACGCTCGGCCCGGGCCTGTGCTAAGAGGCCCGCCCAGGAGGGCTGGGGCAGCACTCAGAATTTTTATTTGGCTGCTACCTTAAAATACAGGCCCTAAAAATGCCAGCTTGTTTGGACTTAGAAGATGATCTGGATAAATGATAAAAACTAAGAAAGACATTTTGGGTTTTTTTACTGTCTACTTGGCATATGCTTCTGGAATAATATTCACCATGGTTATGGATGACCTTCCAAACTTAGAAGATATCTATACCCCCTTGTGTTCATCAACAGTGGAGGACTCAGAGATGGACTTTGACTCTGGACTAGAAGGTGATGACTCAAAAAGTGATAGTATTTTGGAGGATTCCACAATCTTTGCGTCCTTCAAAGGAAATACAGATGATAAAGACTTCAAATGGAAATTGGACACAATATTGAAGAAAGTACCCGATTTGTTACACATGGAATCCAGCAAGCTAAAGGTACAGAGGTAGAGGCCTGGAACAGTGACATTCAACATCTCCCGGGAAGCAGCGGAGCGGCTACGGATCCTGACTCAGAGCAACAACCAGCAGCTTCAGGATCTGGGAATTCTCTCCGTTCAGACTGAAGGGGAAGGTGCTATCAACCTGGCTTTGGCTCAGAACCAAAGCCGAAATGTGAGAATGAATGGACCCATGGGAGCTGGAAATTCAGTTAGGATGGAGGCGGGCTTTCCCATGGCAGGTGGTCCAGGAATGCCTAAACGCCTCCCACCTGGCTTCGCAACAGGACAGGCCAATCCGAACTTTATGCAAGGTCAGGTGCCTTCGACCACAGCAACTACCCCTGGAAATTCAGGAGCCCCTCAGCTGCAAGCAAATCAAAATGTCCAGCATGCAGGTGGTCAAGGAGCTGGTCCTCCTCAAAACCAGATGCAGGTGTCCCACGGGCCACCAAATATGATGCAGCCCAGCCTCATGGCAATTCATGGCAACACGAACAGCCAACAGACTGGTAGTTCTGGGGTTCCTCAGGTGAACCTGGGCAACATGCAAGGCCAGCCCCAGCAGGGCCCACCATCTCAGGTGATGAGCATGCACCAGCAGATCTTGCCCTCCCAGGGCCAGAAGGCCCAGCAACAAGGTACCTTGAACCCTCAGAAGCCTATGCTCCTTTCAAGGGCCCAGCTTATTATGCAGCAGGGTCAGATGACAGTGGATCCTCAGAGCCAAAATCCTGGGCTCTCGTCCCAGAGGATGACCCCACCCAAGCAGATGCTTCCCCAGCAGTGCCCACAAATGATGGTGCCACATAACCAGATGATGGGGCCTCAGGGGCAAGTTTTGCTTCAACAGAACCCAATGATAGAGCAGATTATGACCAATCAGATGCAGGGGAATAAGCAACAGTTTAACACTCAGAACCAATCTAATGTCATGTAGGGACCAGCACAGATAACGAGGAGACCAACTCCAAACATGCAAGGAAACATGGTGCAGTTTACGGGACAGATGTCAGGACAGATGCTGCCCCAGCAAGGGCCCATGAACTACAGTCCATCTCAGGCTCAGGGACAGGTCTTGAGGCCACCAGGGCCCAGACCACATATGGCCCAGCAGCATGGCAATCCTGCTACTACAGCAAATAATGATGTCAGCTTGTCTCAGATGATGCCTGACGTCAGCATGCAACAAAGCAACATGGTGTCCCCCCCTCCCCCGCCGAAGTGCAGGCCATGCTGGGAAACAGTGCCTCGGGAAACCACTTCTCAGGCCATGGGATGCCTTTCAATGCACCTTTCAGTGGAGCAATGGAAATCAGATGTCCTGTGGTCAGAATGAGGCTTCCCGGTCAGTAAGGAGGTCACACTAACAAGCCCATTGTTGGTCAACTTATTGCAGAGTGATATCTCTGCAGGCCATTTTGGGGTAATGAATAAGCAAAATAATACCAATGCAAATAAACTGAAGAAGAAGAAACCCCCTCGGAAGAAGAAAAATAGTCAGCAGGATCTAAACACCCCAGGTACTCGCCCACCTGGTCTGGAGGAGGCTGATGAGCAGCCATTGCCTAGAGAACAAGGAATTAACCTGGACAACTCAGGCCCTAAACTGCCCGAATTTTCAAAGCGACCACCAGCCCTTTCACAGAGTTTAGTCCCGAAGGAAACTCCAGCCACAGCACTGCAGGGGTCTGTTCCCAGACCAGAACTCAAGGCAAATGCTGCCATAGTCTCTAGACAAAGCAGCGAGCCTAAAGAGATAACTGAAAAGTCCAAAACTCCAAGCCGAAGAAACGCCCGAACTGAAGAGCCAGCTGTGGCTTCTGAAAGTGTGGAAAATGGACATCATAAGCCATCCTCTTGGCCTGCTCCAGCCTTCAGCCCAACTGAAGACATAACCAGTGCAGTGCAATCCAAGCGAAGAAAATCCAAGTAAACAAGCTGAACGACGACTTGTAAATGTGTGTGAAGTTTACAAAAAGCAATTTTGAGCTGTGACTGTTTAAAATCCATTTTAATAATGTGGTTCTTTTCCTGGTCCCTGCAACCTGTTTCATAAAGTGCAATGGGGAAAGCAGAGTTGTTGAACCCTTTTGGTGTTGCAAGATGAAGTTCAAGGTTTCTATTCTGTTGCCATGTATTGAGAGGAGCTAATGCGATTATGTTATTAGTTTTCACATTTCCTAAGCAGCCTAGAGTACAGGGTGAGCATTTTTAGACCTTCTAATAATGTATGGTGCTGTGGAAGTACTGTGTCTGAATAGCAGTAGTGGGGCAAAAGGAATCTTCTCATTTGGAAATGTTGTAAATAATTTTATTATATAGTGTTTTAGTTGTATTTGTTGTAGAAATGGACCAGTGAATAAAGAGAATCTAACGGTTTATACAATGTGGGAAAAAAAAAAGTTTTAAACGTTTAAATGATAGTGACTGTGATACAACCACTCTGGATATTGGTCTGGAAATTCATAACAAATAATTCCACTGCTAGGTATGAATCCTCATGAAAGCTCACACATGTACATGGATTGTTTATTGTAGCATTTTTTGTCATAAGAAAGTTTTTTTAAAACAACCTAAATGTCCAACAATAGGAAAATGGTTAAATGAAGTGTGATATATAAATACAATGGAATTCTATACAACAGTAAAATGGGTGAACTGGAGCTATAAGGATCCAACATTAACAAACCTCAAAAACCATGTAAGAGAAAAAGTAAGTTACAGAGAGAGAAAGTTAACATATCATACTATTTACGTAATTTTTAAAACATACAAAAAAATATTATATGTTGTTTAAACACACACACAGACACACACACACACCAACTTCAGGATCATGATTCCCTCCAGGTAGGAGGAAGGA
The DNA here is from genome assembly GCF_059928025.1 of Delphinapterus leucas. Lineage (NCBI taxonomy): Eukaryota > Metazoa > Chordata > Mammalia > Artiodactyla > Monodontidae > Delphinapterus > Delphinapterus leucas. The sequence goes on from NC_143149.1 coordinate 25,820,695, forward strand.
AACAGGATGGGGTCAGTGAGGGGCTCATAGAGGCTTTCAATTTTACTTGTAATATTTTATTTCTTAAGCTATGTAGTAAGTACATAAGTACCCATTACATTATCTATATATTTTTGTGTCTAACTGAAGTATGTCTAGGGGCTCCTGGTAAAATTTGGGAAATTAAACTCATACATTTAATGTTGCTTCATCTCAAAACACCCCTAGAGGATTACAGTCCCTTATCCAAACTCTCAGAGATTTATGTGTTTCAGAATTCAGAATTCTTTGGATTTTAGAAAAAGGTATCAGGATGCAATCCCATATGTTACATTACACCTTCAGTGGGACCTGAAATCAAGTGATGCTCAAAATAAGCATCTGACACTATTCAGATGGTTGTTTGCCCCTCAGAAAAAAATCAGCCGCCAGCCTGGCCCTGTACAAACAGCCCTCACTCCTCAGACCTACACTGATTCCCCTCTAAGAGCAGAGGAGGAAAGCAAGTGCATGGGGACACCTGCAGGCCTTTGGAGGCTCTGGACTCCACCACATCTGGATGCGTAAGTGCCTGGAATTCCCTGCCTCCTCACCTCTACCAGGCATGAGTGCCCATTGCTCTGCAGCCCTGACCAACTGTGGGGCACATACACCACCTGATTCCTGCCGAGCCCATTTTCTGCTTTATTTAAGTTGTTGTTGGGCAGATCACTGAGGATGACTCAGCCCTACAGCCCAGTCTCAGTCCTGCCACTCCAAAGCCAGCACTACACACACACACACACACACACACACACACACACACACACACACACACACACATTCATACCACACTCTAAAGCAGATGTCCTTTCACTGACTTCCTAACTTTAGTGATTAACCTTGCCTATCTTTGGTCGAGCTTGCTAATCTGTATTCCCCCGTGCCCCTATCACTCAGCACCCAGGAGCTCCATATTTCTAACAGCTGTTGGCATCTTGCTACCTCCAACTGGCTGGGTCTGGCTGCCCTTCAATGCCAGCATGACATATAATCAGCCTCGGGAAGTGATGAATACCAACTTGCTCTTGAAAGCTGATGTTGAACAATCTTTTTGTTTTTATTTCTGAGTAATGAAATCATACTGTGCTGAGCTCATGTCCAATTAAACATCTGTTATGGTCATCAAAATCTCCTGGCCATTATCACAGATGACATTCTGAATGGATATCAGCAGTATAATCAATAGCCAATTCCTAAATAACAAATTCAGTAAGCACAACACCCAACTGTGAAAAGGTGAAAAGAACTGGGTCTTCTCCCCCATAAATACCAAGTGGCCCAGCCAACCACCCCTCTGTTGGTCCAGCTCACTGATTTATTGTATTTGCTCAATGCTCAGGCCTTCCACAGAGCAAGTGCAGAGGAAATCGGGCGTGTCAAGTGCTTTCAAGGGGAGCCCACCATCTCTTCCTTGGGAGAAAGGCAGTAACTCAGCATTGAAGTAGGATGTCAGCAAGCTAAGGGAGAAAGGCAAAAGCCCTACTTACCATAGAAGAGGAAGGCTTTGGTCCTGTGATGATGGAGGTAGGTCCGGTTGATGGTGAAGAAACAAGTGTCTGCCCCGCACTGGCCTAGCCTTCCAGTTTCCCCAGTCAGTGGGGACCACCAGAGCATGATGGGGTAGCTATCAGCTGCCATTGTTTTTTTCCTATTCAGGGTCAGTCCTTCTCTCTTAAGGAATGGATGGAGATGTATAGGCTCTTCTTCCATTTGTGCATGTCCGTCGTTCAAATTAGAATTTTTAAACTTCTTCCTTTCAAATTTTCCCAGCTCAACCACTACCTAAAAGAGATGACGATTATTACCAGTGTCAGACTGTTTAATTTCCTTCTGTACATCTCCCATTCATCTTGATGATTTAGCTTCTTATTAGTTTTCTATTGCTACCATAACAAATTATCACAAACTGAGCAACTTAAAATGATGCAAATTTATTATCGTACGATTCTGGAGGTCAGAAGTCTGAAATGGTCTCACTGGGCTAAAATCAAGGTGTTGGTAGGGCTATGCCATTTTTCAGGAAACTCTGGTGGGGAATTCGTTTTCTTGCTTTTCTTTTAGAGGCACCCACAGTTCTTGGCTCATGGCCCCCTTCCTCCATCTTCAAAACCAGCAACGTTGCACGTCTCTGACCCTTCTGTTATCGTGTCTCTCTCTGAACACAGCCAGAGAAGAGTCTTCTCTTTTAAGGACTCATGTGATTACACTGGGCCTGCACAGATAATTCAGGGTTATCTCCTCACCTCAAGGTGTGTCACTATAATCCCATCTATTTACAAAGTCCCTTTTGCCAAGTAAAGTAACATATCACAGTTTCCAGGGATTAGGGTAGGGACATAGCCTCCAAAATATCTACCAACAAGGATGCTTCATTCCACTGAACACATAACAGATACATGTCTCCTCCATTTCATAGGCAAATACAGAATCCAGAAGTGGTTGTGTCTCTTAATGAAACCTGGGAGAGTCAGGGTTATTCTCTGGCTATTGCTGGGGATTACACTCTGGGGGAAATAAGTTATAAATTGCCAATTGATTTCTTTTTAGTACAATTAAAGGAATCATAACATGGATTTTATATTTCCAATAATATCCACTATGGCATAGAGACGGCATAGGTACTGGGCTCCTTCTCACTTAAAACCTTGTTTTTTAATTTATTTCAAGAGAGTCTGGGTCCTGGAGAGCTACGTCATCAATCACAGTAATCTGAAGGGCAGGGTGGACTGAGTGAAATCAGAGGGGCAGGAGTTCTCCAAAAGTGCTGCCTTTTCATCAAACTTTAAGGTTTGATATTGACATGGCATTACAGAAATATGTTAGAGAGAGCAGTATAAAGTAGGGGCTGGTCTGTTTCATATATAACAAAACATTAGTAGTCACACTATACAATAAATAAAGCCGGTAAAAGAAGGCATATTTTCACATATTAACTGGCCCACTTGTCAACAGAGGACACTACCTGTGTGGCCCGCAGACCCCACTCTCAGCAGCCAGTGGTGGTGCCTTCTTTATGTATTTGCTACCTTTAGTGTCAGAAAAGGGCCCCTGCCCACTGAGGTGATACAGAGTCTGTAACTCCCTGGGGAGGGTCTATAACGTTCACTGGATTCTCTGAGGGATTCAAGGCCAAAAAAGCTATTAAGAGCCACTCAGCAAACGCCACATAGTATTCCAAACGGAAGAGAGAATTCTATTTTTTTTAAAAAAAAAAAAAGCACAGATCACTTGTGACACCAAAGTCATCATTAGAACAGTAAGACCATCACTGAAAACTAAAAACCCTTGCCAATAGCTTTCTAAGCCTCTTTATGATAACATAATAATGTGGCTGTTCCCCAGTACCTTGATGGAATGGAGTTGACTTGTAGCTACAAACACTCTTTTTCACCCAACCTTTCCCTGCAAATATACAACCAGGAACTTGAAAGAAACACGTTTAGAAAGCCATGTTTATAACTTCAAAAACAAATTTTGCTCCACATTTCTGATCAAAGTCTACTATGTGAGGTATAAGGTCATATCCAAATAATAGGGACTGGGACCTCCCTGGTGGTCCAGTGGCTAAGACCCCACGCTCCCAATGCAGGGGGCACGGGTTTGTTCCCTGGTTGGGGAACTAAGATCCTACACGCCACAGGGCGTGGCCTAAAAATTTTTTTTTAATAAAAAAAAACATCGAATAATAGGGATTGCTTTAAGGAGAGAGATTTCTAAAGCAGAAAACTCCAGCCCCTCCAGTTCAAGCAGGTCCTGGATACCCACCTCCAAGACAGACAAGCAGGGAGCCAGGGGTTTCCTCTGACCAGAATCCCAACCTGGCAGTGGAAGGTGGTGGAAGTACAGTGCAGTACTATCTGCCGAAGTCCTTTTATAAGCATAAGCTCATTCAGTCCTAAGTGAGGAGAAGGGAAGCCCTCCAGAATAACACGCCCAGAGAACACTTCTGTCTCCATCAGCTCCACGTCTGAAATACTCACATCCACAAATAATCTTTAAAAGTCCTTTTGGATTTTGAAATGGACAGCTGGTCCTTGAGTGGGTGCTAAAATATCTCAACTTGTATTTCTACTTTCAATATCACTGTGAAACTTTTATTTTACTTTGAAATCAGCAAATGAAGTTGAGAATAACCAACTAAATGAAATAAATGGGGGGACTCAGGAAACGTTTCAGGTCACTCACCCCACTACAGACAAATCTATTAATGCAGATGTGTGTGTTCTGCAGAACAACTAGCTTGTCCTCAGAATAGTCACTACTTCTTCAAGAATGGCATCTTTCGGGGACTTCCCTGGTGGCGCAGTGGTTAAGAATCCACCTTCCAATGCAGGGGACACGGGTTCGATCCCTGGTCCGGGAAGATCCCAGACGCTGCAGAGCAGCTAAGCCCGCGCACCACAACTACTGAGCCCGCGCACCACAACTACTGAGCCCGCGCACCACAACTGCTGAGCCCACGTGCTGCAACTACTGAAGCCCGTGCACCTAGAGCCCGTGCTCCGCAATGAGAGAAGCCACCGCAATGAGAAGCCCATACACCGCAATGAAGGGTAGCCCCCGCTCGCCGCAACTAGAGAGAAAAGCCCGCACATAGCAACGAAGACCCAACACAGCCAAAATAATTAATTAATTAATTAATTAAAATTATTTTTAAAAAAACAGAAGGGAGTTTCCTGGCGGTCCAGTGTTTAGGACTCTGTGTTTTTGCTGCCAAGGGCGGGGGTTCAATCCCTGGTCAGAAAACTAAGATCCTGCAAGCCACACAGCAGGGCCAAAATAAGAAAACAAAACAAAACAAAACAAAAACGAATGGTATCTTTCAGAAGGGATCATGACTTGGAGGAAGCCATCCAATTCTGACCCAGTAAGACAGACAGAACTCTACCTTCTGTTACTGTAAAACCAGTACCCTGCAAGAGTCACAAACTGATCCCCTAACCCACTGATTTTCTTTCTACCTGACACATCCGCTCACTGAACCTCAGTTTCGTCTGTTAAAAAAGAAAGTATTTCCCTTGCTTTACATAGAAAATCCTGATCCTGAGAGATGATGCAAAAAGTAAAGTACTTGGAGAGAATGGGGTGGTGGCAAAGGCCCAGGAATCAACACTGCACAACCCAAATTCTTGGTACCTGGAGTGTGACGAGCAGAAAGACAGTAGCTGTGATGCACAGGCAAGATGCCAGAAGCTTCCTCCTCTGAATCCGCACCATGCTGCCCTGCCCTGGGTGACTGACAGAGGGCTAGCCTGGTTACCAGGTGTTCTCGAGTCGGCCCGCAGCCCAAGACAACTTCACGTGGAGGAACCATCTGGGTGCCAATTTCCTCCACTGCCATTCCTGCTGGGACCTGGTCTCCATGGAGGACTGAGAACTGAGGTTCTGAGTGGGCCTGGCTTGGCATTGAAAGGGAACAGCATGCAGTCTTCTTAAGCGATCATCAGAGCAGCTGGAGTTTCTTTAAACCAGAAGGCATCAAAAAAAATCTGTAACAAATGAGCAATATTTTAGCCATAGTGCAGAAGATTTCATAAATGTAGTCTTGCAGGGTTACCATGTAGAAACCCAAAGCTTTAAAACTAAAAGGAGCCTTTGAGATCATTTAGACCTAATATCTCACTCACAGATGAGGAAACCAGGACCAGAGAGATGAAGTGACTTGCCCAAGGTCAGAAAGTCCATTACAGGAGAGTGAGAGATCGACAATCAGGTCCCGAGACTAAAATGATGCTTCCACTTAATTTTCCCTGCCATCAGACTTGAATTCCAAAAGTCATTGACATGTAGTCATTTCCTTCTATCTAAGTTTCAAAAGAGCAGAGAAGTGGAGCAGAAACAACCAGGACTGTCCACCCACTCCTGTAAAAATTAGGGAACAAACAAATCAAAGTTTCAGGCATTGATTAGAAATGGAAAATGATCAACTGACCCCAGTTTCCCCCAAGGAAAACAACTTCAGCTACAACATAAGGAATTCAGATTACTGATTTATTTCTTTAATCTTTTATGGCAAGTGCACTAAAGCAGTGGGTTATATGGGCAGTACGGTTCTCTGGACATCTTGAAATAAGATTTCCATCCATCTGAAATGGATGATCTTTTCCAAAAGTTTTTTAAATGCACTAAATAGTCCCATAGAATGCCTCTTATTCCCGGGGTTCTCTGAGGTCAAATGTCTTGAGCAAATGACCCTGTGGAGTTCAGAGGAAAGCAAGGATCAACATTCCAGAGGAAGGGAGTGCTCCAAGGGTTGATCCTAAGATCTGACTGTACACCTCTCAGATACAGAATTGAAGATACAATGAGAAATATAAAAAAGATGTAGAATTCTGGCTAAATGCCTTGGTCTTAAAGGTATGCTCCCCTCTCATGCATCTACCTTAATTAACTTTTAAGTCTAGGCTATTTCTTCTCCTCAGAAACAAAATAACTCTTGGTCTCAGAAACAGCCAAAAGCGCAGTTTTCTTCTTTCATCCACGGAAGTCTCACAATCCACAGCGCCTAAGAGAACGGGCTCTAGAGTCAGCCTGCCAGGATTCAAACCTCAACTCCCCAGCCTCTCCTTGATTCAATTCCCAAAATGTAGAAAATAAGGTGCCTAATCAGAGAGTGACTGTGAGAATTCTATGAGATAAAACTGGCAAAACACTTATTTCAGAGCCTGACACATAATAAATAGCCAAGAAACGTTTGCTATCCTCATGTTTAAATATTATTATAATTTTTATCATAGCTTTAAGTGGAAAATGAAGTTGAATTCATATAAAGTATGATACTGACAGATCAACTGGAACTTCACAAGGAGGAAATACTTTGCCAAAGAAAAGGAGATCACGAATATTTGCTGAGTGACCTATTACGTCCTTTCTTAAGTACTCAGCATGCATGAGCTCATTCAGTTCTCCCAACAACTCATGAAGTAGCAATTTTTAGCCTCATTTTTAAGGGTAAGAAAACTGAATTTGAAGGAAGTAAAGTAACTTGCCCAAGACTGTAACTTTGATGAGTAATACAACCAGAAACTAGTCAGACTCCGAAGTTCATACATTTTTTTTTGCGGTACACGGGCCTCTCACCGTTGTGCCCTCTCCCGCTGCGGAGCAGAGGCTCCGGAGGCGCAGGCTCAGCGGCCATGGCTCACGGGCCCAGCCGCTCCGCGGCATGTGGGATCCTCCCAGACTGGGGCACGAACCCATGTCCCCTGCATCGGCAGGCAGACTCTCAACTACTGCGCCACCAGGGAAGTCCCACACATTCTTTTTATATTTGTTAACACAAAGGCTATAAAATTCCCACCAGATAATACTAACACTCACAGCTTATCTGCCTAAATCACAGAAAAAAACCTGTGTACAAAAGCTCTCTGTCAGATGATGTACCAGGGAAAAAAGTATCAAAAGTCCAAAAGAACCTGAAAAGCGCCTTTCCTTCTACTCAGTAGATGCTAGTAGCTATTAATCACATAAAATGGGGAGCTAGCACATTTGGGCACCAATCCTAGCTGTTATTTATATGTAATATACATTTGGACAAGTTGTTAAATCTTTCTAAGCCCCAGTTTCTTCACAGTAAAGAATAAATGGTAACTCTCATTATTTCTTTCCCTTTTATAACAGAAAGGTTATCTATTTTTTGTTTTATATGCAAAAGCAATTTATTATAACTACAATTAATGTAACCCAGATTAGGTAATGAAATAATATTACCACTTTAAATGGATATAAAGCTAAATCATTTTCAAAAGATTTTTCAATATAACACTCTGCTCAATCTTATCCATTAACCACTTTGTAATGTAGGTACGGCCATTATTATTATTCTCGGTTCCCACAAATAAGGAAACAGATCCTTGGTAAGTTTAAGTGATTTACCCACGATCATAGTTTTTAAAGATGATGTGGGTCTAGAAATCAGGTCACCTGACTCCAAGATCAGTGGAAAAGAAAGAGAAGGGGAAAATAGTGACAGCTTGTTAAGAGTACAAGAGTCAGGAATAAAGGAAAACAAAAGATGGAGAGAGTGTGTGAGGACACAGTTTGGGATATTTTTACAGCTAGTACATGGCTCAGACCTGTCCTCGGGCCTTTTTAAGTCTTTACATGGCTGTACAAATTATGACAGAAGAATTTAAGGTTACAAATTCCCTTCCATCCAAAGAATCTCAATTTAGGTTATATTCCCCAAACCAGAAGTACATAGTGTGGTCTCAAGGACTGAGCTGTGGGTAAATACCCACCACTAAAGAATAGAATCAGCTAGTGTAGATGGTATTATGATTTAGAGCAGGCAGCAATCAACCAGGCCTTGGGGCACATCAACCGAATATACCTATGGCATTAATTACCTGGGAGTTTTTCATCAAGTAAGCAGTTCCCCGGCTGGTGGGACAGATGGGCTTGCAGAGAGCACCGTGAAGGCCAACAAGCTCCAATACAATGGGACTCCAATGGGTCCCCAAGAAGAAAGCTCCCTTCTGTTTCATCGTTGCCCCCAGGGTGAATCTCAGAGTCCTCCAAGAGAGTGCCCCAGAACAGTCCTTCCCAGGCTGGAGTAGTGTGTGTTTGTTCAGACAACCATGCAGATAACATCTGAAATGGACTTACTAACCGACCCTCTTGACCCAAGCACTGAGCCCTGAAATGCATCGTACGGCTGTGTGCACGGCCTGGGGCCGGCCATCTGCTGCCCAGAGAGGGGTCTGGAGCTGAGCGTGACCATCTCACACTCCTGCAAATGCTATTCCATCAAAACCAGCAACACTTTCACTCCAAAATAATTTCAGCGTTGTCCGCTTTAATTTGAATTAAAATGGACAGAAGAGAGACTGAACATCTTAAAGTGAATTAGCAGCCTGAGGATGCCAGCTTCAAATGTCAGCCACACAGGGCCGGCCCAAGGTGCAGGTTAAGGGTCTCAGAAATGGGACTAAGAAGACTTCCGCCCTGTGTCTCTGAGTGTAAAATGAGAAGCCAACCCTAGGTGACACACACCGGGGAGCTCTGGGAAGCCTCCTTGGATCATCTCTTCTCTAGTGATTGGTGAGTCATTTGGGTTAATGAGCGACTGTCTTAACTGAGTTTAAGGGTATATCAGGGAGAGCCTTTCAAAGGAATGTATCTAATTACCAAACAAATTATTCACACCAAAGTGCCATTTTCAAATAAGCTGACTCTCCGAACCTGTTTTCATTTTATGACGGGTAAATCCTCAGAGCGTCCCTTTAAGTGGGGTGCTGTCCTGGGAAAGGCTGATGACAAGGCAGGCAGATGGGAAGGTCTAAGGGCCTCCGGACAACTCTCCAGGCAATTTTTAACTAACTCTCTTCAATTCTACTTGTCCTCATGGACACTCCTCATCCATTCCTACTTGGTGACTTCAAAAGCTTGATAACTGGGATTTCTACCAGTCTGACCCACTAGCATCCTCCATTCAGCTGTAGAGATTTTGTTGGAATGTAGACTGGATATCTCTCCTCTGATTAAAATCCATCAATGGCTTCCCAAAGAGTTCAAGATAAAGACCAAATTCATCAGTTTAGAAAACAAGACTCCCTGGACCCCGCCCTACTTTTCTAGCTTCTACCACACATACCCTTTGTTCTGGCTGTTCCTGGGATACAGCTTCCTGTTCTGTGCTCTGGTCCCTACCTACAACACCCATACCTCTTTCACTACCATAGCCATTCTCCTGGACGTTCAAGGCTACCTGCTTTGGGAAGGGTTACTCCTCCCTAGTACCAAGTCAGGAGATCTAGATCCATACCTTGTGCTTGTTTCTATCACAGCAGTGGAGAGAACGCTGGGGGGTTTTAGGAAACTCTTTAAAGCTGCTTTATTGGGTACATATAAAACAACTGTCGAACATTAAAAAGTTGACTAATGTAAACAAAAAAAAAAGTTGACCAATGTTGTTAATTATCAGAAGACTGTCCCTTGGCCTGATGAGCATGGTGTGATGGTTCCACAGTTTCCACTTTCATCCAGTTTTCTTTATTAACATTTATTTGTGTTAATGTGTTCCTCAACCTTTTTTAATAGACTTCAGATTTTGCTGAGTATTTATTTTTAAGTAGAGTGCTCTGGCTTGCAGATTTCTATCTGGGAAGGTGATCCTCTTGGCCAAGCACACATTGCAGAAGAAACAAAGAGAATAATGAGAGAGAAAGGGATACTGACAGCCTCATGAATCAAGACTGGTGATTAACAGGGGTGATTAACTGGGGGAAGGAAGTTGCAGCACGAGCACCTTTACTTTTCTATTGCAGAACTGAAGGTGATGCCATTCTTAAATTCCAGATACATACTGAAGCACTCAAATTATACAGTATTTATACAATCTCACTTAGTGGGTCTACTTAATGTAGAAACTAGATAAAAACAAACCCAGACAGACAACTAAATAAAAAGACTCAAATAAAAGCATTCCAAAAAAATAGGTTTTTTAAATGGAGGAGAGGGTCCAAGACTGGGAAAACTCTGTGTCACACTAAGAGCTGAACCAGCGCCTCGAGAACACGACTCTTTCTTTCTCGTCTTTTTCCTTGGAAGGTGTTCTTTGTAACTGTTCTTTCTCCAACAAGGGCTTACTGGTTACTCAGTAACAATTTTCCTTCCTGGCAAAAGGTTGTGAATTAAAGGCCCTCGACCGCTTTGATCATTCATGTAATCATGAGTGAGGAACCGATTAACAATGACAAAATCTGGCTAATACTTCAGATGCCTAAAGACGAAGGGCTGGACCAGATGATCTTCTGAGGTTGCATCCCAAAACTAAACTCTCTGATCCCATGAATAGTGCCCAAGAGCACCACATAGAAGAAAAATTAATCAAGTAAAGAGACAGTGATCAAGACAATCTGAGTCATCACAAACTAAAGATTTCTGGAAATATATAAAACAAGAAATATTTCTATATGACAAGTTTTAGGATTACTTGATCTTTATTCTCCTTTTGAGTAATTCAACATTAACTTCTGAAAACTCAAATTTTATTCTCAATATCTGAAAAATACTGTAAATAAAGATAAACTTATTCTTTTTTAATGTTTAAAAACTCATGGTCAAGAACCCTATTACAAATGTTTATCATAGAATGCTGGTAATTGAATTAGGTACTGGATTTCTTACTGAAATCAACTCTTTACATTCCAAATTTAGAGAGCATTTAAATATGGGTTGGAAATGTCTGCAAACTGAGCAATAATTACACATATATGAATCACATCATTGTTTGTCCAAACAATACGTTCATTTTCTTTATTTCCTAACTTTAACCCTAGTGTGAATTTTTTTCAAAAATGTTGTGTTAAGATAAAACTTGAAATCTACTTTTTTTTTTTAGTTGAAGAATTTAAGATGAGACATAGAACAGTAACAGCTGAGACTGTATATTTAAATTCACTGTTACACACTGCCATCTAGCAGGAAGGCAGCAAATGAAGAGTCAGGACAGCAATTTCAAAAATGGGGTAGACCTACATGATCCTCGGATGCTAGGACATTGCCTCTGGCTTACAGGCAGCAGAGGGGGAAAGTTCTAACATTGAGGCTACATTGGTGGCTCTGCCCCTTTATTGTGCAAATACCTGGGCCGCTTATTCAATACAGATAGTAGCCAGGACCCACTTAAGAGTCCCCCTTGGGAGACCACGTGGACCAGGCAGGAGAAACAATGCCCTAGTTGTAGAGTGACATCACTAACAAGCCCACCAGTGGTCATGAGCTTCTAGGGTGTCAATTCTTCAGAGAAGGAAGGATGTATAAGGAGATTGAGGTCCTGAAGACCAACTTGCCAGATTCAAAATTACAAGCAGCCCTCAAATGACATGAACAATCCAAGTCACGACATGCATACTACTCTACCCGACTAACGCAGGGCGCTGTGACAGTTGGGGCCTGCTGGAGTAAAACAGTTATTTTGCGTGGCATTTGCTGTATATTAAAGAAGCGTTAAAAGATCTCCCCAAAATGTCTTAAAATCACACCAATGTTCTTTTTATACATTACACTAGCTGAGTTCTGAGGGCGCTAATCATGTGCAAAAATACTTAAGAAATGGCTTGCATATGATAAGCAAAGCCTGCAGGGTCGGGGACTCTCGCGGAGCATCTTCTCCGTTAAATACGCAATGCTCTCTACAGCTCGACAGCCAGAATCGCTCCTACTTCAGCACACAAAATTAGCAACAAGTGATTCTCAGTCAAGACACGGAGAAGAAGGAAGCCGTTCACAAAGCACAGAGGCGGAGTTAGGTTCTGGAATTGGTGGGGCTGGGAAGATCGTGGCAGAGGGGGAGGTACGGGAAAAGCTTCCTTGGGAGGGGGGGAGGGGGGAGGGGGGGAGGCGACGGGAACCCGCGCGCTTCCCGGGGCTCCCGCCGAGGCCCCTGCTCATCACCTGCCTCCCACCTGTGCTTTTCAGCAGCCAGATGGGTTTGCATCCCAGGCAGCGTCCCTGGAAAGCACTGCCCAGGGTTTCCCAAAGCAGACTTGGATTCTTTCTCAGCATACTACTCCGCCTTCCTCGACACACACTCCCGTCTGGGCACAAAGAGGTTTCCTACGGCTGTGAGTCCGGTGGGCAGCGTCCCAGCTCCCGCGCGCGTCGGCCAAGTCTCTTTTCGTTTCTCGGCACCAAGACTCTGCTCCCACCAAGCCACTGCTTAAGCCAGGAAAGACCCAGAGGTTCACACTCACCTCGTCACGGAGAAGTAGGCTCCCACGGCCGGCTGCAGCCCCGCGGTTTTTCACTTTCAGTTTGCGCCCGGCCGGAGTTCAGGCGAAGACTTGGAAAGGAGATTTGGGAAAGGGGATAACCCTCGGCGCGTCCAGGCCCAGCGATCCTGGATCCGGGTTTTCATGGATGCCCCATTTAAAAGCCTGCGGCGCCTCGGTTCTGGAGAAACACACCCCCGCCCCTCACTTGCCAGTCCGGGGCGCGCAACCCTCTCAAGTTCCTGGGAGGCTCCTGAGACCCTCTTTCTTCTGCTTCTCAAACTCTAAGAGTGGAGCTCCTTCAAAGTCACCTATTCAGGAAAATTGAGAACCTTTTAAGCAAATCAGAGGCCTGGGTACCTTTAATAAGCTGCCAGTGTTTGGTAGCCTGAGCAGGATCATTTAGCTCTATTTTACTGACTTTTAGCTACTGAATTCCAAACTCAGAGAACCCAATTAAAATTATTTTGGCCTAGTCTAGACAGGAAGTGATAAACCTAGGGAGGTCTTTCAAGACCTTGGGAGGGCCAGGACTGAGGTGAGGCGTCTAGGGATCAACATTTGAGGAGGGATTGACCCTCAGAGTCATGCACATGTTGGGCACGCTTGCAGGAACCTGTCAGTGATTGCTGCCAGAGGCCTGCCTCACTCTCCTCCAGGTCCTGAGAGCTCCAGCCAAGCACCTCAATTAACTTCTCTGTACAAGCAGGTTGATAGTAACGATATCAACTTCTAGAAAACACCGAACACAAAGGGAAAGACTGATAAACTGGATGTCATTGAAAGTAAGAAATACTGTTCATCAAAAGACACTATTAAAAGAATTGGAAACAATCCAGGGAGTAGGTGAAGAAATTTGCAATCGATTTATCAAACAAAGAATTCATATTCAGAATAAAGCAAGAACATCTACAGTGCAATAAGGAAAACACAATCCAACAGAAAGGGGGAGGGAAGGGACCAAAGACACACAGCACTGCACCAAAGAGGAATCCAAATAGCCAATGAGTACGTGAAAAGATGCTTAACTTCGTTAACCATTCAGGGAAATGCAACTTAACACAACAATGATATACTGTTTACACACCCACCAAAATGGCTACAGATTTTAAAACTGATAATACAGAGCAAAGGCAAAGCTGTGAAACACATGGAACTCTTGTGCACTCTTAGTGGGGGTGTAATTGTTACAGCCACTTTGGAAAACTTGTCTATCAGTATTTACTAGAGTCAAATAATTTTACTCCAAGGTACATGCCTAGAAAACATGCATACATATGTACATCAAAAGACAGGTATATAACGGGGCCACAAAACACACCTTAACATATTTCAAAGAATAGACATCATACAAAATATGGTATTAGACCACAGTAGAATTAAACCAATTAAATCAGTAACAGAAATATTCTAAAATACTTGGCAATATTTTGGAACATCCCCAGATATTTGAAGATTAAACGACACACTTCTAAATAACACATGGGTCAAAGAAAAATTCTCCAGAGAAATCAAAATATTTCGAACCAAATGAAAATGAAAATATAACCTATCAAAATTTGTGGGATGCAGTGGAAGCAGAGCTTAGAGGGAAAATTGTAACACTGAATTATATCATTGAATGTTAGAAAAGAAAACATCTAAAATCAATATGCTAAGCTTCCACTGTAGGAAACTAAAGAAAGGGGAGCAAATTAAATTCAAAGTAAGCAGAAGAGAAGGAATAATAAAAATTAGAGCAGAAATCAATGAAACTGAAAGCAGGGTATTGACAGAAAATCAATGAAACCAAAAGTTGGTTCTTTGAAAAGATCAATAAAATTGACAAACCCTTACCTAGGCTAACCAGTAAAAAAGCGAGAAGACACAAATTACTAATATCAGAAATAAAAGAGGGGCCATTACTACCGGCCCCATGGACATTAAAGATAATAAAGGTCAAGAGAATGAGACAAGTCCAGACTAGGAAAAAATATTTGCCAAAGTTATATATGATAGAGTCCGGTTATCCAAAATATACAAAGAACTCTTAACACTCAACAATAAGAAAGCAAACAACCCAATTAAAAAATGGGCAAAAGACCTGGACACATCACCAAGGAAAATATATAGATGGCAGATCAGCATATGAAAAGATGGTCAACATCATGTCATCTTGACTACTATAATACCTTCCCAACAGCTCCCTGCTTTCACACTTGCCTCCACATAACAGCCAGAGTGATCCTTTCAAATCACAAATCAGATCATGTCCATATTCCACTCAAAAACAGTCATGTAAAATAAAGTCACGAACTATAAGGTCTTATACGATCTGGCTTTTGGCTACTTCTCCAATTTTCTTTCCCAGTATTCTCCAGCTCACTCACTGCTTTCCACCCACACTGCCCCCTTGCTGTTTCTCAGACACACCAAGCCTGCCCAAACTCAGCCCCTTTGGATTTGCTTGTTCATATGCTTAGAACGGTCATTCCCCAGGCATTTGCACGGCTCAGTTTTTACTGTTTCACATTCAGGAAATCGTGGTAGTTTGTGTTTTTCAAGGGATTGTTTCATTTCATCACAATTGTCAGATTCAGATGTATGTGTGTAAATTTGTTCATAGTATTCCCTTATTATCCATTTGATATTTTTAGTGATATCCCCTGTTCCATTCCTGATATTGGAAATTTATGTCTTTTCTCTTTTTAAATTTGTCAGTCTCTACAAGTTTGTCAATTAATCTTTGCAAAGCACCAGCTCTTTGTTTCACTGATTTTCTCTATTGTTTTCCTGTTTTCAATTTCAATGATTTCTGTCCCTATCTTTATTATTCCTCCCTTCTGCTTGCTTGCGGTTGATTTTGCTCTTCTTTCTCTTGGTTCTTGAGTCAGAAGCTTAGATTATTGGTACTTTTCCTCCTTCCTAATGTATTTGCATTTAATGCCATAAATTTTTCTCTCAGCACTGCATTAGCTGTGTCCCACAAATTTTGAGATGTTGTATTTTTAATTTGCATTCAGTTCAATGTATGCATTGATTTCCCTTGGGACTACATTGATTATTTATAAATATATTATTTACTTTCCACATGTCTGGAAAATTTCCTATTATTCTTCCAGTTATTAATTTCTAGTCTGATTCCATTGTAGGCAGATAACATACTCTGTATGATTTCAATTCTTTTTAAATTTATTGAGGTTTGTTTTATGGCTCAGGATATGGTCTATCTTGGTATATGTTCCATGTACACTTGAAAAGAATGCATTCTATTGTTGAATGGAGTAATTTATAAATGTTGATTAGATCCCATTGATTCATGGTGTTGCTGAGGTCTTCTATATGCTTGCTGCTTTTCTGTCTAGTTGTTCTATCAATTGTTGAAGTGTTCAGCTAAAATTGTGCATTTGTCTATTTCTTCTTTCAGTTCTATCAGTTTTTGCTTTATATATTGAGCAGCTCTTTTGTTTGGTGCATACACATTTAGGTTTGCTTTATTTCCCTTTACATTTCTTTACCCTTCACCATTTATAACATAATTATCTTAAGTACTTCCTCTACATACATTTAGAACCACATTAAACAATGTTATAACTTTTGCTTTAACTGTCAAACATAATTTAGAACATTCAAGAAGAGAAGCAAAACCTACTGTATTTATCCATAATTTTTCTTACCACGTTCTTTCTTCCCTCCTGATACTCCAATGTTGATCATTTCTGTTTAGAGAACTTCCTTTACCCATTCTTTTAGGATACATCTACCAGCGACAAATTCTCTTAGTTTTTCATCTGAGCATGTCTTGATTTCTCCTTCATTCCATATTTTTACTGGTTATAGGATTCTAGGTTGGGGTTCTGTCCCATTTCAGAGTTGGGACCAAAATCTTAGGGGCATTTTCCTCTTTTGTCATCTCTGTCATAGTATCTGACCCAGACCTTGTGGATTCACAGACACATCTAACTCAAATGTAGTCCTGCTTGGGAGATGTCCAGAGCTTTAATCTGTTTTACTAGTATTTTTTATTTTTTAAAGGTGGCTTACTGCTCTGACCCCCATTTGCACACATGTCCTTTTTTTCTACCAGGTGGCATAAGGGTTGGAGGCATTGTGGCAAGCGGGGAATAAAAGTTCTCTAAAACCCCAACCCCCTACAAAGGCTTATATTCTTTTACATTTTTAGGAGTTGTATAGTCTTGTATTTTACCAAAAACTGTGTTGGGGATAACTTGCATCTTATCTGACCAAATGACTTTCAGAACCTTATATGGTGTCTGGAGCTTTAATTTTCCCCGGGTTCACTGTCCATCTTTTGTTTTTTCTTTTTTTCCCATATGTTTCAGCAAAACCTACAAAGTGTCCTGCAACAGAGGCAAGTCTTCACGTGTTAATATTATATCATTAATGTAACTGGCCCATTTTACTAATGTGAGGAAGGAGACCAGGGACAGGTCTTGGGTTACCATCCCATGACATGCGTAACCTGTGTAGGTAACCTGGGGGAAGCACTTGAAAGGTTTATTATTGTCTTTCCCACGTGAAGGCAAGTTGATCTTAGTTATCAGAAATGTGTACTTGTTGGAGCTTTTTTTTTTTTTAAATCTCTTTGAAGGTGAAGCACCTTTGTAGAAACACCTTTGTAAAAGCATCACAGTAAAACAATAACTGTCTGTAAATGATAAAAGACTTTAAAATAGCCATGGTTAAAGAGCTGATAAAAATTTTTTAAACACAAAGTCTTTGTATTCCAGGCAGACTATATTAAAGGTAAAGAAAAACCTTTGTTCACAATTTTTTAAAAAGCAGAGTAATAATCTAAGAAAAATTTATTCTTTTAACAGAGAGAAAACCAAATTTTAATTTTGTACCATGTACTTTTCACATGAATTTTTTCTTAAATTTAAATAATTTAGTTTAATCTTAGCTTGGCCACAAATAAATTTTTTAAAGGTTTTTCCTTCACAAATCTTTTGATTTTTACAAAACTTGTGATTTTACAAATCTTTTGTGATTTCCATAAACATTTTGTAACTTTTTATATCTCATTAGGTTTTATCTTTTTAAATTTTGAAATAATAATTTTATTTTAGGACAAAATTATTATCTTTTTAATTTAAAACATGTCCTTTATATCTGTGGACAAAAAGATGTCTGACATTCCAGTAAACAACAAATGTTCCCCACCATCAGTCCATCAGCTACCACAGTCACCCCTGATGGTGTACCCTGAGGGGAATACAGAATGGAAAAAACAGGATACTGGCCCTAGATAGTTAAGTGCATATCAGTGGAAAAATTTCAGTGAACCCAGACGCTTGCATCTTCCCATACATAGAGAAGCACTAAAATATTAACTTGAGATGTCTGTTTTTGTGATTAGCAGTAATCTTTTGAGGTTTGACTACATAGTTTTTGTGTGTTTGTTTTGGTTTGTTTGTTTGTTGCAAAAACTCCTATATTTAGGCTCCTCCCTTACCTCTTTGCAACAGTTCCTCACTAATGTCCTCCAATAAAGCATAATTCTCAGCTTTTACGTTGTGCAACATTTTTTATCTAAAAACAAAACAAAACACATTTTATTTTCTTTACCAGAAGTGCATCTCACCCTTCTTTTACCAGAAACACACATTCTACTTTTTACATACACTGATTTTTTTTCATCCTTATTATTTCTACTAGCTTTGTAAAACAAAAAAAGCAAAACAAAACCTTAGTTCTTTTACAAATCGATTTTGGCAAGAGAACTTTTATGAAAAAGCCCTCCATCCACTCACCCACCCCCTTTTTTTTAGTATCTATGGGCAATGTTTTGTTTAACTCCTGGGGTGTTTACATTTTAAAAACACAGTAAGATTTACAACCACAAGGGACAGAGAACAAATGTAAGTTTTCTCCTAGGCTTTGGGGTAATTGTTATTTAAAGTTTCCCTTTGTATTAGGAGTCAGATGGCAAGAGGCTTTTTGTTCTTTTCTCATCAATCACTTCAACATCCTCCTCTTTTTCTTCTTCTTCCTAGAAACTCCACCTCTTGGTATCCTAACCAGGTTTTGTCACAAGCTCAGGTCTCTAAACTTACCAACCTGCTCTCCCACCCTGTGTGTCAGCCCAGAGCTAGCAGAGCAGTGGATACTGCACATCCTTCCGTACCTCAGCTCTTCCTTTAACGTTTTAACTTTCATTTCAGCCTCTAGTTGGGCATCGATGCCCAGCCCGAACTGCCCCCAGTAGAGGTCAGCCCCCGGTGGCAGCCACAAGTTTCCCTTCTTTGTCACAGGGCACTCTGCACAGTTCCTTAAACAGCGCATGGCAGCAGCCGGCGTTCTCAGGGCGCCCCCGTACTCATGCATTGGCCCACAGGCATCCCACACATCGGCCATGCCTGCCCACGGAGAGGTGGAGGGCCCACCTGAGATCTCCCCCTGTGGATCCCTCTTTCCTACAGCCCATTTCTTTGGTCTCCTGGCTCACTCTTCCGCTGTTGGTTTGCAGCCTCCCAGGGAGCTTCCTGGGTGAAACGTGAAATCACCACCCTACCCCAGCACCACCGCCACCACAAGCAGGGAAGGGAGAAACCAAAGAGGCAGACTGCTCCAGACTGGTGGGCAGCAGGTTCAATAAGCAAAGAAACTTACATCGGAGGCTGTAAGACAAGTAGATTTCCGTACCCACCCACCAAATCTTACAAGTTTACCCAGAAGTTTAACTGGGCTTGGTCATATACACAGTCCATGTGGTCTCAACATTGCATGACTGTCTCCAGGCTGTGTCCCTGGGCAGCTTCTAGATTGGGGAAGGCAAGCAGAGGGCACATTTCAAGGACAGGGAGGGAGTGAGCAGCCGCTGAATGCCCGGGTCCAGTTTGAAGGCCAAACCTGGGGTCACGTCTTTCTGATGACCTTTCCCAACACATGGCTATGATGTCATCCAACATATTCCTACATCCCTCCTATTTCACGCAGAATGATATTTAAATCATGAAACTTAATCAGATTCAAAATCAAATTGGTTTTTGGTGAGGATACTTCATAAGTGGAGTTGTGTATATTGTATATATCATATCAGAATAAGCATTTTGGTTTATCCTCTCCATCTGTGATTTTATGATTGATGGGGTGTACTTTGGACATTCTGCTGATGTAAAATGGTATCTAGTTATATTTGTAATTCACGTTTCACAATTATAAGTTAGAATGAGCACATCGTTTCCTGTGTTTATTGACCATCTGTGTTTCTTTTTCTGTGATGTACCTATTCACATATTTTGCCCACTTTCTGTTGATGTTTCTCTTTTTTATTGATTAGTAGAAATTCATCATGTGTTCAGGATTCTAATTCTTCTTCAATAATATACATTTCAAATTGCTTATAGTCCCTGTTTTTTCTTTTCATTTTATTTTGACTTTTTAAAAATTAATTAATTAATTAATTTTTATTTTTGGCTGTGTTGGGTCTTTGTTGCTGCACGTGGGCTTTCTCTAGTTGCGGTGAGCGGGCACTACTCTTCATTGTGGTGCGCAGGCTTCTCATTGCAGTGGCTTCTCTTGTTGCAGAGCATGGGCTATAGGTGCGCAGGCTTCAGTAGTTGTGTCGCATGGGCTCAGTAGTTGTGTCGCTCAGTCTCAGTAGTTGTGGCGCACAGGCTTAGTTGCTCCGCGGCATGTGGGATCTTCCCGGACCAGGGATCGAACCCGTGTCCCCTGCATTGGCAGGTGGATTCTTAACCACTGCACCACCAGGGAAGTCCCTTTATTATGACTTTTAATGCCCACAAGCCTTTCATTTTTGTGAAAGGTTATAATTACTAATCTTTTCCTTTATGGTCTGTGCTATTTGTATCCTAATTAAGAAATCTTTTTCTACACTGAGATCATAATGATATCCTCCTCTATTTTCTTTTTTAATATTTTGTTTTCACATTTAGGTCTTTATTCTTCTACAAAATAAATTTTTATAATATAATATCCAATTTTATCTTTTTCCACATGAATGACCCATTGTCCCAACACAGCTTATTCATAATTCATCCAGTCTGCACTAATCAGCAATGCCGCCTCTGTCGTATACTGGCTTTCCTTCTATGAGTAGAAATGTTTCTGGTTCTCTGTTCTGTTCCACTATTCTCTTTCTAAAACTTGGTGCCATTGCACATTGCTGCAAATACTATATCTTTAAAATAAAAATTTTTTTTAGATGTTGGGGGTAGCTTATTAATTAATTTATTTATTTTTGCTGTGTTGGGTCTTTGTTTCTGTGCGAGGGCTTTCTCTAGTTGTGGCAAGCAGGGGCCACTCTTCATCGCAGTGCGCGGGCCTCTGTTGTTGCGGAGCACAGGCTCCAGACGCGGAGGCTCAGCAGTTGTGGCTCACGGGCCTAGTTGCTCCGCGGCATGTGTGATCCTCCTAGACCAGGGCTCGACCCCATGTCCCCTGCATTAGCAGGCAGATTCTCAACCACTGCGCCACCAGGGAAGCCCTAAAATAAATTTGAATATCTTGTCAGGAAATGGTATTCACCTTGTTCATCTGTTCCATGCCTCACAATTAGGTGTTTTGTAGCAGGACAGCTATCTCCCTTGAAGGTGGTTGATATTGCCATTGTTAAAAATTATCATGAAAGGCTCCAAAGTAGTCTAACTTATTTCTGACCCACCCTACTACCAAGAACAATTGTTAAAGCTGACAGAATATGATGAAAAGATGACAAAATATGAACACTTGCCAGGCTTACATCCTGAAGGGAAGGGAAAGCCAGAGCAGTGAGCCCACTTATACCCTCAAGGAACCTACATTTTGAAGGTGGCAGTCCAAAGGCCTAGAAGGTGAGCAGAAATATGTAGCTGAAAGGATGCTGAGATGCTGAGCAGAGCTTTCAAGTTTCACAGGGCTGTGGGGAGGAAAAATGGTCTAGGAACCATTAAAAAGGAGGGCAATATATAACTGACTATAATAAAATTTAAGAGACATATGAGACATGTTGAAAAGTTCTAACAGAAGTGTCTTAGTCAATTTTCTACTGATAATAATCGCAACGATAACTCATTCCATAACGTTTTTTTCTTAATACATAGAGCTTTAAGATTACAGGATATTTTTAAAAAACTATTTCAATTTATAACAATATTTCTGGTAGGGAATATGATAGGATAATCAATAAAGCACTTCACAAGATTAAAAATATATTACATTAGGATAAAATTCTGTTGAGGAAATAGAATATATTTTTGTTCAAGAAGAAGGGGAACTATATAATATTTCTGACTGTTAGGGTTTATTCCATTTTTTTAAATTAAAGATTTTTGTTTTCAAATCTCTATGATATTTAGGTTCCAAGAATCCAAATGTAATCTTCTAACATGTCCATGTTTATAATATACCATAAATTACATAATTTTGACTATTTAAATTTACGATGAAAATTCCTAGGTATCAGTTTAATAATGTGTGATGGAGCACAGTTTTCCAAAATTATTTTAGGGAGCACCCCAGAAAAAAAGGTCAACATTACAGCTCTAAGGTGATCTCACCAGGTTCATGGTTTTAATGAACTCCAAATGTATATCTATAGTGCTATTTCTCCCCTGAATCCAGAGTTGTATACTAACTGCCTTTTCAGCATTTTCAGTTGTATATCTAATTTGGCATTTTGAACTTAACAAGTCCAAAACTGACCACCCACCAAATTTGCACACTTCCCAGCACATTCTGGTCACCTAGCTAGCTGCTCAGACCCTAAATGGCAGAGTCATCATTGACTCTTTGCTTTCTCTCACATTCCACATCCAATCCATCTGCAAATCTTCTGAACCATACCTTAAAAATATATCCTACTACCTTCTAACTACCTAAATTCAACCACTGTTAACATTTGGTGCCATTTGCTTGGCCATTCTTTCTCTGTTGGTCTATGTGTGTGTTTGTGCGTATGTCTGTATACACACACACACACACACACACACACACACCCCTACACATACATATTTTTTTCTATTTCTTTTAGATCCTTTGCATTTCCATATACACTTCACGATCAGCTTGTCAAATTCTATAAGCATCTTATTGGAATTATGATTTAGAAGGCACCGGATCTATAGATCAAACAGTGGAGAACAGATTTCTTAATGATAGTGAAACATTCAAGTCTTGAACATAATATATCTCTCCACTAAAAAAACTGTCTCAACAAAGTTTTTGAAGTAGAAATCTGGTGTCAGGATTTTTGAAAGCCTCCAGTTTGTTTTACTGTGAAGGCGAGGCTGACTACACTTGTGCCTAATTTGGCCCCAGTCTGCTCCCCAGTCTCATGTCCTTTCTCTCTCCCCTTTTCTCACCACCCTCTGGCCCACACGTTCCCCATGCTACTCCTTGATCACTCCAAGCATCTTATCTCTGGGACTCTGCATTTGCTCTTTATTTGCCTTAACAGATACTCATACGTTTTCATATGACTTATTCCCTCACTTCACTGAGGTTCCCTAGATATCATTTCCTCTGAATCCTTCTCTGGTTACCCATTCTAAAAGAGCATCATCCTTTCCATCTCTGTTCACTGACCTAGCTTTATTATTTTTTTTTATAACATCACCACTGCCTGACATCACGTCATATAATTTGTTTATTTGCTTACTATCTGTCTCCTCGCTACCAAGTAAGCTCCATGAGAGCATAGATCCTTTTTTTTTTCACTGCTGCATCTCCAGCACCTAGAACTGTATCTGGCACATAGCAGGTACTCCAAATTATTTGATGAATTAACCAAAGGCTTTTGGAAGGAGAGGAGTGAAAGAAAACATTTACTTCTCACTTAATAGCCTTTAGAAAATAAGCTAGCCTGCATTCTTGTATTACTTGTAATTATTTTTTAAAAAATATGTCTCACTTTGAGGATGTTTCTATATTCTGCATTTCCATTTGAAGTCCTCACTCTTTAGGAGGAAAACTTGTTAAAAGCCATTTCTAAGGTGGTTGCAAGTCAAGTTTATTTACCAAAAAACCGTTACAGCTAAAAAACGAACTCAGTAAGTTGCAGAATACAAAATCAATATACAAAAACCTATTGCATTTCTATACACTAATAATGAACTATCAAAAAGAGAAATTAAGAAAACAATCCCATCTACAATTGCATCAAAAAGAATAAAATACCTAGGAATAAATTTAACCAAGGAAGTGAAAGATCTGTACACTAAAACTGTAAGACATTAATGAATGAAACTGAAGAAAATGCAAATAAATGCAAAGATATTCTGTGCTTATGTATTAGAATTAATATTGTTTAAGTGTCCATACTACCCAAAGCAATCTACAAATTCAGTGCAATCCCTATCAAAATTCCAATGGTATTTTTCAGAGAAATAGAACAATCCTAAAATTTGTATGGAACCACAAAGACCCCAAATAGCCAAAACAATCTTGAGAAAGAAGAACAATGCTGGAGGCATCATGCTCCCTGATTTCAAACTATATTATGAAGTTATAGTAATAAAAAAACAGTATGTTATTGGCATGAAAACAAACACACTGATCATTGGAACAGAATACAAAGCCCAGAAATAATCCATGCTTATATGGTCAATTAACATACAACAAAGAGCGAAGAACATACAGTGAAAAAAGGACTATCTCTTCAATAAACAGTGCTGGGAAAACAGGACAGCCACATTCAAAAGAGTAAAACTGGACGACTATCTTACACCATACACAAAAATCAACCCCAAATGGATTAAAGACTTGAATGTAAGACCTAAAACCATAAAGCTCCAAGAAGAAAACGTAGGTGGTAAGCTCCTTGTCATCAGTCTTGGCGATGATTTTTCAGATCTGACACCAAAAGGAAAGGTAACAGGAGGAAAAACAAACAAGTGAGACTACACTAAACTAAAAAGCTTCTGCACAGCAAAGGAAACCATCAACAAAATGAAGAGGCGGCCTACTAAATGGGAAAACATACTTGCAAATCATGTTTGATAGGGGGTTAAAATCCAAAATATATTAAAAAAACTCATACAACTCAATAGCAAACAATCTGATTAAAAAATGGGCAGAAGATCTGAATAGACATTTTTCCAAAGAAGACACACAAGATGGGCAACAGGTACATGAAAAGATGCTCAACATCACTAATCATCAGGGAAATGGAAATCAAAGACACAATGAAATACCCTCTCACCCACACAAGTGTTGGTGAAAATGTGGAGAAAAGGGAACCCTCTTGTACTGTTGGTGGGAATGTCAATTGGTGCAGCCACTGTGGAAAACAATATGGAAGTTCCTCCAAGAGTTAAAAATAGAACCACCATGTGATCCAGTAATTCCACTTCTGGGTATTTATCCAAAGAAAATGAATACACTAACTCAAAAAGATGTATGCACTCCCATATTCATTGCAGTATTATTTACCATAGCCAAGATACGGAAACAACCGAAGTGTTTATCGATGGATGAATTTAAAAAGATAATGTAGTATATATGTACAATGGAGTATTACTCAGCCATAAAAAATGAAACCCTACCATTTGCAACAACATGGATGGACCTTGAGAGCATTACGCTAAGTTAAATAAGTCAGAGAAAGACAAATACCCTACGATCTTACTTACATATGGAACCTCAAAACAAAACCAAACAACAGAGCTCATACAGAGAAAAGATTGGTGGTGGCCAGAGGGGAGGGGTGGGATGGGGGCAAAATGCTCCAAGGGGGACAAAAGGCACTAACTTTCAGTTATAAAATAACTAAGTCATGGGGAGATTATATATATACATATGTCATGGGGATATACATATATATATATAACATATAATCAGCATGGTGACTGTAATTAATCATACTCTTGCAAACTTGAAAGTTGCTGAGAGTAGATTTTTTTTAAAAAATCAGAATTAGTCTGTATTCTAAAACACATACACACAATTTGTACCAATTAAATAAAATAAAGTTGAAAGGGGATATAAGTTTTCTTTTTTTAAACAGACAATAGTAAAATACTATAGCCAACTCACTATACACAAAAATCATGAATGGCAGCTTTGCATTACAATCTCCAATATCTTACTCATAACATTTCATGTAATATGTCAATTACACCTCAATTAAAAAAAATTATTTACGGGACTCACCTGTTGGTGGTGAGCAGGGACGGAGTGTTATAGTAAATCATACTGAAAACACACACTATTTCCCCTACTTAATTCGGGGAGTGTACTGTAGTCCAGGTGGTGAGTCTCATCCAGCTTTTGAGTTCTTCCACATTTTCCAAACTTCCAATCCAGTTTTAAACTTGATTTTACTAAAATAAAAGGGTACGGGTATTTCTAGTATGACTTTCCTCTGGTCTCTAAACCAGCCTTGCATAAGGCAGTAGGCTAGTGACAACCATCACACTGGTTCTTTACGAAGCAATGTAAACTATGCTTTTAACATACTGTTACCAAATCCAAGCTCCTACTGCCCGCTGCATGGCAGGCCAATGAATCAAAAGATGAGTTACTGAAGCAAGGAAGAGCAATTTTATTCGGAAAGCCAGCGGATGGAGAAGATAGTGGCTTTCTTTACACTAAAAGGGGAAGGGGTGTGGCTGACTGCTGCAAACTTCTTGGGGCCATAATTCTTCGTTCTTGCAGCCAGTCCACTAGGTCAGGTCAGGATGCTCCTATTAGCCTCCAACAAGGCAAACTGTTCTCTGCTCTGCAACTTTTTATCTCTATATGAATGGGAAAGTGTTACACCTTTAAAGGTCAGAGCCTTGAGGATGGGCTCTCCCGCATATTTCAGGCTACAGGCAACATTCTTTTAGTTATTAAGCTGTAGCAAAAGCAAGAGAATACAAAGGTGAACGTAAAAGCAGCAGATCCAATATGGAGTCACATTTGTGCTTCTCTGTTACAATAATACCTGTAGTCCTTGCATACACCCATTTTTCTAATGGGAAACAGCTTTGCTGAAGGTTGACTGACATGCCCCAAAACATCTAGTAAACTGAAGTTGGTTTTTATAACCTAAATTTGGCTCCCCAAACCAGTGCTAAATCAATGCTTTCTAACAGGGTGGCTCTAATGCCTAGTTTTCATCTGCATGCAACAAAATTATACTATTTATGATATACTAAATTATTTTATAATGTGATATGCAAACTAAGGGCCATCCTTATTCTGGGATTGTGCCTTTCTTACTCTACTGGTATTGAAGTGGCTTTTCTTTTGAAAAACGGTATGAGCTAGTAAAGATTTTCTTCTTCCTCTGTCAAAAGAAAAAGCGCGGGGGGGGGGAATATCTGACCCAGGAATTTCAAAAGTCAGGACCCAATACCACACCAAACGGGGGGGGGTAAGTGCGGAAGCGAGGGTCTTAAGTCTAAAAAGCCCGCGTTTGAGGTCCACAGACTCGGCGAAGGAGCGAGAACACTGCAGCCCCGACGGCCCGGAGCTGAGGCACCGCCGGCGGCGGTGCGCGCCCCGCGGAAGGAAGGCCCAGCGGGCGGGGCCGGCGGCTAACACTCAGGGACCGTCAAACCGCTCGATGGACAGGGGCGCTCCCGGCGCTCTCGGCCTCCGCCCTTCGAAATGCCGCCGGCTCCTGCGCGCGCTCCCACGGGCCCTTAGCCGGGCTTACAGTCCCAAGGGGAGCCGGGGACAAAACCTAAGCGGTACGAGCGTGCGGTGACAGTCCAGTGGCGGCGGTGACCTGGCGGCGCAGGCAGAAGTTAGACCGCTCCTCAGTCAAGGAGCGCCGCGTAATTCCCCTTGCAAAACTCAGAACTCTCGCGATAGGCGAGACTGGGATTCCCGGAAGTGATTCTCCGGAAGCAGTATGGTTGCTTCCCTGCCCTGGCCAGGCTCTGCCCGCTGAACCGCTGACAAGATGCAGTCAGATGATGTGAGTCTTTTTGCGCTGCCACCCGGGTTTTATGAAGTGTGTCTCGCTCGCTTTAGGAGACTCAGAAGCCACCTACTCAGCTGGCCCATTAGCGTAGGGTGGCTCCGGAAGCGAGGCTTCCAGAGCCCTGATTTCCGAGCGTGGGGCCCTCACGTGTCTACCCGGGCACTTCAGGGTTAAGGAGTCAGGAAACCGCCACCTCAACCCCCAGGGTCGGTGTACCCAGGCCTTGGTGACTAGCAAGGAAGGACTTTGTGTATGGTCCCCTGGGGACTCGGGAGGCGGCGGGGTAGGGGGTGGGTGGCGGCCTGGGGGACGGTACGGTGAAGTTTAGACACCAAATTTAAGCATCCTTTTCAACCATGTGCACGGTACTTTTCAACCTGCTTTTCCTGTGTTAGGTTTTTTTTACGTTTGCTCCACTCTCTGCCCACGTCAAAATTTTGGAAGCATCCTAGATTTATTCGTTTAGTTATTTGTATGAGATATATTCAAGCGCCTACGGTGTGCCAAGAGTAATTACTGGAGATTTGGTTGTTATTAAGCCAGGCAAAAGACCTCTATTTTACTGTAGCTCTGGCGGGGGAGACAGTAAACATGTGAACAAATTAAATACAGTTGAACCGTGTACTACTACTATGAAAGAAACATCGGGTTGATGCGGATAGGGCTGATTAGGGAAGGTTTCTCTGAATAGAAGGTATCTGAGGCGAGATCTAAAAGATGAGAAGGAACCGCCACTGGGGGCTGAGGGAAAAGCAATCAATCTGGGCAGTAAGAACAGTAAAATACAAAGATCTGGAGGTAAGAGAGAAGGAATGTGGTAAAGGACATTAGTGTGACTGTGTTATAGAAATCAAGGGAAGAAAGGTAGGGAGTGAAGTTGGGTATCTTTGCAGGACAAGATCATGTAGAGTCTTGGAGGAGGTGTTTTAAGGCTTTTTTAAATGAGAAGTGACATCTGATTTACGTTTGTGAAAATGTCTCTAGTTGTGTGAAAGGCTGTCTAAGGAGACAGCCATGATGAAAGTAGCTTCAACTAAGGTGGGAGTGGTCATGAAAAGAAATGGATGAATTAGAGATCTGTTTTATCATTGTAACCGGCAAGACTTGGTTATGGATGAAATGAAGAAGGGAAAAATCAAGGGATTTTTGGATTTGAACAAACCGTTCAGTGGTGGTTTTATTTATGGAGGTGGGGAAGACTAGGGAAGGAACCCAGTATTCTTTTGAGAGGTGTGGAATTGAGAGCTCCATTTGGACCTGTGAATGTGTTTGATGCCTTTTAGACATTCAAGTGGAGATGTCAAGTAAGCAGCTGCATGTATATACAAATCTGGTGCTCTGAAGAGAAGTTTGACCAGGAGATGACAGTTTGGGAGTCATCAACCTGGAGATGATATTTAAAGCCACAAACTAGAATTAGCTCCTACTTCTCCAGTTTCATTTCCTCTTACCTGTTTCCCACCATCCCCTGCCAAACACACATCCTGTAATATTCCAAAAATGTTGTTCCATTCTTTAATGCTTATTTGTGTTTTTCCCTTTAACTACTTCAGAGCCTTTCCCACTTCATCCAGGCAGCTCACTCAAAGGCTCTCATGCTGTTACACACCTCTACTGTGGCATTTAGATTGCTGCTTTGTGATGCTTTGTTTACATCTCTTTTTCTGTAGCTAGAAAGAAAAAGCTTTTTAAGGATTGTACCATCCTTCATTCAGCACGTGCCTGAGTGCCTCCTGTGTGTCAGGACTTTGAAATGTCAGTGTCTTACATAAGTATTAAGTGTACAATAAATGCTGAATGAATATAGAGCATATGAGTTAGTGGAGGATAGCAACAGAGGATCTTCCTTGTCAATGAGATAAAATCATGGTATGTGTGGTACGTATATCCAAAAATCTAGTAGTGTGTGACAACGATGCATAATGAACACATTAAGTTAAAAAAAAAAAAAAGTCACTACTATATATATAATCTCATATTGTTTAAAATATACATGTAGGCATGCTAGTTGGTATAATATACAAATTAAAATACTACGAAATTGGGGCTTCCCTGGTGGCGCAGTGGTTGAGAATCTGCCTGCTAATGCAGGGGACACAGGTTCGAGCCCTAGTCTGGGAAGATCCCACATCCCGCAGAGCAACTAGGCCCGTGAGCCACAACTACTGAGCCTGCGCGTGTGGAGCCTGTGCTCCACAACAAGAGAGGCCGCGATAGTGAGAGGCCCACGTACCGCGATGAAGAGTGGCCCCCGCTTGCCACAACTAGAGAAAGCCCTCACACAGAAATGAAGACCCAACACAGCAAAAATAAATAAATAAACTAATAAACTCCTACCCCCAACATCTAAAAAAAAAAAAATACTACAAAATTTTATCTCTGGGCAGTAAGGTTATGGTTATCGCTAATTTGTATTTACTTTTCCTACAAGAATCTGTTATTTGTGTAAAAAAACAAATAAATCAGACTATTTTACAAAGCATTTCTTTGTCCTCTCATTCTTCAAAGACTCATTTCCTCAGTAAAGCAGGGTGCTGCCCTAGCGCATTGTTCTCTTGGATTAATATGGCATCTGCTAGGTAAGAGCAACTGAAATGGGTTTCTACTCTGTCTTGCAGGTTATCTGGGATACACTAGGAAACAAGCAATTTTGTTCCTTCAAAATAAGGTGAGTCTAGATTTTCAACTTGGATACAGATTCCGTCAGTTGCCCTCTTGGCATCCCATCTTATAATCTTTGCTCTTTTCCTCTCATTCTAGAACCAAGACTCAGAGTTTTTGCAGAAATGAATACAGCCTGACTGGACTGTGTAATCGGTCGTCCTGTCCCCTGGCAAACAGTCAGTATGCCACTATCAAAGAAGAGAAAGGTAACTCCTCGGTTTTAACTTCCAAGAGAAGTACTCAACAGCTTTTAAAAGGATATTTTTTAGTCTCTCCGTAAATAATAATAAAACTATTTATCCTGCAGGACAGTGCTACTTGTATATGAAGGTTATAGAACGAGCAGCTTTCCCTAGGCGTCTCTGGGAACGGGTAAGACTTAGGACATAAAATCATGACGACCATTGATCAAGAGCAAAAAGGCCACATGCTTTTCTCACTTCCTTGACCACGTCTACCTTAAATTCTTGGAGCCGTCCTTATTAGGCCCCGTAAGTGTCGTTAACAGCGAAGACTTAATATGACCCTTGCCCTTCAAGCTTCCTTTCTGTTTAACAGGTCCGGCTTCATAAAAACTATGAGAAAGCACTGGAGCAAATAGATGAAAATCTAATTTACTGGCCCCGTTTCATTCGACACAAATGTAAGCAGAGATTCACCAAGATCACCCAGTACCTAATTCGAATTAGAAAACTTACACTAAAGCGGCAGTGAGTATTGATCGTTCATTTATTTGTTTTTAGATTACCTTTCCATGCATCTTATTATGAAGCTGAGATATTGTGAAACCTCTAGTAATGTTTTCTGTTAAGTTCAACTTTGGGTAATTTTTTATGACTTGCTAAGCAGCAGTAGCTTTACCACAGATTAAAGTTGTGCCCTTTAATTTTGCAGGATTTTAAAAACAGTAGACTACAACTTGATTATCAGCTTCAGAAAATTGTCTTTTTAACCCTGAGGGAATCCTAAAATTAGGGAGTTGAAAATGATCTTAAAAATGTGAAATGGAGTGTAAGAACTTTACTGTGGGTTCATTGAAAACTTACTTTTTTAAGTGATATGAAATCCACAGAATTAATTGCATGCCGTCTTTAAGGAGTGATAGGCCCTAATTCATTGTGACCTGCAGAGAAAGCTAGAGATGTCAATCTTCTGTAGAAAATTATTTTTTCTTAGCTTGCGGAAGCATTAATCTTTAGCACTGTAAATGCCCTCAGAAGTTTCAGGATGCCTAAGGCATCCTGAAACAGCCATGTATATGAACAATGTCAAATATATGTAAAAATGCCTGACTTTTTATAGCATTAACTATCTAGAAAATTTTATGTAATCTTGCTATATTTAGCTGAGCACTACAAAATCAATTCCAATCCTTTTTTTTCTTTTTTTTTAAAGGAACGTGTAGAACATGTAATTGGGGTTTCTGATCATGTGTTTTATTTCCCATAGGAGGAAACTTGTTCCTTTGAGTAAGAAGGTGGAACGGAGGGAAAAAAGAAGAGAGGTAACTTATTCTGATAATCGTAGGTTCTGTATTTTCATTGAGGGTAGGGCTGTAGTCAGGTAGTCAGGTCTCATGAGAACGATTCAGTCACTGCTGTCTGTGAACCATTCGGGCCCTAGATTATGGACAACAGTATTAGTTGCATATGCTATCTGATATTCCATATCTGAAGATTATGACTTTCAGGGCAGGTTAAAATGTGGGTACTTTGGGGGTATGTGTAATGGAGAACAGAAAAAATACCTTAAATAGAGATCCACAACTCCTTGTCTGAAATTCTTGAGGTCACATTTAGAATTCTGGTATGTTGCCAATCTTATGTTTTACATATTACCCTCAGCCAGCTTTGAGCATTCTCATTAAACACACTAGTAGCTGTGCAGTGAAATATAACAATGTTTCACTAGATGAATCCACACTAGATGGAATTTAAAAAATGTTTTTTTAAGGAGCCTCATGTCAGTTCAGGTCATATTAGGCATCTAAACTGGGTTTTGGGGGTTCTGAAATTGCTGCTAAGGGATTAATAGGGATTAATTGGGATTATTGGTTTCTTTGAAGTAAACTTGTCAGCTTTGTTACTGAAGTAGTGAGCAGTGATGATAATATTTTGCTATCCACGGAGAATCTAGTCAGGAAATTCCAGCCTTTGTCATAGAGAGCAGTCTGCCAGTCCACCTCATGAGACCTCACTCAGGCTGAGTATTCTTATGCTTTTAAGACCCAGAAATTAGCTTTTCCTGACAAGTTCACATTTTCAGTAATTCTAGCTATTTGCTTTGCTTACCATTCTTCCACCAACAGACATTTACCTCATCATTTGTCATATCCTATCAAGGAATAGCTTTAATAATCTTGATGCTTTTGTTTCCATTAATCACATAGAGTTCTGTATCTCAAACCTGTTGTATCATTCGTCTCCAAACTTATTTTTTTGGTGCCGAAACCCAGGATTGAATCTCCAAACTTTTTTGATCACTCACCCCATCAATAAAATTTTTGAACATATGCTCCCCAATATATTACTTGTAAATGTTATTATACATGTATATTTGCACTAATAGGTGTATTATAAGTAAAAGTTTGTGATGTAGTGAAGTGAAGGTTTGGTTCTCAGCAGTGTAAATTTGCCTTTAAGGGCTGTTATAAGTGATAAGAAAGCTCAGAGACAGACAGAAAGGAGGGCCTTTTTTTTTTTTTTTTTTTTTTTGCGGTACGCAGGCCTCTCACTGCTGTGGCCTCTCCCATTGCGGAGCACAGGCTCCGGACACGCAGGCTCAGCGGCCATGGCTCACGGGCCCAGCCGCTCCGCGGCATGTGGGATCCTCCCGGACCGGGTCACGAACCCATGTCCCCCGCATCGGCAGGCAGACTCTCAACCACTGCGCCACCAGGGAAGCCCAGGAGGGCATTTTTGAGTGCCTGCATTTAGTACTTGCTGTTCATTTTTCATTCTCCACCACCAATTATGCAGACATTTTTGTTTAAATCTGGCTAGTGAGTTTTCATCCTCCCTGAGTCAAAACAGGCATTCTTGCAAACCTTTCAGAAGAAATTAAAATTTTCTATTTTTACCAAATAAGTTTGAAGCCCTCTGAAATAGATTTGGAAGATTTTTAAATGGGTTAGAAAATGGCGTTTCCAAATTTTTTAAGTGTGTGATTGCAGCTTTTATAGAAGACACGTTTTCAGCAATGTCACATATAGATGTAATCACTTTTTTAAATGTTCTAGCCACAGAACAAGGTTTTTTTGGAAAAACAATTCTTTCAAACTCACTGTTAAAATATTGCCTTTCCTTTGAAAGAACAGTGCGTGTATTTATTTTTTAAAACTTCTGCTACAGAGGCTTCCCTGGTGGCACAGTGGTTAAGAATCCGCCTGCCAATGCAGGGGACACGGGTTCGAACCCTGGTCTGGGAAGATCCCACATGTGGCGGAGGAACTAAGCCCGTGCGCCACAACTACTGAGCCTGTGCTCTAGAGCCTGCGAGCCACAATTACTGAAGCCCGTGCGCCTACAGCCCGTGCTCTGCAACAAGAGAAGCCACTGCAATGAGAAGCCCGCGCACTGCAATGAACAGTACCCCCCACTCACCACAACTAAAGAAGGCCCGCGTGTAGCAACGAAGACCCAACACAGCCAAAAATAAAAACAAACAAAAAACCTTCTGCTACATTACATACTGCTGACAGCCATCTGTCATCTTAGAAAAGGTTGACAAATCTGGAACATTTTTCTCTTTGTGAAAAATGCATGGTTCTTTAAGTTCTACAACTCTTTTTAAAGTACTAAATCATTAAATAACCAGCATACATCTTTAAAACTACTCCCTATCTTATTGCAAAGTATTCAATATCATCTGTAAATCCACTTAACCAAGCAAATAGCTATAGGCTGCAATGATCTGAATAAAGGAGTGAGGCCACCACTTTCAAACTCTTGTGCAGTATTTTTTCCCTTGGCATATCTTGCTCACTGTAATGTGACACACAACTATTTCCTTTATGGACAGAGTCAAGGCAGCTATGTGAGTGTGCATAAAAATGTGTAATAGTTAATATCTTAAGGAAAAAAATATACAAAAAAGTTTTGAGTATTTGCTACATCTCAGTGGATCACCCGAGGTGTGAGCACCCGCTTTAGAGAAAAATGTAGATCACAGTAACCTTCTAACTGCTCTGTGTGCTCCCAGTCTCCCTGCATTGTAATTGATCCTGTGCATTGTTCATCCTAACATAGCTTCAGTGTGTAACACTAACATTCGCTATGATTTTTACTCTCAAATTAATGCACAGTCTTTGGCAAGAAAGGCAGATTGAGGTTACATTTTTATGTTTTGTTTGTGTAAAGGTTGATACCATGTATCATTTCCTACAAAAGACCACTGAAGAGATTTTTTGATCTACTTTCTATCTATCACATGGAATCTAACACCGTTTTAGAAAGCGTAAATGGGTGAAGGTCTCTGTTTCCTTTTTGCAGCTTTTATGGAGTCTGCTTCAGGACTTCTAATTTTCTGAGACACTTAAATGTATGTAGACCTACTTGCTTTGTGTATCTGTCAAAGAATTTGTAGAATTTAATTTAGAAATCTATTCCTAAGGGACCTCCCTGGTGGCGCAGTGGTTAAGACTCCATGCTCCCAATGCAGGGGGCCCAGGTTTGATCCCTGGTCCAGGAACTAGATCCCACACGCATGCCACAACCATGGAGCCCACGAGCCACAACTAAGACCCGGTGCAACCAAATAAATAAATTTAAAAAAATAAAAATAAATGATCAAACTATTTTTAAAAATCTATTCATAAAACCATAGGAATTTTTTTAAAGATACATATGTCTGGTTGGACAGGCAGAAGTTCCTATTACAGTAAGAGGGAAAAGGGGATTACATCTTTCACATAAAAACTTGATTTCTCCCACTTCTACAGGCTGAAAAATGAATCTAATGAAGTAAATGGGTTTGCTCTTTTTCTCTTACAGGAAAAGGCATTAATAGCTGCTCAGCTGGACAACGCCATCGAAAAGGAATTGCTGGAGAGACTGAAACAAGATACGGTGAGAAAGCTAGGAACTTTGGGGTACAGATTTTATTTTTTAGGTGGTAATATGCTAGGAAATGTAGGAATAGTGGGAAATGTGTTTTATTTTTAAAGATGCTAGAAAGATCTTAACCTTGATTTTATTACTGGAATAAAATAGATATCATATAGGCCCTGGCTTCCTCATTTTAGTTTCCTGATCAAGCACATAAAATACTTTAGTTACTCTTGATACTTCAGTAGAGAGACCTTTCCTTTTTTGCCATTATTCCCAACTCCCCCTCCCAAACACAACAACTCCAGATCTCTCTATAAAAGCCGTACAGTTTCGATCCTCCTGCCTATTCATCCTAGACTTTTAAGGTTCTATAAAATGAATTTTTATTGTCTTTTGAAAAATTTATGTCATTTACAGAAAAAACATGAATAAAACTTACTTTTTCCTTACTATTTCCCCTTTATCAGCAAAATTGCATTTGTTCCAATCCATGGGTTTTATAGACTATTGAGTTTTAAGTGATCTGGTATCCATCCTTCATAGAAGGTGCCTGTTTGGTATTAATCGCTGATTATTTAAATGTCCAATATGGGTTTTTGAAAGACACTGCTGGCTCTAGGCCTGAAAATAATATAGTAATATTACTAATTACTCTTGTTGATCACTGAGGAAAATAATATACTTGTTGGACAGTGGACTTCAAGCATAAGATCCAAATGTGGTTAAAGCTGACCCACGTTTGTGTTCTTTAGTATGGCGACATCTACAACTTCCCCATCCATGCCTTCGACAAGGCCCTGGAACAGCAGGAGGCAGACAGTGGCTCTTCAGATGCTGAGGAAAAAGATGATGAAGACGATAAAGAAGTAAGCTTTGTGTTTTTGCTTTGTCAAGCAGTAACCTATGGGATGAGATCTTTTTTTTTTTTTTTTTTTTATTTATTTATTTATTTTTGGCTGTGTTGTGTCTTCGTTGCTGTGCACGGGCTTTCTCTAGTTGTGGTAAGTGGGTGGCTACTCTTTGTCGCGGTGTGCAGGCTTCTCATTGCGGTGGCTTCTCCCGTTGCGGAGCACGGGCCCTGGGATCACAGACTTCAGTAGTCGTGGCTTGCAGGCTCTAGAGCGTAGGCTCAGTAGTTGCAGCGCACGGGCCCAGCCACTCCGCTGCATGTAGGATCCTCTCAGACCAGGGCTCAAGCCCGTGTCCCCTGCATTGGCAGGCGGACTCTTAACCACTGCGCCACCAGCCCGATGAGATCTATTTTTACGTAATTGAGAGAGAATATCATTTTCATTTCCCTAACCAAAATAGATATTTGGTTATTTTTTCCTATCATTTTTGATTAATTTGGTTCAGTAGTGGCTGCTTTGTTCTCCAGGTTCAGCCAACAAACTATTTATGCATTGACAATTTGATCTTATTTATTAGCATTCTAAAATTTTTCCTGCAAGATGACAAATGAAGGGTCCTTATTAGCTGAGGGAATATAACATTAAGGAACCTACTGAAATTTACAAGGGGCTTAATTTTACTGTTAATATAGGGGAAGTACTTAAATGATAG
This sequence comes from Delphinapterus leucas, assembly GCF_059928025.1. Taxonomy (NCBI): domain Eukaryota; kingdom Metazoa; phylum Chordata; class Mammalia; order Artiodactyla; family Monodontidae; genus Delphinapterus; species Delphinapterus leucas. The sequence goes on from NC_143149.1 coordinate 25,857,564, forward strand.
TATTTTTAGGTAAAGGGCAAATTTAACAAGTAGATTCACAATAGACTCACACAGGTACACAGGTGTAACTTTTCCTAGTAGTAAACTATTTTTTAATATTTGAAATTAATACTTTTTGTTGAATGTGCAAAGAATTGTTTGCTCTTGTACTGTATATTGATCTTAACCATTTAAAATAAGGATGTTTTATCTCTAATGATTTAAATCAGGCATGAGAATTGATATCCCTGAAGTGTTTTAAATTCAGAAGTATTAAACTTGGAAATAAGTTGATTTTGCTTGCCTAGTAAGTAGACTCTCATTCTGTTTATGTTATTGATGCACTTATCAAAGAATACAACCAGATGTCTAAGCTGAATTTTCATTATGTATCTTGAACATAACAGTTGCATTTTATTTTAGGATGTGGGAAAAAGAGAGTTTGTGGAAGATGATGAAGTTGATGAGAGCGACATAAGTGATTTTGAGGTGAGGTTCATGGGTAAAAATCTGTCCTTTGGCTTCAGACAAAAAAGGGGGAGGGGAGTTCTGGTCACACAGAGCAGATAAATTCTCTAGTTTTAGTTCTAAATAGGCAGTTTGGGGAATGAATCTAGTGTCTTTCCTATTTTTTCCCCTCCCCATATTAGGACATGGATAAACTGGACGCCAGCGGTGATGAAGATGAGGATGATAAATCCTCCAGTGAGGAAGAAGAAGAGGTCGTTGACACTAAACACAAAGGCAAAGCACCCTTGAAAGGACCTTTGAGGAGGAAAAAAGCATATGTAGAGATAGAGTACGAGCTGGAGACAGAGCCCGAGGCCAAGGCCAAAACCACGTGATTTCCCTTCAGACGTTTATAAACAGGACTGGACATTTTGAACTTCTTCCCTTTTTTTTTATCTTAAACACATACACACTTCTGGGTTTTGCTCTTTATCTTGTTTTTAACACAATATTTGTGTTTTTAATATTTATGCTACTTCTGTGGGGCAAAAAATATGGGAGGGAGTGGAGAAAAGCCTAAATTGTGAACAGAGTATTTTTATAGCATTGTTACGTGTGCTGGAGTAACAGCTTGAGCCCAAGAAACGTAACAGATGAGTTTGTGGGTGTAAATATTTCTAAATGTTAAATGCTACCCACCCGTTTCCTTGGTATCCTCCCCCTGCATTCCTCCCCCTCCCCCCTTTATTTAGAAATGTCCAGACTTCAATTTTTTCATGTTTCTTTTCCCTGCTTCTATGGGAGTAAAAAGGAAAGAAGGAAAAAGAAGATCTAAATTATAATGTTTAATATAAATATACCTTTTTCCTGAAATGATTCCATTTAAAACAATTGGAACAGAAAGAAAATCTTTTCCTCTTCAGGAAAGTAATACAAGTCTTAAGTTGCATTGTAGGGAGCTCCTTCAGAAACCTGCTGCACTCTTCGGATATAGTTCCCCACCTTACTGTCTTCACAGCTTTGGGGAATTTTAGCCAGGAGACCCTGAAACATCAAACCAAACAGTGTTTGTTTTTTGTTTGTTTGTTTGTTTGATATGTGTTTTCCTTTTACCTTGGTGGTTCTTTCTTGGTACCATACTCAAAGAAGGAAGGACGGATGACACTAGGGCACAGTTCACAGAACAGGTGTAACTTTAGAAACGGAAATGTCCTACTGGAGCACAGAGGAAGTAGCTTACTACCAGTCAGGGTGAATCAAGATTAAATCTAGGGCTTGAAAAGTGCCCAAGATTAAAAAGCCAAGATGAAATAATTTGAATAAACCATGCTACCCCTAAATATTTTTAGGATATGAATTTCTTTTCATGCTGCCTTATAACTTTCAGTTGATTTCTAAATGGGGTAAGAAATGAGACAGTAATTTATAAATTATGTATACGTGGACACACAGCTATTGTATGCTATGGCTTTGAGAAGTTAACTTCTGTGGAATATGAGACCAAAGGAAGAATTCCCACGTGGATAAGTAAGCATGTGGAAAACACAGTTGCCTCTGAAAAACTGGAAACATTTCTGGTAACTGAATTGCTTACTCTACCTAAATTATTACTCCTTGGTGGTTTATAGCCCATTATTTCAACCTTTTTTTTTTTTTTTTTCATTCAGACCACTAGAACAGAACTTAAATTTCTCGATCGTGATCCTTTTGCCCATTCTCTGTCCTGGCTCCAGAAACATCCACTGATCCTCTTGCCTTTTGGTCTAAACAGTTCTGAATAGCTTTAAAGGAAGAATAAGGTATTAATCAAACTCCATTGAAGGCTAGAAGGCTCAGAGGTAGAGACTCGAACCCCCCACGTTCATTTACAGACTTGGTCAGGCACTTAAATGTAAATTAGAATCACAGGAATTACCTGAGGATGAAGAAGCCTATCAGAAACCAAGTCGCAGACTGTCCCTTACCTTCACCTGTCCTTCAGAGCAGCGGTCCAGGAGAATCAGGCAGTCTGTGGCCTCTTCTAACAAGGCACTCTTAACAGATTCGGGTGTGAGGCTTGAATCCCTTGCTACATCACATATCAGTTTCAAGAGAGCCTTCAGTAAGACCACAAGTCTACAGGGAACTCTGGAATCAAGAAGAAAAATGATGTTCAGACTCCGAATCAGGATATTAAAACTGAAAGAGACTTCAAAGGCCATCTAGTAGAAAACCCTCATTTCATAAATGAAGGAACTGAAGTCAAAATTTAAGACCACAGAGCTGGAAGCAGAACTAGAGACCAGACTCCAGATTTCTGAACTTTAAGGCCCTTAGTTTTTTCTACAGCATGCTGCCCATACACACTGACATTCTGGCCTGCCCAGGAATACCTAGTTTCCCTCCATAAGCATGGTCCTACCGTAAGCAAACAGCCCCTCCTGAAAAGGGAGAACTGACCTCCCTTACCAGGGGCCTATACTTTTGACCAGAGAACAGGAAATGGTCCATAGTTCTTTAGCTTTGATGCGGTCTTAGGCCTGGAGATTAAAAATACAGTGAGGGAAATAAGCTTGGCTTTTGAGACTTACGTGTCAATTTGAGTTTTCTGTCACTATATTTCTAGATCCTAGATTACCACCAGTTAGGCCCAGTCTATTTACTTCTACTTAGTGTTTCTAAAAGTTTGTATGATAATGATTACACAAAATTGTAAATGCACTTAATGCCACTGAATTGTACACTTTAAAATGGTAAATTTTATGTATTTTTTAACCACAATAAAAAAAAAACTAAAAAGCCTTAAGGAAGCTGAAAAATAATTTAACTTGTAGTGTGAAAATATAAATAAACTATACTTCTGGGCAGAAATGTGACTGGGAGAAGAAAAGTTTCCATCCCTCATCTTGATCTAAAAAACATTAAGTGCTTTCCTGTAACTTGTGTGCTGCTCAGCCCTCCACCTGTCATCACTCAACACACAATTTGCTGTTTCCCACTCCCCAGGCCCCGGCCCCTCCATAATTGACATTCATTTTCTGACCTCTACGTTTGCTTGCTGACCTCTTCTACTTGGACAGTATTAGTCTGATTCAATTTCATTCATGCATCTATTCCAGTCACTTTAAAAATATCTGTGTACTTAATACCAGGTTCTGAGTAAGTTCTGGAGTTCTCAGTGTACTAAAGTGGTCAGTCTTCCATCCTCCTGGAGCTTCTAGTTCAGTAGAGGAGAAAGACAGTAAGCAAATAAATGCAACCTCGTTACAAATGTGACTGTGGGGTACATTATGAGGAGATGAGAGAATACAGCTCAGAACAGAGACACCCACGTGTTGCTGAGGCACTGGACTCTCGCTGAATTAAACATTTCATGCAAGAGAGCCTTCTGCAGACCCAACATGTTTGGGTTCCAGCTTGCTGTTCGGGACACCTACCTCGAGCCAGAGTTGGAATGCTAAGCAAATATATCCCACATCAGTATTCTGATTACCACAGATGTTCAGTGATGTGCTATGAGTGCTCCATTCTCTATCAGATTTAAGAAACATTATGGTGAACAAAGTGAAGTACGTCTACTGTAGCACTGCTAAATGGCCTTTAAAATTCTAATATGCATTATAAATCCAGAGAAATGTACACCTGAAGGAACTGACTATATTATATCTTCAATGCCACTTTCACAGTTCAAAATCCAATTGGTATGGAAAAACAGGAGGTATTCAAATATATGGCACATCCTTAATACTTTGTACTGAATGTACACCTGGGCAAGTTCTGAAGGGAGTATTGGCTGAGTTTTGCCCCTCTTAGCACACCTGTCTGCTGGCTGTCATACCTGGGCCAAGTATACTGCATGAGAAGTTTTAGGGCTTCCAATATCTTCAATCTAGCCTCCTCCTCGGGTCCATCATAAACCTCCAGATAACCAATGATGACTCGATCCAGCCTCTTCAAGTGCCGGACAGTTAAGATCCCCAACCTAAAAATGACAGAGAAAATGTGACTCCAAAGAGTGAAGTTGAAGTTGAGTATGGCCACGCCCCGCTGCCCTGGGACTCGCCTCTTCACGAAAGCCGGTAGGTTTCTTGCATAAGTCCTGCGTAAGAGAAGGCGGTGCTCGGGCTCCATGTGCATCAGGATCAGCTGCAGGACCTCGTCACAGTGTGTGGTGGGTCGGGCTGCATCTCCCTTCCAGTGCAGGGCTTTCTCCAGGATGGGGAATAAATCCAGCAGACACAGGAGCACAGCCTAGGAGGAAGTAATAGAAAGGAACTGTAGTAAACGAATTTGTATTCACAACACTCAGATTTTTCTAGCAACTTCCACTAATCTACCATCCTTGGGGTCCATGTCATAGAATTCTAAAACAGTCTAGTAATAAGTTTAATGTATATTACTTTACATTTTCAAACTTTTTTTACATTCTTTTATCTCCATCGGACCGTCTCAAGTTAATACCTTCTCCTCAGGATGATTCTTTGCTAATCTATAAAATTGGAAGAATAGCAGAGCTAAGACTTTAATCCAAAACTTAGGAGTCTAAGTCTACTGTCAGTAAATTCCTGAGTCTAAGTGATATTTACAAGTATTTACAATAAAACCACTCCCAAACAGAATCTCAGATGATCCTATTCGTATCCACTTTGACAGCCCTATCTGAAATTTCAGTGTCTAGGCACTCCCTTTTAGCTCTCCTGGGATCTTTGTTTTTTCTTTTATGTCTTTTTTCCTTTTTCCTTTTTTTTTTTTTTTTCCTTAAATCACCATCTCAAGAGCCCTAACACCTTTCTGGCTGTTAGCACAGCCTGGGTTCTCAAAACCAAAAATAGTATTTAAAAAAGAAAGGGGACAGACAGAGGTGGGAGGAGGGAGACTAGGCATAAAATAAGAAACAAGGTAATTTCGACCTCTGATTTTATATAACTTGTTTCTTCTGTCTTCAGAATGTTCTCTGCACACCCCCCATAGTTGAAACTTTTTTTTTAACATCTTTACTGCAGTATAATTGCTTTATATTGTTGTGTTAGTTGCTGCTGTATAATAAAGTGAATCAGCTATATGTATAAATATATCCCCATATCCCCTCACTCTTGCGTCTCCCTCCCATCCTCCGTATCCCACCTCTCTAGGTGGTCACAAAGCACCGAGCTGATCTCCCTGTGCTATGCGGCTGCTTGCCACTAGCTATCTATTTTACATTTGGTAGTGTATATGTGTCCGTGCCAGTCTCTCACTTCATCTCAGCTTACCCTTCCCCCTCCCTGTGTCCTCAAGTCCATTCTATACGTCTGCGTCTTTATTGCTGTCCTGCCACTAGGTTCTTCAGAACCTTTTTTTTTTTTTAGATTCCATATATATGTGTTAGCATATGGTATTTGTTTCACTCTTTCTGACTTACTTCACTCTGTATGACAGACTCTAGGTCCATCCACCTCACTACAAAAAATTCAATTTAGTTTCTTTTTATGGCTGAGTAATATTCCATTGTATATATGTGCCACATCTTCTTTATCCATTCATCTGCTGATGGACACTTAAGTTGCTTCCATGTCCTGGCTATTGTAAATAGAGCTGCAATGAAATCGTGGTACATGACTCTTTTTGAATTATGGTTTTCTCAGGGTATATGCCCAGTAGTGGGATTGCTGGGTCATATGGTAGTTCTATTTTTAGTTTTTTAAGGAACGTCCACACTGTTCTCCATAGTGGCTGTATCAATTTACATTCCCACCAACAGTGCAAGAGGGTTCCCTTTTCTCCACATCCTCTCCAGCATTTATTGTTTGTAGGTTTTTTTATAATGGCCATTCTGACTGGTGTGAGGTGATACCTCATTGTGGTTTTGACTTGCATTTCTCTAATGATGAGTGATGTTGAGTACCCTTTCATGTGTTTGTTGGCAATCTGTATATCTTCTTTGGAAAAATGTCTATTTAGGTCTTCTGCCCATTTTGGATTGGGTTCTTTGTTCTTTGCATATTGAGCTGCATGAGCTGCTTGTATATTTTGGAGTTTAACCCTTTGGTAAGGATTAAATCCTTTTTCCCAGTTGCTTCATTTGAAAATATTTTTTCCCATCCTGAGGGTTGTCTTTTCATCTTCTTTATGGTTTCCTTTGCTGCGCAAAAGCTTTTAAGTTTCATTAGGTCCCACTTGTTTTTGTTTTTATTTCCATTTCACTAGGGTCAAAAAGGATCTTGCTGTGATTTATGTCATATAGAGTGTTCTGCCTATGGTTTCCTCTAAGAGTTTTAGTGTCTGGCCTTACCTTTAGGTCTTTAATCCATTTTGAGTTTATTTTTGTATATGGTGTTTGGGAGTGTTCTAATTTCATTCTTTTACAGTAGCTATCCAGTTTTCCCAGCACCACTTATTGAAGAGGCTGTCTTTTCTCCATTGTATATTCTTGCCTCCTTTATCAAACATAAGGTGACCATATGTGTGTGGGTTTATCTCTGGTCTTTCTATCCTGTTCCATTGATCTGTATTTCTGTTTTTGTGCCAGTACCATACTGTCTTGATTACTGCAGCTTTGTAGTATAGTCTGAAGTCTGGGAGCATGATTCCTCCAGCTCTGTTTTCTTTCTCAAGATTGCTTTGGCTATCCGGGGGCTTTTGTGTTTCCATACAAACTGTGAAATCTTTTGGTCTGTGAAAAATGCCATTGGTAGTTTAATAGGGATTGCATTGAATCTGTAGATTGCTTTGGGTAGTATAGTCATTTTCACAATGTTGATTGTTCCAATTCAAGAACATGGTATATCTCTCCATCTGTTTGTATCATCTTTAATTTCTTTCATCAGTGTCTTATAGTTTTCTGCATACAGGTCTTTTGTCTCCTTAGGTAGGTTTATTCCTAGATATTTTATTCTTTTTGTTGCAATGGTAAATGGGAGTGTTTCCTTAATTTCTCTTTCAAATTTTTCATCATTAGTGTATAGGAATGCAAGAGATTTCTGTGCATTGATTTTGTAACCTGCTACTTTACCACATTCATTATTAGCTCTAGTAGTTTTCTGGTAGCATCTTTAGGATCCTCTGTGTATAGTATCATGTCATCTGCAAACAGTGACAGTTTTACTTCTTTTCCGATTTGGATTCCTTCTATTTCTTTTTCTTCTCTGATTGCTGTGGTTAAAACTTCCAAAACTATGTTGAATAATAGTGGTGTGAGTGGATAACCTTGTCTTGTTCCTGATCTTAGAGGAAATGGTTTCAGTTTTTCACCATTGAGAACGATGTTGGCTGTGGGTTTGTCATATATGGCCTTTATTATGTTGAGGCTAGTTCCCTTGACACCTACTTTCTGGAGGGTTATCATAAATGGGAGTTGAATTTTGTCAAAAGCCTTTTCTGCATCTATTGAGATGATATGGTTTTTCTCCTTCAATTTGTCAATATGGTTTATCACATTGATTGATTTGCATGTATTGAAGAATCCTTGCATTCCTGGGATAAACCCCACTTGATCATGGTGTATGATCCTTTTTTTTAAATTTTTTTAATGATCCTTTTAATGTGTTGTTGGATTCTGTTTCCCACTATTTTGTTGAGGTTTTCTGCATCTATGTTCATCAGTGATATTGGCCTGTAATTTTCTTTTTTTGTGACATCTTTTCTGGTTTTGGTATCAGGATGATGGTGGCCTCGTAGAATAAGTTTGGGAGTGTTCCTCCCTCTGCTAAATTTTGGAAGAGTTTGAGAAGGATAAGTGTTAGCTCTTCTCTAAATGTTTGATAGAATTCGCCTGTGAAGCCATCTGGCCCTGGGCTTTTGTTTGTTGGAAGATTTTTAATCACAGTATCAATTTCAGTGCTTGTGATTGGTCTGTTTATATTTTCTGTTTCTTCCTGGTTCAGTCTCAGAAGGTTGTGCTTTTCTAAGAATTTGTCTATTTCTTCCAGGTTGTCATTTTATTGGCATACAGTTGCTTGTAGTATATCTCATGATCCTTTGTGTTTCTGCAGTGTCAGTTGTTACTTCTCCTTTTTCATTTCTAATTCTATTGATTTGAGTCTTCTCCCTTTTTTTCTTGATGAGTCTGGCTAATGGTTTATCAATTTTGTTTATCTTCTCAAAGAACCAGCTTTTAGTTTTATTGATCTTTGCTATCGTTTCCTGCATTTCTTTTTCATTTATTTCTGATCTGATCTTTACGATTTCTTTCCTTCTACTAACTTTGGGGTTTTTTTCTTCTTCTTTCTCTAACTGCTTTAGCTGTAAGGTTAGGTTGTTTGAGATTTTTCTTGTTTCTTGAGGTAGGACTGTATTGCTGTAAACTTCCCTCCTCAAACTGCTTTTGCTGCATCCCATAGGTTCTGAGTCATCGTGTTTTCATTGTCATTTGTTTCTAGGTATTTTTTGGCTTCCTCTTTGATTTCTTCAGTAAGCTCTTGGTTATTTAGTAATGTATTGTTTAGTTTCCATGTGTTTGTATTTTTTATAGATTTTTTCCTGTAATTGATATCTAGTCTCATAGCATTGTGGTCGGAAAAGATACTTGATACGATTTCGATTTTCATAAATTTACCAAGGCTTGATTTGTGACCCGAAATATGATCTATCGTGGAGAATGTTCCATGAGCACCTGAGAAGAAAATTTATTCTGTTGTTTTTGGATGGAATGTCCTACAAATATCAATTAAATCCATCTTACTTAACGTATCATTTAAAGCTTGTGTTTCCTTATTTATTTTCACTTTGGATGATCTGTCCATTGGTGAAAGTGGGGTGTTAAAGTCCCCTGCTATTATTGTGTTACTGTCGATTTCCCCTTTTATGGCTGTTAGCATTTGCCTTATGTATCGAGGTGCTCCTATGTTGGGTGCATAATACTTACAATTGTTATATCTTCTTCTGGGGTTGATCCCTTGATCATTATGTAGTGTCCTTCTTTGTCTCTTGTAATAATCTTTATTTTAAAGTCTATTTTGTCTGATATGAGAATTGCTACTCCAGCTTTCTTTTGATTTCCATTTGCATGGAATATCTTTTTCCATCCCCTCACTTTCAGTCTGTATGTGTCCCTAGGTCTGAAGTGGGTCTCTTGTAGACAGCATATATGTGGGTCTTGTTTTTTTATCCATTTAGCCAGTCTATGTCTTTTGGTTGGAGCATTTAATCCATATACATTTAAGGTAGTTATCAATATGTATGTTCCTATTACCATTTTCTTAATTGTTTTGGGTTTCTTATTGTAGGTCTTTTCCTTCTCTTGTGTTTCCTGCCTAGAGAAGTTTCTTTAGCATTTGTTGTAAAGCTGGTTTGGTGGTGCTGAATTCTCTTAGCTTTTGCTTGTCTGTAAAAGTTTTGATTTCTCCATCGAATCTGAATGAGATCCTTGCTGGGTAGAGTAATCTTGGTTGTAGGTTTTTCCCTTTCATCAGTTTAAATATGTCCTGCCACTCCCTTCTGGCTTGCAGTTTCTGCTGAAAGATCAGCTGTTAACCTTATGGGGATTCACTTTTATGTTATTTGTTGGTTTTCCCTTGCTGCTTTTAATATTTTTTCTTCGTATTTAAGTTTTGATAGTTTGATTAATACGTGTCTTGGCATGTTTCTCCTTGGGTTTATCCTGTATGGGACTCTCTGCAATTCCTGGACTTGACAGTCATTTCCTTTCCATATTAGGGAAGTTTTCAACTATAATCTCTTCAAATATTTTCTCGGTCCTTTTTTTTTTCTCTTCTTCTAGGACCCCTATAATTCGAACATTGGTGCATTTAATATTGTCCCAGAGGTCTCTGAGACTGTCCTCAATTCTTTTCATTCTGTTATCTTTATTCTGCTCTGCGGTAGTTATTTACACTATTTTATTTTCCAGGTCACTTATCCTTTCTTCTGCCTCAGTTATTCTGCTATTGATTCCTTCTAGAGAATTTTTTATTTCATTTATTGTGTTGTTCATCTCTGTTTGTTCTTTAGTTCTTCTAGGTCCTTATTAAATGTTTCTTGTATTTTCTCCATTCTGTTTCCAAGATTTTGGATCATCTTTACTCTGAATTCTTTTCAGGTAGACTGCCTATTTCCTCTTCATTTGTTTGGTCTGGTGGGTTTTTACCTTGCTCCTTCATCTGCTGTGTATTTCTCTGTCTTCTCATTTTGCTTAACTTACCGTGTTTGGGGTCTCCTTTTCGCAGGCTGCAGCTTCATAGTTCCCATTGTTTTTTGTGTCTGCCCCCAGTGGCTAAGGTTGGTTCAGTGGGTTGTGTAGGCTTTCTGGTGGAGGGGACTGGTGCCTGTGTTCTGGTGGATGAGGCTGAATCTTGTCTTTCTGGTGGACAGGACCGCATCTGGTGGTGTGTTTTGGGGTGTCTGTGAACTTAGTATGATTTTAGGCAGCCTCTCTGCTAATGGGTGCGGCTGTGTTCCTGTCTTGCTAGTTGTTTGGCATGGGATGTCCAGCACTGTAGCTTGCTAGTTGTTGAGTGGAGCTTGGTCTTAGTGTTGAGATGGAGATCTCTGGGAGAGCCCTCCCTGATTTATATTACATGGGGCCAGGAGGTCTCTGGTGGTCCAATGTCCTAAACTCGGCTCTCCCATCTCAGAGGCACAGGCCTGACACCCAGCCAGAGCACCAAGACCCTGTCAGCCACATGGCTCAGAAGAAAAGGGAGAAAAAAATAAAGAAAGAAGGAAAAATAAAATAAAATAATCAAAATTTTAAAAATTTGTAATTGTTTAAAAAAAAGAAAGAAGAGAGCAACCAAACTAAAAAACAAATCCACCAATGATAACAAGCATTAAAAACTATACAAAAGGGCTTCCCTGGTGGCGCAGTGGTTGAGAGTCCGCCTGCCAATGTAGGGGACACGGGTTCATGCCCCGGTCTGGGAAGATCCCACATGCCGCGGAGCGGCTGGGCCCGTGAGTCATGGCCACTGAGCCTGCATGTCCGGAGCCTGTGCTCCGCAACAGGAGAGGCCACAACAGTGAGAGGCCCACGTACCGCAAAAAAAAAAAGAAAAGAAAAAACAGACAGACAGAACCCTAGGATAAATAGTAAAAGCAAAGCTATACAGACAAAATCACACAGAGAAGCATATACATGCACAGTCACAAAAAGAGAAAAAGACAAAAAGTATACATATATGTATATATTAAAAAAAAAAAGGAAGAGAGTAACCAAATCAATAAACAAATCTACCAACGATAATAAACTCTAAATACTAAACTAAGATAAACATAAAACCAGAGACAAATTAGATGCAGAAAGCAAACCCCAAGTCTACAGTTGCTCCCAAAGTCCACCACCTCAATTTTGGGATGATTTGCTGTCTATTCAGGTATTCCACAGATGCAGGGTACTTCAAGTTGACTATGGAGATTTAATCCACTGCTCCTGAGGCTGCTGGGAGATTTCCCTTTCTCTTCTTTGTTCGCACAGCTCCCGGGGGCTCAGGTTTGGATTTGGCCCCGCCTCTGCGTGTAGGTCACCTGTTGGCATCTGTTCTTCGCTCAGACAGTACGGGGTTAAAGGAACAGCTGATTTGGGGGTTCTGTCTCACTCAGGCCAGGGGGAGGGAGGGGTACGGATGCGGGGTGAACCTGCGGCAGCAGAGGCCAGCATGACGTTGCAACAGCCTGGGGCACGCTGTGTGTTCTCCCAGGAAGGTTGTCCCCGGATCACGGGACCCTGGCAGTGGCAGGCTGCACAGGCTCCTGGGAGGGGAGGTGTGGATAGTGACCTGTGCTTGCACACTGGTTTCTTGGTGGCTGCAGCAGCAGCCTTAGCGTCTCATGCCGTGTCTGGGGTCCGCGCTGATAGCCGCGGCTTGCACCCGTCCCTGGAGCTCGTTTAGGCGGTGCTCTGAATCCCTTCTCCTCACGCACCCCAAAACAATGGTCTCTTGCCTCTTAGGCAGGTCCAGACTTTTTCCCGGACTCCCTCCCGGCTAGCTGTGGTGCACTAGACCCTTCAGGCTGTGTTCACGCAGCCAACCCCAGTCCTCTCCCTCGACCAAAGCCCGAGCCTCAGCTCCCCGCCCCTGCCTGCCCCGCCGGGTGAGCAGACAAGCCTCTCGGGCTGGTGAGTGCCGGTCGGCACCGATCCTCTGTGCGGGAATCTCTCTGTTTTGCCCTCCGCACCCCTGTTGCTGCGCTCTCCTCCGTGGCTCTGAAGCATCCCCCCTCCACCACCCACAGTCTCCGCCCGCAAAGGGGCTTCCTACTGTGTGGAAACCTTTCCTCCTTCACAGCTCCCTCCCACTGGTGCAGGTCCCGTCCCTATTCTTTTGTCTCTTGTTTTTCTTTTTTCTTTTGCCCTACCCAGGTACATGGGGAGTTTCTTGCCTTTGGGGAGGTTTGAGGTCTTCTGCCAGTGTTCAGTAGGTGTTCTGTAGGAGTTGTTCCACATGTAGATGTATTTCTGATGTATCTGTGGGGAAGAAGGTGATCTCCACGTCTTACTCTTCCGCCAGCTTGAAGGTCTCTTCACAGCAGATGCTGTGCGCCGCAGCCTGCCCAGGACCCTATCATTTACGTCTGTCCTGGTGTGATTCCAAACACCACGCCTGAAACTCTTATTCATCCTTTATAAGCAAATATCACCTCCTTACCCAATCCTCTTAAAACCACCCCTATACCACCAAACCTCATTAGCTGCCCACTGTTCAACACCCACTGCACTTTACAGAAAACTTTTAATAGATTTATTACTCTGTACTGTATTTACATATACAATATATATATTTGCATAAATGTCTCTCCAAAGGATTTCTTAAAGTCAGAAACCCTGTCCGACTCATTCATTCTTGGAACCTACAATGGTTACTGGCACACAGTAGGTACTCAATGTCTACTGGATGAAAGAATAAATGACACAAAAAACCCAACATAAAAGGAGTTCCCAGAGTGTGTGTTGATATAAAAGCAGCCCAGAAGTAAAGACACTTAAAGTAATAAAAATGGAACATTTTTGGGAGTTCCCGGTCAGCCAAGTGGTTAGGACTCGGTGCTTCCACTGCAGGGGGCTTGGGTTCAATCCCTGGTTGGGGAACTAATATCCTGAAAGCTGTGTGGCCAAAAAGAGAAAATAAAGAAAAAGGAAAGCAAAAAAAGAACCCATCTCTCTTTTGCTCATAAATTGGTGAGACTAAAAAAACATTAAAAATAAAAAATAGAACTTTTTCAGACATAAAGCTGCCCCCAAGTGATATATAATTGACCCAGATGAAGATAAAACACTGGCTTTTCTGTGGAGACTCAGGAATGTGGATGTCTCTTGGTATTGAGACATTTTCTAGTCATTTGCTACCCCCATATTTTCAATTTGTCAGTGGCTCTCAGTTATCATCTTTACCTTCCTAGAAGAGTAAAATGTGTACCAAGTATTCTTATTCACATAGTGCCACCTTCTACTCAAATTTGAGAGCTCAGACTCAGAGTTATGAACAAATCTTACCATTACCTGAATGAGGTGGTGCTCCCGTGTGTACAGGTGGTTGAAAAGGGCATGGTATAGGACTTGGGCCCTGTTGTACTGCAGCAAATCAGCAGCTGGCTGCAATCAAACAAATTACCCAATTAAAAGCTTCCCAAGGTTGGCAAAATGTTGATAATTTTTGAGATTGAACATGGTACATGGGATTCATTATACCACTCTCTCTACTTCTGCGTATATTTTAAAAGCTCCATAATACACAGTTTAAAAATAAAAAAGCAGTTTCCTTGAGTAATAGATTGCACATTTGGGTATAATCCCTTTCAGCTTCTGAATTTTTTGTTCCTTGAAAGTCAGTTGTTAATGACTCAAAGTCTGGTTCTTCAGTCTGACGATGGTCTACGTTTCTTATATACATCACCTATAAGATACAACCTACTAGGTTGGCAGAGGAAAATACAGAGAGAAAAATATAAATTAGTGAATTGAGAGTCACATGACAGCATTAAAAGAAAGCCAGTTAATAAAAGATATAAACATGGGTAGCAGTAGAGCAGTGATGTCATGAACGAGGGATGGCCATGATGACTCAGCCTGCACCATCGGTACAGATGACAGAGAACGGAGGCCACTTACCACATTTAGCACAATGTGATGGAGGCAGTGGACACCCAGGATTTTGTTCTCGGTTTGATAGTCATCTGAGATGAGCAATGATGGGGGAAGTACCCTTTCCAGATGTTGGCTCAGCCAGGGTCGAGTGACCTTTTGCAGAGTCCATGAGAAAACATGTTTGGTGGCTGGGTTACTCTTCCAGGAGTCCCTAAATGGAAATGTGAAACCACATTAAGTGACATGGTGTCCAGTTCAAGCTAACTATATTTTCTTATACTTGAAAGAAAAATACATCCCACATAAGATAACTCAATGTTAACAACATACTTTTTAAAGATTTAGATCAAAATAACGTACAGAACTTACACTAAATACATTTATCACCCAGGGCTCTGGGTCTAAAGAATATCCGATGAAAAGTAGCCAGTTATAACCACAGCTATGTAAAGAATCTGTGGTGATGGTGGTGGTTACAGTGAGAAAGTGTTGAGAAGGGAGAGAGGAGGAAAGGAAATGTCTTCAGTATCACTATTATTATTATTATTACCACATGGGAGCAAATGAATCAATATTCAAACAGCAATTTATAGCTTATAAAGTGAGTTTACACACATTACTCAACCAATCTTCAAATACGGTGTAACAGGTAATGTTATCTTTATATTGCAAATAATGAAACTGGTCCTATTCAGAAGCAATAAAAAGAAGCAAGAGACATCCTCAAAACTAAGCCTTTTACCTCCACATTCCTGGTAAAAAGACAGTTATGTACTCACTTTTTTCTCATCGCTCCAGGGTCACAAACACAAATGTACAAAGTAGCAAGTGGAAACTCACAGAAAATACTTTAGCTAACAGCAATCTAAAGGACTTTCATTTTTTCATCCCAAACACGCTTCCATATCTAATAACTAGCGATGAGCTTCAAGATCCCTAAGTTTAAATTCAAACCATAAGTTTAAATCTTCTCGAAGTTTAAATCTTCTCCGAATCCCCAACCCCACCTAACTGAAGAAAGTTAAGTCTAAATAAATGGGACTGAACTTCCAATTTCAGGGCAGTTGTCAGGACTGGAAAAAGCACTAGAAAATCAAGTCTGAAGACCTGGGTTCTAATGTCGAACTTGCCACTACCGAGTTAACGTCATCACAATCACAACCGTTCTGGGCTTACAACACCTTTATGTCGCTGATGCAGAAACAAGACTCCTTTGGGCTCTAACCTTCTAAAACATTAGTCTGAAGCTTAAGTCGGTGGCCCTTACGGCAGGAGTACTCACTTATTCAAATCGGGTTTGAGAAGCCCCATGACCGCAGTAAATCTCCCTTTCTCATCTTCATTTTCTCCGTGGAGGAATCCAGCCACAGAACCACACTCAGTAACCTGAAGCAGTAAGGCGAGCACCTGTCCAGCGACGCCCTGAGATTTTGGGCTGGTCCATGGTTGCTCCAAGTTGTGTGTGATGGCAAAAATATAGATGGGTCCTGCCAAGTGACGGAGACCTGCCTTCCATGCAGGGCAAACCAAGGAATTCTTAGCGGTCTCAACTTTCCTCAACAGCTTAAGGAAGAGGAACCCAACTGCTGCCGCTTTCTCGGCCACTTCGGAGTGACGATCACCTCCCCCTTCCGGCCCCTCGGGAGGAGCTGCATACTTCCCCAGGGCTTTTGCCACCTGCCCCAGCATCTCGGGCATTCCACGGAGCGAGGTGTCACTCCCCGCAAATAACTGATCACATTCTTTGGCATCTAGTACAGCACTGAGGTCCCGAAGAGCTGCATTTCTGGCCTTGCCCCGTCGGGATTCCTGACCGGCAAACTGGTGCAAGATCTGGGAGAAGGCCTGTCCGAGGGCGGAGGAAGGCCACGGTCCAGGAAAGGAAGAGCCCTCCCGAGGTGGGGATTCCCGAGAGCCGTCAGGCTCCATGCCTCAGACCGAGGACGAGGATGGAGGCGAGCGGGGGTCCGCTAAAGAGGGAAGGAAAGATAACTCCGGGTCTGGGATTCTCTCAAAGAACAGAACTAAAATCAAATAAAACGGCGAGACGTCTTGGAGGACCGAGGGAGAGCCTAGCCCGCAGAAGAGTAAAGGTATAAAGGAAAAGATGCGGGAAAGGGGATTCTCTGAGAGTAACAGAAGCTCAGATTCCCAACAGTGGAAGGGAGAAATTACTCTTGCCTCTCTGAAGACTCAAAAAAAAAAAAAGAAAACAAAACAAAAATATCCTAAAGAGCCTGAGAAATAAATCTCTAAGGCGTGACACTAACAGGGCCACCGTTACCTTCAGCCCTTCCGGCACGCCTGCGCCTATCAGGATCCGACTTAGCAAACGTCGTTGCCGCAAAGCACAAGGCTAGCTTCCGCCATTACCGCGGCTACGCTCCGTCATTTCACGACGTACTACCGTAAAGCAATAGCGACCCGGGTTCAAGAGAGGGTGGAGCTATGGAGAGTATATTTGCATGGATAATAGCCGCATCGCTATTTGGTTTCTGTTTTCACTTACTGAGGTAGAAACAAAAGAAGTATCAGGCAATATCGGTGATCATGATAAAATATACAGGACTTTTTATATCAAGTCTAAGTAAATATGCACTACATCTGTCACCCTTACTGAGAAGTTAGTGGGTAGTACCCGGGGCTGCTTAGCCGACGAGTCACGTTGATCCTTTTGTAGTTCATAAGTGTGATGATTGGGTGTTCACGCGCTTGTGTGACATGTGCCTCCTTCCAACCTTGTTACGACTGTGGCACATTACCCGTCTGACATGAACTATGAAGGATCCTCTTAATCCTGCGATGGTTTGGTTGTTGATAGTGCTTATCGTCCTGTGTCTAGTACGTGATTGTGAGGCGTGTTTGACTCCGAGTTCTGCGTTAGCTTTGACTTTTCTTTTCCTGCAGTTAGATTTTTAATGTTGATTGCCGTGGGCTTTTAAAAAGGGAAAAAAGGCGAAAGTCGCTGGTAAGCGAGGAGTTTGAAAATGGTCTGCGACGACGGAGGTTTCGCTAGAAACGCGGGTGATCCGGGTGTGGCTCGGGCCCGCCCGCGGGTGTGCACGTGAGGTGTTTCCCCGCGTGTGTTCCGGCGGCTCCCGGGACGGGGTCGGCACCTCTAAGTGGTAGGGGTGGGGGCAGCGGAAGGAGCCACGGCCCCGTGCGACTTTTTGTCCTGGCGGGTCTCTTGCTGCGGCTTCTCGGACGGTGGAGCTGAGAACCTTAGATCTTGGGTTCCCCGGGGGCCGGTTACGGTCCCCGGCTTTGCCAGGGCGTTTGCCGGTGACTTCTCATAACTTTCGTTGTGTGGTAGGTGCCCGGGGAAGCACACCGTATTTGCGCCAAGACGTGGGCGGGAGCGCCTAGAAACGGGCGGCGGACACCGGAAGGAGTCGGAGAGCAGGCGGCGCCGCTTTTCGCGGAGGCGTGCGCGGCGTGCTGCCCCGCACCGAGGCTCAAACGCACCTTGCCCCGCCGGCCGGCCTAGTTTGCGCCCACCGTCCCGCAGGTCTTTGGGATTTTTCTGGCTCCCGAGCCGCAAGGCGCCTAGAGCATGACCTGCGGGGTTTTCGGATCTTGGGGTGGAGAGGCCGCGCCCGGGGAGTGCTAAGAGTAGGCTCTGGTACCCAGGGGGCTGTGAGAGTGAAGGGAGACTTAAGGGCTTTCGTCTCGCCTTGGAGACGGCACCGCTTACAGATAGCCGATTTGCGGATCTTGACTGCGAGTGCTTTCTCGCTCCCAACCCCCCTCGCCCGTTCTGTGACCTTGATGGAAAGTTCGGCGACCTCTCCGTGCCCTAATTTTTTTCGAAGGTAAAACGTGGGTAGTAATAGTCCCTACTTCGTAGAATTGTTAAAGTTAAATATACTTAAACGGCTTAGAGCAATTTCTGGTCCGTCGTAAATTTTATACAGGTGTTAGTTCTTACTGTTAAACCACAGCTCCTGTATTAACTTACATTTTTTCTTTTCAGGGGAATTTTATGGTTAGGACCCTTCCTTTCTACGTCTTTCCCTTGGTCTTTCTTTCTCCGGCCAACTGGTGGCACTCATCATTTTCTAAGCAGTTTCAAACATTGATTAAAAACTCCTCCCAAGGGGATTCTCCCCTATCAAGATCTCCCAGATATTGACCCCTATGGGAGCAAGATGGCAATCCACAGACAGTTACTGTATCCCTCCTGTGTGGGACACTGTCTTCCCTGTTCCATGTGCCCTTTGTGCTAAGTGGATCCAAGATCTCACTCCCTTAGGAAAGTGCTTGTATTGCAAGCGTTCACCCTCTCTACACTCTGAGTTTCCTGAGGCCAGACACCATGCCTTGCTCTCCAGTGCCTGGCACAATTTAGTTATGCAGTAAATGTTTGTTGAACCCACATGTCCATCCACAGAGGACTGGTTGAATAAAGCACGGTATATCCACACAATGCAGTTCTGTGCAGCCGTACAAAGGAATGAAGACCATCTCTGTGGAGGCCATGGGATGCTAGGATATATTGTTTAAGTGAAAAAAGCAAGGCTGAGGCCATGTATATGTTGCTTCTCTCCCAAGAAAGGTGTGGTGCATTTGCTCACATTTTAAAGCAGCAGCAATGGCAGACTAAATTACAAACTAATAAAAAAGGGTTATATGTAAGAAAAGAACAAGGTGAAAAAAATGGGTATGGAAGTTAGACTTCGTTTCATATACTCTGTCTTATAGTTTTGACTTTGGCATCATGTAAGTACTTTACATAATTCGTTTTTAGAAGAAAATGCAAAGTATTTCCTAAAAGAAAAAGAAAGTCATGAATCAAAGTATATTTCAAGTTACTGGCATAACCGCATGGAAAAATAAGAAACTGACTTTAAAACTCATGATTTTGACTGTATATCCTTAGTGGGACTTATCCTAAGAACAGAAAGGGGGCTTCCCTGGTGGCGCAGTGGTTGGGAGTCCGCCTGCCGTTGCAGGGGGACACGGGTTTGTGCCCCGGTCCGGGAAGATCCCACATGCCGCGGAGCGGCTGGGCACGTGAGCCATGGCCGCTGAGCCTGCGCGTCCGGAGCCTGTGCTCTGCAACGGGAGAGGCCACAACAGTGAGAGGCCCGTGTACCGCAAAAAAAAAAAAAAAAAAACCAGAAAGCAATGGCAAAGAAATCAAACTGCATTTAGTAACAGTAACTGTTAGTAATAATACCGGTATTGTTAATTAGATGCTGTCGCGTGTATATTTTACACATATGTGTATATAAAATAGCAGGTAAGTATCTTAGTGTTGTTAGAAACCAAGGTCTGCGGTGAAAGATAAAGAGATAACAGGTATCAAATCAATGAAATTAGATGTAAATTCTATAAGCAAAAATTTGAATTGGCAATGGTAGTATGAATTAATGATTAATTTTTCTCTGTTTACAAAATGTATATATATATCCTAGCTGTGTCCACTGAAAAGGCCAAGAAGCAATGACAATCCAATGCCTATGAGCAGCCCCTAGTGTCCAAATTCATAATCTAAATGCCACTGCCCACTAAGAAGAACCAGGACTCCTTTAGGAAATGACTGATTTTAGAACGGGGGCAAGCAAGGGTGGTGTAAGATGAGCTTGTGACATTTTATTATGACAGAAAGCAAAGTAGCTATCAAATACTCCTGAGGTTATGTCAGAAGAACCCAAGAGCAAGGTTGAAGGGGCACCCTTTGGCCAAAGTGGAACAGTTTGGGCTTAAAAAAAGAATAATGACTAATGGATTGAAACATAATCTAATATATACAAATCCATTAATTCATTCATAGTAATACTAACAAAGAAAAAACATCATCATTCATACTTGGATCACCTAAGGAACCAACTCTTTTTTTTGAAAATTGGTAAAAGGAAAAAAATCAAGCATTTATTCTGCTATATATTTCAGAATATCCAAATAGTTTGTAAGGGCAACAAATGAGCTAGTAGAACATTTGTAGAAATGTAGAAAGTAGAAAAAGGGCAACAGAGCTAGTAGAATTAGAAAGTTACTGTTCACGGGTCCTAATGAAGCCCTGGGACTAGGCAACATACATTCATGGCTATTAGAATTATGAAGTCGAACATTGATGGGAATCTTATAATAGCTGGATCAAGCTAACAAAACCTGAACCCACCGATTTATCTTAACATCAGTAAAAGTGAGATAACCAGATCCCACGTGCCTCTTGATGCAATGCAACAGTATATACACACCATCTACGAAATACTGTTGCACAAAAATTGACCCTAAAGCTAATCAAACTTCTAGATCTAACTACAAAATGGCAAGAAATAGGAAGGACACAGAGACAGATTAAGATACCAAGACGATATGATCAGCCAAGCTAAGGATACAGGAAATTCCACAAATTACCCAGCTTCTTCAGTAAATAACTAGCATGAAAGAAATGGAGTGGAAGAGAGAATTGATATAGTTTTTAAAGACACCTCAATGAAATGCAACGTTGGATATTGTTTTCAATAAACATATTGTAAAGAGATATATTTAAGACAACTGGGGAAATCTGAACATAGTTCTGTTACAGGGTGTTCATATAATTTGTCATCTAAACAGGGCATACTGAGAGTTAAAGGAGACACTTTTAATAGTTATGCTGGTACAAAGGTGTAAATTGAGTCTGTCCTAGGCAAGCTTGATTACCGTGGTTTCAGAAAACTTTGTGAAATTATTGTTAATTCGATAGTGTTATTATGTTTATTTTTTAACATATTAGTTTCAGCTGTATGACGTAATGATTCAATATATGTATATATTGTGAAATGATCACCACAAGAAGTCTAGTTAACGTCCATCACCACACAATTAAATGTTTTTTCTTGTAATAAAAACTTTTAAGATCTACTCTCTTAGCAACTTTCAAATATACAATGCAGTGTTTATTAATTATAGTCACCATGCTGTACATTACATCCCCAGTACATATCTATAACTGGAAGTTTGTTCCATTTGACCACCTTCACCCATTTTGCCTGCATCCTTCCCCTCCTCTGGCAACCACTAATCTGTCCTCTGTTTCTATGAACTTATTTACCAAAAAAATGCTTTCATGTTTTTTTAAAGTTATTTGTTAGAAAAACAATTCTCAAACATTTTAGCCTCAGAACCCCTTATACGCTTTAGAAATTATTGAGACCTACAAAGATGACCAGGATCAAAAACACAGAAAATAAATTTTGGTAAGGATGTTGAGGTAGTGAGACACTCATATACTGGTGGTTGAAATGTAAAACAGTGCAGCTTTGATGGTTTCTCAAAAAGTTAAATCTAGAGTAACATAGAGTTAATCGTATGACCCAGCAATCCTATTCCTAGGTATGTAGCCAAGAGAACTAAAAACATGTATTCATACAAAACCTTAGACACTAATGTTCCTAGCAGCATTATTCATAATGGCCAAAAGTGAAAACAACCTAAAAGTCCACCAACTGATGAATGGATAAACAAAATGTGGTATATAGGTGCAATGGAATATTATTCAACCATAAAAAAGAATGCGGTTTTGATATCTGCTGCAATATGGGTGAACTTTAAAGGCACTATGTTAAGTGAAATAAGCCGGACACAAAATACTTCATTTATATGAAATGTCCAGGATAGACAAATCAGTGGAGTCAGAAAGGGGCTGAGGAGAGAGAAGAATTTACAGTGACTATTAACAGGTATGGACCTTCTTTTTCGGGTGATAAGAGTGATCAGGAATTAGCCAGTGGTAATGGTTGCTCAACTTGTAAATATACTAAAGCCTACCGAATTATACTGTGAAGTGGTGAATCCTATGCTATGTGAAGAATTAAATATCAGTTTAAAAACTAATTTAAAAAAGTATTGAGGATCCCAAAGAGCTTTCTTTACATTAGATAAATATTTTGATAGATATATTTTTCTACATTAGAAAATAAAACTGACAAATTTTTAATATATCCATTTAATTATTTTAAATATAGCAATAATGAACCCATTACCTGTTAACTAAAAACTTGCTTTTATGAAAAGTGATTATATTTTTCAAGACAAAACAAAAATAGAGAAGAGTAGCATTATTTTACATTTTTGTAAACAGATCGGTAAAAATTTGCAACTCTCATACCTGGTTTAATAGGAGAAAGCTGGATTCTCAGATCTGTTGCTGCATTCAGTCTGTGTTGGAAAACTCCACCATACATTCATGAGAGAATGAGAATGAAAAAGACAAACAATATATTAACATTATTATAAAAACAGTTTTGACCTGGCAGACCGCCTGATAGGGTGTTGAAAACCCTCAGGGTTCTCCAGCTCACACTTTGAGAACTGCAACTGAAAATTTACACAAGTATTTAACAATTGATATCATGTGATATCTGGGATTCACTTTAAAATACTCCATAAAGAGGGGTGGTGGGAAGGAGTGATCAAGTGATGAATGAAAAAATCTGGTCAGGGTTTCCCTGGTGGTCCAGTGGTTAGAATTCCGTGCTTTCATTGCTGAGGGCCTGGGTTTGATCCCTGGTTGGGGAACTAAGGTCCCACAAGCTACAAGGCAGAGCCAAAAAAAAAAAAAACCAAAAAAAACCAAAAGGTTAAACACGTGTTGACAGTGTTGAATGTGGGAGTGGATCATGGGTGTTCTTTATATTATTCTCTCTATCATAGTGGAAGTCTGATATTTTCATAATAAAAGAATTGTTCTTCCTCTCGTTTTTAATCAATGCTGGTTTAACTGAGCAAAAGACCTTAAGGTAGTTGGTAGAAGGGAAAACCAAGTGAGGATATATATATCCATCTGGATATATAAAGATGCAGCGAGGGGACTTCCCTGGTGGTCCAGTGGTAAAGATTCTCGAGCTTGCACTGCAGGGGCCGTGGGTTCCATCCCTGGTTGGGGAACTAAGATCATGCCACGCAGCTGGGGGTGGGGGAAAAATGCAGCGATGAATTCGATGCAGCTCCTGCCTTCAACAGGTTTTCGTCTGCTGGGGGAAGAGAGATAATGAAGGTATCTGAGAAAAAGTGGCACCTGTAAGGAGCACCAGGCAGTCTGCTCAGGGCCTCAAGTCCATTGCTTCCTCTTCACAGCCACCCTAGGAGGCTGGCATCATTATCTCCATCCTGCAGATGAGGGAAGTGAAGCTCTGAGAAGTTCAGAAACTTGCCCAAGATCTCACAGTGGAAAGTGGTAAAGATGCAATTAAAGCTGAGTCCGTTGGACTAACAAGGATTTTTTTTTTTTTTTTTTGCGGTACGCGGGCCTCTCACTGTTGTGGCCTCTCCCGTTGTGGAGCACAGGCTTCGGACGCGCAGGCTCAGCGGCCACGGCTCACGGGCCCAGCCGCTCCGCGGCATGTGGGATCCTCCCGCACCGGGGCACGAACCCGTGTCCCCTGCATCGGCAGGCGGACTCTCAACCACTGCGCCACCAGGGAAGCCCTCCAAGGCTTTGCTCTTCCCGGTTCTACCCCTTTTTTGTAGACCCGCCAGGTATACAATCCCGAATGTCACTGCCACTGTGTACCTCGTGAATGCCCCCCACCAGCAGAGACCCAGGTGGTGACCTGGGGAGCCCACAGTCTTTAGGAAAAGAACTAATAATAATTGTCAACTGTATTGGTCTTTACTCTGCACCTGTCCCTTCATTCAATCCACACGACTTAAATTCATGGAGTAGGCGTGTTATCCACATTTGGCTTCCTCTCCTTAACTCTCCTCCTCCAGCTTTTGGAAACCAATCTGGCAACACCTCTTAACAGAATAAATGAATGCAGTGACAACTGTAGTCTTGAGACTCTATCGGATACAAATAACTCTATGTAAGGATATGGGTTCAAGACCACAAGGATGAACAATAGGTTCTTTGTGTGACTGTTCATAGGGCAAAAACCTGAGAACAAAGTGAAGGTTCATCAAGGACACATCCCCACTGGGGAATCATCCAGCTATTTACTAAAAGAATAAAAAGTGGAGCTAAGCCAGAGGACCAGGAGGGGTTTCCACAAGGCGTTGCTCAGTGATGAGTGTAAGATGCAAGAGATGCTATGATATCCCAGTTATAAGACAATGCCTTAAAAAGTGAATGCCAGGACTTCCCTGGAGGTCCAGTGATTAAGACTCCGTGCTTCCAGGACTTCTCTGGTGGCGCAGTGGTTAAGAATCTGCCTGCCAATGCAGGGCACACGGGTTCGAGCCCTGGTCCGGGAAGATCCCACATGCTGCGGAGCAACTAAGCCCTTGTGCCACAACTACTGAGCCCGCGAGCCACAACTACTGAAGCCTGTGCGCCTGGAGCCTGTGCTCTGCAACAAGAGAAGCCACCGCAATGAGAAGCCCGCGCACTGCAACAAAGAGTAGCCCCCACTCGCCACAACTAGAAAAAGTCCGCGCGCAGCAACAAAGACCCAACACAGCCAAAAATAAATACATCTTTTAAAAAAAAAAAAAAAAAAAGACTCTGCGCTTCCACTGCAGGGAGCCTGGGTTCGATCCCTGGTCAGGGAATTAAGATCCCGCATGCCGTGTGGTGCAACAAAAAAAAAGTGAATGCCTTCAGGTCTAAGAATACTTGCATAAGGAGGACATTTGCGAGGCTACATTCCAGGTTCTCCGCACAGACAAACTTGGGTGCTGATGTGAGGTAAAGAAGGGCCAGAGGACGATGGAGGAGCTCAGCAAAACCAAACTAAACAGAAAGAAAAAATGACCGCATCTTTTTACAAAGTATATGTGTGGTTATATTTTTATACTTATGTAAAATTATGTATGAATGTGGTTACGTATAAAGAGATTAGAGTTTTAAATCTTTCTTTTAAGGAGAAATGGAAGAATGAAGTAAATTCCAGAGGTTTTGTGGCTAAACATTTAGTAATACCTCTCAGTTTTTCAAAGACCATAGGATTGACGATTTAAGGTGAAAACCTCTTCATAAGGAAAAACAAAAATGAGAGGAAGTAAAAAAGAAATGTTTGCTCCCTTTCATTCAACCAAGAGTAAAAACTGATGTGATTACAGCTTCACCGTATTCCAGTCACGTCTTTCAAGGTTCGTATGGTCTAAACATGGTTAATAATAGGATTTGCAGACACACTGTAAGATTACTGCTTGCAGCAGAGTGACATTTCTGATTATAGGCCAAACAGAAAAATGATAATACTGTGTTTACAACCCTTGAATACCCATGGAGAGTGAGGCGACCGCTAGATCCTTTTGCATACAAGCCTATAAAATTTTTAACATTGATCATGACTCTAACTCTTGGGCTAAAGAATATACTAATTATCTTGAAGGTTATATATTCATTAAATTTGTAGAACAAGTACCAAACGGCTCTTAATGAACCGAAATTCTTTTGAAACAGTATAGAGAGCTATAAACCAAAAGAATCTTGTAAACATGGAATATCCATCAAAATAACAAAAGTCGTAGCCATGTTGAAAATTTGACTAAATGAGTTGGCTTTCACTGTGACAAGATCCCATTACATCTCCAATATACCTTTCTCCCTCCTAAGATTCTCGGTTTGCTTAGCTTCCTTTCTGTGTCTGTGCTGTCAGTTTAATATTTCTACAGTCATTTCTTTTATTAAGGTAGTATATGATCTAAGAACATCTTACCCATGGCTGTGCCTTCCTCAAGGGTTGTGGATCCTGCCCACTTGTTTTTCCTCAGGGACCTCATTCCAATAGCATGACCTTCCTATGTTCTCTACTCCATCATTCCCATTAGTTCCCAAAAGGCTCACTCTATTCCACCATTAAAACATTCTCCCTGGGACTTCCCTGGCAGTCCAGTGGTTAAGACTTCTTCTAATGCAGGGGGTGTGGGTTCAATCCCTGGTTGGGGAGCTAAGATCCCACATACCTCAAGGCCAAAAAACCAGAACAACAACAGAAGCAATATGGTAACAAATTCAATAAAGACTTTAAAAATGGTCCACATCAAAAAAATTTAAAAATTAAAAAAAAAATTCTCCCTGATGCCATTTTCTTCTGGAGCTACCACCCTACTTCTCTGCTCAGCAAAATGTCTTAAAACAAAAACGAAAACAACAAACATATTCATGTTGTCTCCAGCTCTCCACTTACCATTCACTTAGATTTTTTTTTAATTATGGAAAGTTTGCACCTGGTTGTATCTCTTAAGTTTTTAAAACTTTATAATGCTCCCCACTCTTTAAAAAAAAAAGGCCATTGAAGGAGGGCCATTTGTTCTGTAAAAGGACCCAAACTCTGAATTCAGCAGATTGCTTCTTCTTGGTGTCATTTAAATTGTTCCTCTATCTCCCCCACCTCCTGTGAAGAGCTAGTTGGATCTAGAGGCAGGATTACATTCACGGTCAGTCTTGGGGGGCAGGGCTGTGTACTGACTGTATCACAGGAGGCATGTAATTTCCCACTGTTATTGATAAGAGAGAAATATCTGATATAAAGTTCCTTATCAATCTCTACCCTGGTGGCATTAGCAGCCATAGATGATCTTTGCTTTATTAGAGGTTACAAAATGGCAATTCTCTAATTTAATACAGGCAGACCTCATTTTGTTGCTTTTTGCTTTATTGCACTTTAAAGATAGAACGTTTTTTACAAATTGAAGGTTTGTGGCAACCTTGCATCAAGCAAGTCTATCAGTACCGTTTTTCTAACAGCATTTGCTCACAGTGTGTCTCGGCATCACATTTTGGTAATTCTAGAAGAATTAGAAGTGGAGCCTGAAGATGTGACTGAATTGCTGCAATCTCATGAAAAAAGTTAACAGTTGAGGAGTTGCTCCCTATGGATGAGCAAAGAAAGTGGTCTCTTGAGATAGAATCTACTCATGGTGAAGATGGTGTGAAGGTTGTTGAAAGACAACAAAGGATTTAGAATATTAAGTAAACTTAGTTGCTAACGTCATGACAGGGTTTGAGAGGACCGACTCCCATTTTGAAAGAGGTCCTGCTGTGGGTTGAATGCTCTCAAACAGCAGTGCATGCTAGAGGGAAATGGTTCATGAAAGGAAGGCAATGGATGCGGCCAACTTCACTGCTGTCTTAGTTGAAGAAATTGCCACGGCCACTCCAACCTCCCGCACCCACCAGCCTGATCAGTCAGCCGCCATCAACATGGAGGCAAGACTCCACCAGTCACGTGAGATAAATTTATTTTTCTTTATGGCTATGTGACCAACTTGGTATACATTTAGATGCACTTTTTATTTCTTTTCAGTTTTTTAGGAGTGGCTTCTTTCTTGCTGCTCAATCACTTTTCAACACACTCAAGCACTCCTTCACCCCCCGAAATCCAGCAAAACTGCTCTCGTTCAGGCCATCAGTGGCCCCCTCGTGGCCAGATTCAGTGGGCACTTCGATATCCCTCTTATCTGGTCTCTAAGAAACATTTGACTCTTGACCTGCCTGTCCTTAACACTGTCTCTTCTGCTTGTGGTCAGCCCACCCCTCCTGGTTGTCCTTCCATCTCTCTGTCACTCCTCCTTTCCTGGATCCTCTGCTTTCTCCAGGTCTTGAAAGCTTTTAGTTCCTCAGATCTTGTCAGGGATCTTTTTTTCATTGCCAACCCTCTCTCCTGAGGTGATCTTATGCTTCCCATGGCCTTCAACACCACTGATGTATGTCTAGCCCATACCCATCAGTGAGCTTCAGAATCACACATTCAAATTTCTACCTCTATCTCCTTTTGCAGTTGTCATGGGTAAATTTAACATCTCTTGTTTTTTCTTTTTTCTTCTTTTTTTTTTTTTTTGGCCATGCTGTGCTGCATGCAAGATCTTAGTTCCCAAACCAGGGATCGAACTCATGCCCCCTGCAGTGGAAGTACCAGCGTCCTAACCACTGGACCACCAGGGAATTCCCTAAATTTAACATTTCTAAACTGAAATTTGAACCTTCGCCTCCAAAGCTTTTCTTTCTATAATCTCATTCCTACTGAATAACTCTTCCATCCACCAAGTCATTTAGCCAAAAACCTGTCATCCTTGTTATTCCCTCCCTTCCAGCTGGCCTGTGGCTTTCACTCTTATCCACCACCCCATCTCCATTAAACAACTAACTCAAACAATGTCACTTCTGTTCTTAAATCCCATTATCATAAATTAAAACTCCTCACCGTGGCCCTTACATGATCTGACCCCTGTGTCCCTTCAACCTCGTTTTGTACTGCCTTCCCCGCCCTCATTAAGCTCCAACCAAATGGAATTTGTTCTCCAATAAGCCAAGCTCTATTTTGCCTCAAAGTTCTCACCTATGCTCTTCTGTCCGGTCTTTCCCCAACTCTTGCCATTCTTCTGGTCTCAGCTTAAATGCTTCTTGCTCAGAAATGCCTTTCCTGGACTCACCTCCACACCCCCTCCCAGTTTAATTCAGGAAGGCACTGCATACTTTTTCATGGTTGGCACGTGTATATGTTAACGTTTGTTTAGTCTCTGTCTCTCCTGTTACACCGTAAGTGTCTTAGAAATAAGGACCATGTTGGTTTTTGTGTGTTGGCACAGGGAGCAGTGGCTGGCACATAGTAGGCACTCAATTAATATGCGCTGGCAGCTGAATAAATAGGAAAATTTTGAAATATATACTTTTCAACGTTTGACTCTAAGTACAATTATCCGTATCAGACTTCTCTACAAATGGCATGTTCAATAGGTATCGGCTATGCCCAGTGAAGTAAAGCAAATCCTTTTTATGCAAAATGAATGCAGCACCTGCAACATAGTATATGCTCCATAAAGGATGCTGTATTCATTAGGATGACTAGAGGAAATACACAGGCTTTCTTATTTCTGATAGACCTATCATTTAGTCCCCTTATTTTTGGAGACTTTTTAGAAACAAAAAGAGCTTATATTTGAGAATGACTTTGAGCATTTATTATGCATTCTTTTTTTTGAATTTTATTTAAATTTTTTATACAGCAGGTTCTTATTATCTATTTTATACATATTAGTGTATATATGTCAACCCCAATCTCCCAATTTATGCATTATTTTATGTACGCTTCCTGACCACACTCTGAGGCAGTTACTATGATCTCCATTTTACAGAGGAGAAAAGCTAGGCTTAAAGAGAGTAAGAAACAAAGCCAGGGCCTCCCAGCTAATTAGAGGCAGAACTGGGTTTAAAACCCATTCTTTGGATTCCAATGCTAGCTTTGTTTATTCCACTATACAAATGAACCTCATAATGAGGAACAGAAGGGAGAGGACCCCTGATTTCCTAAAACACAGCCCCAGTTCATCACTGACTCTTACCAGTGAATCTTTTGTTTCTCAACTACTGAGCCCTTACCCCTTTTAGAATGAATAACTATGGACAAAAATTGTTCATTCAAAATGGCTCTTTCCTGATCCGTGCTAGCTACATGCATTGCTCTTTGTCAACCAGACTTTAAATAAATTCCTTCTAATTTATTTTATTCTATAGGCACGGCTCACTTAAAAAAAAAAACAAAACAGATTTTATATGAAGATTTTCGTGTTTCAAAGTATATAAATGAAAAAGTGAGAGTCCTTAGATCTCATTTTTAAGACCTTTTTAGTCATTAAAAACTCAGAATTCCTTTTAAATAATGAAATCCACCTGGCACAGTTAAGGCAATTACTCAATTCAGTGTGCACTGTGGCCAGAACACACAAAGCCTGGAATGCATGGCCTGTTTCTCAATCTGAATGTATAAGTTTTTAATCTTACACACCTGTAATGAATTTGCTGGGGCACTGTCTTTGCTCTATCCTCAGCATACAATAGAGGAGTCTGCTTCTTTGCAGAATTAAATTGAGGCCATTGCATCCTAGCCA
Organism: Delphinapterus leucas; assembly: GCF_059928025.1. Taxonomy (NCBI): domain Eukaryota; kingdom Metazoa; phylum Chordata; class Mammalia; order Artiodactyla; family Monodontidae; genus Delphinapterus; species Delphinapterus leucas. The sequence goes on from NC_143149.1 coordinate 25,887,733, forward strand.
CAAGGAAATGCAGATTTCCCCCTCCTCAGCATCTTCCTTTCAAAAAGGTTGCTTCAAGTGGCGTTTAAAAGATAATTCTAGCTTGCTAAATTTAGGGTGTGGAAAGAGTCCAAAATGAGAATATTCCTTGGATAATTGTGCAAGAAATGTTAATATGTGCAGTAAGAGGAGGATGTCTTACACTTTTGATGCACTTCTCTATCTCTCTCACCCTCTCTCTCTTTTTGCCTTGACACCCAACATATAATTTAGCAAGGTGAGATGTTACCTGAGGCAGTGACGGATGCTTTTCCACCGCGACTGCATTTTCAGTATAAAATGATTTCATATCTGAGTTATTTCTCAAACCAGCCTGAGTCAGAGCCACTCATCAAAATTTATCCACAAGTTATCAGAAAATGCTTATCTTCTTCATATTCGAGGTAGATTTCCAGTTATACTCAGTAACAAGTTCACTTGTTAAAAAAAATAGTTAGCTGTACAATTTAAGTTACCTGTACAAGAAATGTACTGGTATCTGAAGCTTGCTTTGAAATGCATTGAAAAGTACCTGGATTAAGGCTAGATGGGTAGATAGGGGATAAAACAAATATTGCAAAACGTTCATTGTAGAATGCAGGTGTTCACTCTACAACTAACACTTCAATCTGAAAAGGATAAAGGTGGGCAGTCCCCATGGATTCTGCTAAACATGCTACAAGGCAGCCCTACAAGAAAGAACCAGTCCCAAATGTCACTTGTTCTGATGTTGAAAAAGCCCTGAACTAGAAAATCTTAACATAGATTAATAGTAAGACTTTTAATTAGCCAGTAACTGGAGAGAACAGGCATGAATAAATGGAAAGCTAAGAATGAAAATAAAATGTTGTCGGTCTAGGATTTATATGGGATTCCCTGAAATCACTCTAGATGATTAAATTCATATCTACTAGCAAATAACATTTTGACTTGGAATTTTGTCACTGTGATTTGAGACTTTCTGTCTTTCGATCTGTAAACATATTTTCAATACTGTGAATAATATATCTGAATACATTCTTGGAAAAATAAAAATAAAAAAGGTGGCTGGTCCCAAGGTTAGTGGGAATCTGCACCTTAGCTCCTAGGTAGCACCCAGGAGATGGTGCCGGTGGAGGCAACTGTGTGGGACATGGACAAACTGGGCCCTTGACATCGCAGCAAGCTTCCCATACTGCAAACCGGGCACGAAACCAGTAATAGAGACAGGGTCTCTGGGGACCAGCAAACAGACCTATCCATGGTTAAATAGTGTTTTCAGAAGGATGGAGGGAGAGGGTTGATCTGTGTAAGACTCTGACTCATGAATAATTTGGGGAGGAAGGCAAGCACTGCAGATGGGGAGAAAGTCTGTGACTCAGGGTCAAAGACAACTTAAAGAAAACAATACATGTCTGGAACGTCTGAGTTTGTGATGGAGATGCATGCTTACAGCATAATGTTGAAGGTCACCACTAAGGTCTTGCCCCTTGGTATTTATCCATCCACACTTAAAATACTCCAGCTTCTTTCTCATGGTACTTTTTATAGCTTCTGTTTTCTTGCAGACATAAAATCTGAGCAAAATAATCCCATAGAGATCTGCTCAATACTGAAGGCCAGGAGGATGACTCCCTGGCTGGGTATAGTAGTACTATTGCATTTTGGATTTGTTTGGGTTTTTTTCTGACTTATGCCCAACTTGACAGCCACTGTGCTTCCAGATCCATTTCTCCCACTGATGCAAACCTGGTTTTTCCTTCTTTGGGGTTTGGATTTTTTAGCCTCTCTCACATTGATTGCATCGTGTCCTTAATGTATCAGCATCACCGTGGATTCTGTTTCTACCTTTGAGGATATCAGCCGCCTGCTTGAGACTTAATGAACATATATAATATGAAATATATAGAAACTCAGAGGTGGTCCCTGGGGTTGCTTACACAATCATTTGGGTATAAACCCTTTGGAACTGGTGTTTCTTTTGAACAATTCATGACAATGATGGCCTGTCAGGAGGACTCTGCAATGGCTTTGGGGCTCTCCATCGTATCAGGGAATAGGCTGGGATGAAGCAAAAGAGGGTAAAGAGAGGAAGAGGGAGAAAAAAGGAATGAGAGAAGAGAGAGGATGGATAAGAAAAATGTGCTGGGACTTCCCTGGTGGTCCAGTGGTTAGGACTCCACACTTTCACTGCTGAGAGCCCAGGTTTGATCCCTGGTCGGGGAACTAAGATCCTGCAAGCCGAGAGGTGTGGCCAAAAAAAAAAAAGAAAAGAAAAAAGAGAAAGAAAAATGTGCTGAGTTGCAGCACCAGTGGAGAGGTGATAGATTGTGATAAACAGTCAGAAGCCATCAAACACGTTTTCTCAGGCTTCCTGGTGCTGTTAGCTTCCCCTTTGTCTGCAGAGCACAGGCCCTAGTTTACAGCTGAGACTGTCACATGGAGACAGGATCCAGGGCCATGACAAAGCACGAAGGTGACATCCGTGACGTCCTCCCTGTCCACAGAGTCTGCCAGTTTATCAGGGAAGGAGCTAAATGCCCATGATGCTTTTTAAACTCGGATCAGTAGGAATCCAATGCCATTGTTGGCCTGGGGCATGGTAAACAGCTAGTGTCTTTTCCCATGAATGGCTTTGTTGTACAAGCTTGCATGACAGGTCATCAGTTTGTCCTTCTTGCCTCCAGTTTGGTCACATCTAGCCCTCTGGATCTGTGCGTATGGCTTTAACAGAAGATTCACCTGTGAGTGATAAGGTCAAGGGCACTCCAGATGTTATTCCGACGCCCAGGGAGACAGAAGAGGGTGGTAGAATGGAAGTCAGAGGATGGCTTAGACTTATGGGGAAAACATGGCACAACTGGGGAGGCATCAAAGGCCCTAGTGAGAAGGGGGAAAAGCCCCAGTGGGGATGGAAGAATTGATGGGAGAAAGGGGGCATGGGAGGGCACAATTCTTCAACATCAGTTGCCCCATTCTCTCCAAGTCAGTGATTTTCAAATTCTACTCTGAGTTCTCACCCCACTTTAATTAACCATTTTGTCAAGGGTAGAGCCACATAAGATTTCTTTAAAAGAAGCAATCCACTGCAGAATTAAAAAAAATCTGTAATCCTGGATAATGGCAAGCACAAATCCTTTGAGTTACCTGGGTTCCCTGTCCTCTACGACTGCCTCAGCCCAGGAACTAAAAGCACCTGCTACTTTGAGTATCTTCGTAGCAAATAATCTGCTGCCAGAGCTATGTGGGACGTGGAAGCCAATGATGCTTAGATCCGCACGATCGGCGTTTGTGCCTTGGTTCCGGTGCTTCTGTCTGTGTAATTATGCGTAAGCCATTTATTTGCTTTCCAACACTCTTTTCCTGATCCCAGACTCAGAGGGATATACATAGAAAGGAAAGCAAAATGTATTTTGTGAAAGAACTTGGTAGGCAAGTGCTTATCTTTTGATTGATTCATGGTGTTTGCTTGCCATAGATAAGCTCATTGAAGTCGGAATCCTGGTCTGTATGATTATCACCCAGCTTCTTTCCATTTTTTACCCTTTGAAACATGTCTAGAGTCAAATTTTTCAGTAATGGGAATAGTACTAAGCACAGGAGTTGCCCATCATGAATATTGTGTGCATGGATGAGATCATTGGCTTTGCTCCCAACTGATGTGCAGGTTTTAAAGAAACTTTAGGATTCTCACCCTGTCAAGTCCCAGGTTCCTTGCACTACACAGAACTCTAACCCCCAACCCTTCCGCACTCCCACTTCACATGAATTCTTTGCACTCTCTGGCACCCACGGCGGTGAATCCTTGTGTCTTTTTCTGCACGTTACTCTCTCAAGCTCCAGCTCTCGTAATGTTTCCTTGCAGGCACCCCTGCTGTCACTTCCACACCAGTTGAGCTACGAGTCTCTCTACCATGAGTTCCTCACCCAAATTAGTGTGCCTATGCCCTTCCCCAAGGCAAGGGCTGTCCTGTCTTCCAGCACCTGGCACAGTGCCTGGCCCAGGCAGCAGATGCTCTAGAAACTCTGAACTGAGTAACAAGACCACATTTATGACTATGAAATTGGGACTTGTGACTATTTAACTTGTGATCAGCTATTGATCAAATTCCACCTGATCAGCCAAAAAAATACCCAGCGTCCCTGTCTCTGTGTGCTGTAACACCATTCTACCAAGCTGTGTTGAAGCCTCAAAGGTAACACAAGGCATTCTTACTGTCGTTTTGACGTCAAGACAGTGCTATTCAAATTTGCAACACAGACATTCTGGTGCTAACATTTTACTCAGAATACGCCAACACTGATGAGTTTTCCTTGAGATGAAGGGAAGCGGTGAGGGAGGAGCTGGAAAGGTTGAGGCCCACCTGGAAACCACCTGTTTCCCACCTCATTCCCGTGATGCATCCACCAGGAGGCTGCGGCAGGAGCTAGAGGGCTCTTTGTTTTGCCTTGGAAATGCATTGCATTCCCTGCACTGAAGCAAGCAGGCCCACCTGGAGAGGAGGAACTGGTGCTCTCAGTGAAGAGATCCAACCCTGCAGGGTTGGCAGCAACGAGCAGGGGGTAGAGGCTCCGAGGAGCAGCTGTTACTTCTCAGCGTGTGAAGAGGTGACAAGAACAGGCGCACCGTGGGGCAAAGGATGCCACCAAGACAGGTAGCGACAACTTCACCAGGACAGATGCCCAAGTGGCATCTTGGGTCTGCCCTGCCATGAGCACCAACTGTGCCAACAGGCTCCATGGCTCAACTGCAGGGCTGGGAGGGCATCAGACCTAACCTGTAGGTCTGGCTTCTCTGGAAGCATAGGCATCTTTTGTATGTCTGTGACCCACCACGACTTTGCTCAAGACCTACCAGGAAGTGGAAGGTGCGTTCCTAGGCAGCATAGTTGGGGAAACACATGAGTTTGTGTTCTGTTTTACTGCAACATTGATTTTTTTTTTTTTCTGTTAAAGGCAAACAATAATGCCTTCTACTTCTGAGATATTGTCTCAAATGACTTTTTTAAAAAGAAAATAAAATCTTGGAAGTATGAGAAAAAAAAAAAAGAGATGCTGGACCATTGGCCCTGCCCTGTTCCACTGAGCGGGGGCCGACCACAGCCCAGCTGCTCCCTGCTTGTGATGGCTACGAAAATTGTTCCTGGCTCTCTCCGTCCATTTTGCAAACGCACGATCAACTCAGCACCCCTTTAAGACGTCAACAGAGCACAGTTGGAGGGCATGGGTGCCAGATCAGAGTGCAGCTGGGAGCATAAAAAGTTAACAGTACTTCTAGATGTAGTACACAGGGTAGGATGAGTCAGTGATTGTCAGCTAGTGGGTAAGAAAAAAAAAGTGTAACCAGAGAAAGAAATCAAGCCTCCATGGTAGCAATGTGGACCTTTCCTGTGTTAAGAGCTCAGTGGCTTGAATTACAAGGAGAATTCTATGAATGACAAGTCTTGGTAGCTGGAATGCTACCTCAGCTGCATGAGCTTTCTTTCAAAATATTCTAGAAATCATGTGAATGAGCCTGGCTCAGTCAGGTCTTCAAGCACATTGATGTGAGTCCTAACCTATGCTGAACAGGTCATAATTAATACGAATTCTTCTTGTCAAGGATCAGGAAACTTTGTGCACATGTATGTCTGCTCTGAGCATGGGAAAGTGAGAAGAGGCAGTTCGAGAACCTTGTTCCCTCTGTTGGCAGAAAAGGGCCAATGGACACAAGCCACAACCACAGGCAAAAGGTTAGAGAAACTTGTTATTAAATTTAATTTGCTTTAAATACATACCTTTTTCCCACCCTCACCCACTTGGGGGAGGAACAGAAAACCCCTACCCCTTCCATTTGGGGGATTCCATGTATAAAGCCTGAGATGGTAAGGATGAAGTATAAAAATACTATTTACAAAGGGGAAGAGGATGTCCACCGCGACCTTAATATCCAGACACCCCCATCCCCAGGCCCCCTTTTTGCTCCTTTAGAAAAAAACCCTGGGAATCCTTTTGGGTGTAGACCAAGCCCTTCCTCTGGGGCGGTGGATACTCAAACCCCAACACGGAATAGGAAGCTCTGAGATCAACCGAGGAACAGGGAACGGATAGCACCTCAGATCTCGGAGGGGCAGGGGGCTGCCCTCTACCCCTCTGTAGTCAGCAGGCCGGCCGGCCAGCCTTTGTTTCCATAGGTCCCATGTAAACATTGACTTTTCTTCTGTTCATCCCTGCTCTTCCCATTTCCTACAGAGCCTCCCTCGCTTCCACTGGAGGCACTTGGTTCCTCCATCTTTCCTTCCTTCCCTTCTAACCTTCCTCTGGAAAGAGTGGGGAGGTCACAGGTGGGGCAGAGCCCATCTCAGTCCTTCTTCTAGGTCAGGGCAGCTTGTCCTCCTCAGCGGAACCCTCAAGGGGGTGTGCTCTAAGTTCTTGGCCAAATAGGAATGGATTTCTTTTCCCAGAGCAGGGACAAGGCGGGCAGATAGTCCAGTACCAGACAGTGGTCCTGATGGGCAAGACCATCAGAACTGAGTAGCAGGGAAGCAGGCTTCAGGAAGCAGAGAGGTGGGCAAGTCTAGTCTCACCCTGAGGCTGGAAGACCAGCCTGGCACCCCCGCCCCTCCAGGTGAGCATGCCCATCACCACCCAACAGTCTTGTTCACTGCGGCTTCGCGGAAGGACCAGGCACCCGTGAGGCTAGAGGTCTTCTCCAGGCCTTGGTATGGAGGCAGCACTCACACCAGCTCATCCAATAGGATCCCGATGCTCTGGGTGGCCTCTGAGGGGCCAGCAATGGGCTTGTTACACATGGGGCAGACACAGCGTACTTCCAGCCACTTCACCAGACACCTGCAGGCAAGAGACGACCTGTTTTTCCCTAAGAAGATACCAATCTGCTCCAGCTGTCTTTTCATAGAGCCCAGCTGCTTCTCAGGACAAGAACCTTTCTATTCTCAACCCGGTCTAACCCCTCTGGCTTGCTTGGTGTCCAGACAGGATGAAGGGCATCACCGGCAAAGGGTAGATGGGAGGGGTCGGGATTGGAGGCTCTGGAAGATGCTCCCTGCTTAGTTCTTTCAAAGCCACCCCGGGACACACATATCCACTGTGGACACTTACTTGCGGTGAAAGGTGTGTTGGCATGAGAGCACACCCAGCTCATCCTTCCCCTTGAAGTCTTCCAGACAGACTGCACAGGTCTGCTGTGGGAAGAAAGGGGCCGTGTGATAAGAGATGGGGGAGAGCCTCACTCCTCCATCCTGAATACCCAGCACCTCATCCTCCAAGAGAGAACATCCACCCAAGAGAGAAGTCACCCTGACAGGGCGGTAGCCATGAACCACAGGGGACTGCTTTAGATTTAAGTCGACCCAAATAAGCTGAAATTCAACATTTAGTTCCTCAGTCACACTAGCCACATTTCAAGTGCTCAACAGCTGAGAAGTGGCAAGTGGTCCCCACACCGGATGGTCAGATAGAGAGCATTTTCTATCTTCAGATTTCCACTGGGCAGTGCTGTTATAGAGGAACCTTTTTTTTTTTATATATTTAAACTGAAGTATAGTTGAATTACAATGTTGTGTTAATTTCTGTTGTACAGCAAAGTGACTCAGTTATACATATTATGTTTTTTCATATTCTTTTCCAATTATTATTATATTATTATAGGATATTGAATATAATAGTTCCCTGTGCTATACAATAGGACCTTGTTGTTTATCCATTCTTTGCACCTGCTAATCCCAAGCTCCCAATCCATCCCTCCCCTACCCGCCCTCCCCTTGGCAAGCACAGGTCTGTTCTTTGTCTGTGAATCTGTTTCTGTTTTGTAGATAGGTTCATTTGTGTCATATTTTAGATTCCACTTATAAGTGATATCACATGGTGTTTCTCTTTCTCTTTCTGACTTACCTCATTTAGGAGGATAATCTCTACGTCCACCCACGTTGCTGTAAAGAGCATTATTTCATTCTTTTTTATGGCTGAGTAGTTATGATTTTTAACCCTTTCTAGCCTAGGACCTTTGGTGAGGGGGCACTTATCAATAACTAAAGGAGGGGGATCTGGTGTATGGTTTACATTCTTTTTTTGCGGTACGCGGGCCTCTCACTGTTGTGGCCTCTCCCGTTGCGGAGCACAGGCTCCGGACACGCAGGCTCAGCGGCCGTGGCTCATGGGCCCAGCTGCTCCGCGGCATGTGGGATCTTCCCGGACCAGGGCACGAACCCATGTCCCCTGCATCGGCAGGCGGACTCTCTACCACTGCGCCACCAGGGAAGCCCTGGTTTACATTCTTTAAATCCAGCCTTACATCCCATTATAACCCCTTCAATCCCACCTGAATTACTCTTCTGGAGGAGAGCTAAAGAAACATTGGAACTTGTGGACATCATGACAGTGGACCCCAAAAAGAGGGATGAAATGAGGCCATGTCCAGGTAGAGTCTTGTGTGTAGTGAGACCTGTGATCCTCCCCACTCAGACGACCACACACACGCTCTCTGCAGGAGTGTCCATGGTTATGGAAGGAAGTCTTGGGAAATGAGTTAGGTGACCCCAAAGGCATAGGTGGGAAAGGAAGAGGAAATGGTGTAGTCCTAAATGAGTCAGAGTTGAGGGGCCCCAGGGAGTGGGTGTGATGCGGGAGGGGAGGGGAATGGAGGGAAACAGGGAAGAACCTCAGGGCTGGACACACGCATCAGATCCACAGTCACCAGAGCATACACAAAGTTAACCTCTTTCAGACCAAGACCTGGGGTCTGAGCAGGGGAAAGTCACTGAAATCTGGCATGGAGTGGTCTTACCGTCTTCCCCATTAAGATTATGCCTAGTGGGCTTCCTGGGGCCGTGGGTCACACCATGTATCCAAACCCTTTTGTGATCCTTTTGTTTTCTGCCTGCGCTGGTTCAGTTCCAGACATAACGGATTCTGCATATTGATCACCTCCTGGGATGAGTTTTATTTGGCCCAAGGAAATAGGAAGGCAGGGACTAAGAAGGTTCCTGAAAAGGTCAGGCTGAGGTTGCTGGAGAAGGTTTGCCTTACCCGCCGGGCACTCCCGCGACCTGTCCCAATGCACTCACCCCATATAACTGTAACTTCTTGGCATCACCTTTAAGCACCACCTGGGGAAAAAAGTGGAGGCCTGGTATCAGAAGCAACCAAACACAGGGGCCAGGTGGTATAGCTGCCAAGGAAGGGAGTGAGTCTTTGGCCCCACACAGGAGTGCCCCCGTGACCCTCCCGTGAAGGAGGAGGGGTTTGGGCCCTGCCTGGGCCCAGCCAAACTTGAGGACGGGGAAAGGAGTTAGCCTCAGAGGGGACCAGAGGTGAGGCCAAGGGGGAGGCCAGGCCAGCTTAAACCTGCTCTCTCCCCACACCCCCTCCCCAAGCAGGGCTAATAGTGGATGAGGTCTCGGGGCAACACGTAGACTTTATTTACCTCTTTATATCCGTATCGTTCGCTCTGTGCCTGGTTCCGGAGTTTGCTGGGGAAGCAAGAAAGAGGGGAGAGAAGAGATCATTATGTCTTTGCACAAACAGCCATTCAGAGCAGGAGAGGCCGGCTGGCTGCTTGGGGCGTCCTTCTGGGGGTGGGGAGGTGTGCTTCCCATAGACACATGGAGTATGCACGGGACCCTCTGCAGGTCACCAGAGTGGGTTAAGGACTCAAGACTCTTACTCAGGTTCAACTGCCTCAAAACTCACTACCAGCTCCCCCAGATTGGGGGCGTCTCTGCAGAGCACCCTAATCCTGAGTTGGCCAAAAAGTTCGTTCGGGTTTTTCCATATGATGCGATGAGAAACCCGAACGAACTTTTTGGCCAACCCATAGTTCATTCGCCCTCCCTGCTGTCTCTGGTAGGTCACTTCCTTCAGGCTCCCCAAATATACAGGTCAACCATCTGCTTGCTGACTGTATGGAAGTAAGATTTTTTTTTTTTTGGCCGTGCCACGCAGCTTGCAGGATCTCAGTTCCCTGATCAGGGACTGAACCCACGCCCTCGGCAGTGAAAGCATGGCGTCCTAATCACTGGACCACGAGGGAATTCCCAGAAGTTAGATATTCTTAAGGAGGACATTTCCACCAAGCCAGGGGAGCAGGATAAAGTCTGTTGAGCCTGGGGAATTTTCCACTCAGAGAACACAAGTATTCTGGAACCAGAGCACACGCCTGCCCCACTTCACAGCGCCAGGCCAACACAGGCAATTCCTTCTTTGTTTTCCTCTTTTTGTTTCAAGCTGGTGGCCCGCATACAACTGGACTCTCAATGGCCAAAACACAATGGCCAGAACACGCCGTTACTAATGGCAGGAGCACAATTGTGATGGAGGATTTGCAACGCCTCATGTCTGCACCAATTCCAAACAACTTCCAGAGGGAGAGGCGTCCCTTTTTGCGGATGAGGAACACGGCGTCCAAAGAAGTTAAGTAACTTGCCCAAATGCCAGAGCTGGCTGGCAGCAGAGTCTGGATTTGAATCAAAGTCGATCTGATGACAGAGGCCGAGCTCTTCAGCACACACTGTGGCCTGCTTCACCAATTAGGTGGCACATACCATGGTCCTGAGGATATGAGATGGTTTTGGGAAACGCCCTTTCATCAACAAGCCTCCGACTCTGAATGGCTCACTGGCTAGGACCATGATCACACATTGATCATAATTATTATATTTTTTTTCCTGTTTTATTTTCAGTGAGGGAAACCTTCTGAATTACGCAGGGAGCTCTATGTCCTCCTGTACTTGGGAACTAGATGGGGCTTTCTCTCCCACGGATCATTTCTACCAAAGAGCTGTGTTATTGGAAGGAAACCTGAGAAAACCACCAGGTTAGGTAGGATAGGGGTAGCAAACCACGGCCTCCTGAGAGCCAAATCCAGCTGACTGCTTTTTTCATAGGGCCTAGAAGCTAAGAACGGTACTTATTCTTAAATGGCTGAAAGCAGGAATCAAAAGAATATTTCATGCCATGTTAAAATTATATGAAACTCAAGTTCAATGCCTATAAAATTTTACTGGGGCAGAGCCACGTTATATTGGATTGGCCCAAAAGTTCATTCGGGGGTTTCTACAACATCTTATGGAAAAACCTGAACGATCTTTTTTTGGCCAACCCAATAGCTTATGTACCATCTATGGCTGCTTCTGCAAGGTAGGGCTGGGTGGTTCAGACAGAGATCGTATGACCCGCAAAACCTATAATATCTGGCCTTTTGCAGAAAAAGATTGCTGGCCTGAGTTAGAGGCAGGGAATCTCCAATCACGAGCCTCAGTCGAAGGGAGCGAGGTAAGACGCCCCAAGAGCAACACCGAGATGCTGGAACCAGAGCGGAGGGGGGTGCAGAAGGTCTGGAAGAGCCGTATCTGATGCACAGCCAGGGGACAGGTTAAGATCGGGCTGCCGCCACCTCCATGGCTCCTAACAGGAGGTCAGGGGACAGGTGGGGCAGGTGTTCCCCTGCCTTGGTCTGAAGGTGGCATCGGACAGTTTCTGGTCATTGGAGGGTTGGGCTAAGGGCCTAAACAGGGCTTGCACCGTTCCACCCTTCCCTTTTTTTTTTTTTTTTTTTGCACGGGCCTCTCACTGTTGTGGCCTCTCCCATTGCGGAGCACAGGCTCCAGACGCACAGGCTCAGCGGCCATGGCTCACGGGCCCAGCCGCTCCGCGGCACGTGGGATCCTCCCGGACCAGGGGGATGCACGAACCCGCGTCCCCTGCATCGGCAGGCGGACTCTCAACCACTGTGCCACCAGGGAAGCCCCCACCCTTACCTTTGTACTACTTTCATATATACACTGTGTCCCCACTTCCAAATGAGAGGGGCGGGGAAGGATGTACCCAAAGCTTAAATGATCAAGTGCGACCTGCCTGATACTGGCTTAATCTGGGGAAGAAAGAAAGTGATCTCATCGCCGGGGTGCTCACAGCCGCCTTCTGAGGGAGACGCTGCCGCTCTGCTAGGAGGTATGTACAGAGTAAATAAGGAAGTGGTGAGGAGTTGCTTCCTGACTCAGAACGAGGGGTTGTCCATCTCTTAAGCCTTGCCTGCCTCGCCTGCAACATGGCTACACTTACAGAGTACGTGCAGGGCCTTTCTGCTTGCTGTGTCGTAGGGTGCCTGGGGTGCCCTCCTTCTCCACCCTCGGCCCTTCCATCTGCCTAGCTCCCTTAAATGGTCTCACCTGAGGATCCTCCAAAAGCCTGACTCTTAGAGCCTAAGACTATCTCTTGGAACAGTCAAGCGCTTCAGAGCCACATTCTATATTCACTCTGCATGTAGATTTCCACGTCAGGAAGGTATAGATTGTGATGAAATGGGGCCAAAAGGGTTGCAAGGGAAACAAAGCAAAAAGCAGAGATCCTGGGCCATCCCAGCAGGGGATGGAGTGCCAACAACTCTGGACAGGTGGCCTTCTCAGCTGTTGGGTGAGCAAAGCAACTAAAAATACCCTGAATTCAATGAGACCATTTCTAGCCGCTGCCAGTGGGCTCTCCCCAGCTTTTCCCTTTTGCAACAAACAATGCAGCCAGGTCCCGAAAATAATGGTTCCTTTCCTGCCCAGTTGTACTTCACGGGCCCCTCCATCCTGTGTAGGGCAGAGATCAGCTCCCGCGGTCGGGGGATGGGAGTCAGGGAGACAGAGAGAGGGGGAGCAGAGGCTGGCCTTGGCCGATGAGCTCACCAGGTCAGGAGGGGGGTCACGGGCCTATTTTGGCTGAGGAGGAAACCGAGAAGCAGGGAGAGGAAGTGGCTTCTGTGCTTGTGTGTCTTTCTATATATAGACACTCCCAGGCTGCCACATGCCAGCAAGCCAGGGACAAACTGGCTTCGGGCAGACTGCAGGACACAGGGCAGGGTGGCAAAGGGGCAGATTACTGCAGGAGGAACAGGTGGCGCCAAGCAGCCCCGCAGTGCGGAAAGCTTCTGGTATCATGTGGTTGCAGCTCTGTTCTTTAACTCCAGCCAAACAAAAAATAAATCAGCCATACCCAGAGCTCCCAGCCCGTCCTTCTGCAGGACCACGATCTCTAGCTGCAAGGCAGCGGCCATGGATGCCACAGCTGTTCCCATTCAAGGAAGAGGAATCGGAGAAGACCAACATCTAGAATCTGAAAGACTCTCCCTAACTGTCATCAGACTAGCTCACCTCTCCATCTTCCTGGATATAGGACCGTCGGCAGATCTGTTACTGTCTGAGCATATGCATTTCCTCATTTATGAAGCAGAAGCAGGCTGATACCGAAACTGGAGGCAAGTTCTGAGGACTAAGTAAGCTAAATGTTTTACAAAATGCTGACCATGATGCCTGGCACAAAGAAGGTACCTAGTAGAGAGTAGCTAAAACCCTAAGATCACACCTATCAGTGGCACCATCGGGAAATGAAGCCCGGTCACCCACATACTGGCTCAGAGTAATTTTGTAGATTTTCTTCTCTTGACCACGTTTGCAGCCTGACATGGGTGTGCCTCTGCGTGTGTGTGTGTGCAGGGGCCAAACAGAGTTGGTTTTACAGCCTCCTGCCAGCGTCACACAAAAATCTTTGCTATGTCTCCATCTTCCGTCTCTGGGGAGTTGTATAAATTGCTTCATATGGGGAGAGCGCAGTGGTTGGTGGTCAGGAAGACGAAAGAGTCTGCAGAAGAAAACTTAGGCTTGGGGAAAGGGGAGGGGTGGTGAGATATGGGAAATCTACCCTCACTTACTAATTAGATGCAAAATTTAAACTCTACCTCTTCTGCAAAGACTGGTAAGTGGAAAATTCCAGTCCCGGGGACTTTTTAAAGTCCTGAGAAAGAAGGAGCCCAAGGTATGGACGGGGAGCACAAGAGAGCAGGGCCCACGGGCACCTCCCCTTCTTAAGAGGGAGCTCCTCCAGCCCTAGGAATCTGGACAAGTATCTACTTTCCCCCAGCCTCCTGCCAGGTGAAGCACTCAAACCCACTGGGACATCTCAGTGGGGAACAGGAACTCCTTTTTCCTTCATCTTAATTTAATCTTCTTAGGTGATTTGATCAGACACCAGCCTAGACCCAGCTGACATCCGTCTACCCAGGCGTTGGGTGATCACGTGTTTGTGTATGGGGGGTTGTGTGGCTTGGTTATCACAATGGCTCTCAGGACCATTAGCACATTCTAATGGTCAGGGGTGTCCAGTGTTCCCCAAAGCACAAGACAGTCCCATACAATGAGGAATTGTTAATACCCACAGGGCACCCTAGTCAGAAACACTACTGTATTTTCCACTCTGAATACCAGGCATGCCCCACATTTTTTTTTTTTTCCCCTGCCCCACATTTTTGATAGAAAACAGCCACGAGTTCCCTTGTCTGCAAGTGAAAAAAACAGTTTCTGGAGCTTGGCTAGCACGGCCACGCTCAAGAAGGGATGGTTTTCGGTTTTTTCCCCTCTCAAACATAAGAGCTCACAAGGCAGAACAAATAAGCGGCTCTGCAGACACCAGCTTGCTAATATTAGCATCTGGAGGGATGACAGCAGGACTTCCCAGGAGGGCAGAGGATCATGACATTGGTGTAATGATGCCTCCCATCCCTGGCCATCCAGAGAGTGTGAATGGGCGGAGAGAGACAGCTAGGGACCACTGATGATATTACCTGGACGGTCATTCTAGGCAACCTGAGAACAACTGGCCAAAGGGTGGGAACGCAGCCCCGACCCATGCTGACCTTATAGGCTCTCCGACAACTTGACAGGCTGACGTAAATAGAAACACCAGGCCTCAGGGGCCCAGCCAAGGGCAGGACCAAGTCCTGTCCTCAAAGCAGCTGACCTGGCTGGAGGCTGGTGACTCTGTGACTGGAGCCTCACTCAGCTCACCCGAGCCACGGCCGCTGCCTCCTAGACTCCCCCAAGCCCAGATCAGCCAGCAAGTCGCCCACCTGATGAAATAGCAGCAGAAGATGAGGCTGAGCATGAAGACGAAGATGCCCGTGCCGAAGATGACCATGTAGATGTTGAGGGGAAGGTCCTGGAAACTGATGGGTGGCATCGAGCAGGACTTGTTGGTGCTCACCAGTCCCAGGCCGCAGAAACACCCTGCAAAGAACGGGGAGGGAAAGTATTACGACAGTGGGAAATTTACCACTGGGGCCACTCTGTGTGAGCAAGGATGCAGGGAGAAATGGCAAACCTCTGACTCGGGGGGTTACTTTTTTTTTTAATTGGAGTCTAGTTGATTTACAATGTTGTGTTAGTTGCTGGTGTACAGCAAAGTGATTCGGTTATACATGTATATATACTTTTTCATATTCTTTTCCGTGATGGTTTATTACAGAATATTGAATATAGTTCCCTGTGCTATACAGTAGGTGCTTGTTGTTTATCTATTTTATATACAGTAGTTTGTATCTGTTAATCCCAAACTCCTAATTTACCCTTCCCTGATTCCCTCTCCCCTTTGGTAACCATAAGTTTGTTTTCTATGTCTGTGAGTCTGTTTCTGTTTTGTAAATAAGTTCACTTGTATCATATTTTAGATTCCACATACAGGTGATGTCATAGGATATTTGTCTTTCTCTGACTTACTTCACTTAGTATGATCATCTCTAGGTCCATCCATGTTGCTGCAAATAGCATTATTTCATTCTTTTTTATGGCTGAGTGATATCCATTATGTATATATACCACATCTTGATATCCATTCATCTGTGGATGGACACTTGGGTTGCTTCCATGCCTTGGCTATTGTAAGCACTGCTGCTGTGAACATTAGGGTGCATGTATCTTTTCGAATTAGAGTTTTCTCCAGATATATGTCCAGGAGTGGGATTGCTGGATCATATAGCTATTTTTAGTTTTTTAAGGAACCTCCATACTGTTTTCCGTAGTGGCTGCACCAATTTACATTCCAGGGGCTTATATCTGTACCCTAGTTCCAACACTTACTAGCTACATGATCTTGGGTAAATTATTTAACCAATCTACGAAATGGGATCATACACACAGTACTTAAACCAGCATCCCCATCTAGGGGATCAAGGATTCAGGCAATGGGCGGAAAATGGAAAACTCACTTCCATCAGGGAGAAGCCTATGCAGTGCAGTAGGAAAATGAAGAGCCTTAGGTGAGGAAAGGTACACTTGGGCTCCAATCCCACCTCTCCCTAGCTATGTGACCTTTAGGAAATTACCTCGCTAAGCTCCACTTTGTCACAGGAAAACAAGCAATGTGCAAGAGTACAGAAAACGATGGTGTAAGAAATACGCTTTGTAAATTACAAAGTGCAGTTGCAAAGGTCATTTGTCATTATTAAGCTACCTGCTCCAGAAGCCAAACTGCACCAGGGCCAGAATAGAAATTGCTCACTCTGAGGCTGGGCCAGCATTCCAGAAAGGCACGGGGGTGGGGGGGGTGGGGGGGGGGTGGGGGGTGAGGGCAAGGAGCTACAGCTAACTTTTACTGGCCACCTTCCCCCTTTCTACTCAAAGCCTCGCCGTGCAGTCCCCTAATGGCAGTGGCATCCCCAGAGCTCATCAGAAATGCAGACTCTCGGGCCCACCCCCACTGAAATGAATCAGAATCTATTACAGTTTAACAAGGTCCCTTCAGCTTGGGAAGCACTGGTGGCCACTGGATGCTTCCCTTTCTCACATGACTCAGGGCTAAATCCTGATTGGTCCAAAGGTGGTAATCACCTTGCCCTTGCCAGGGGTTTGGTTTTGGGGTAGGTATGTGACAGAGTTCTGGCTGAAGAAACAAAGAGCAGATCTGTTGGAAAAGACAAGATTTTCTTTCTTTTTTTGGTGGGGGGTGGGGGCGGGGCGGGTCACATCCCCCAAAACACCTGGAAGGGTGGCAGCCAAGTTATAGCTGGAAAGAGAGAAGTTCAATATCAAGCTGGTGGCAGAGAGGACAAGGAAAGAAGAAAGATGTTGTCAGTTGAGTTGCTGGATTAAGCAATCCTAGAGCCACTATCTTGGGACTGCTGGTTCTGAGAATTAGTAAATTTTCTATCATGTTTACAAAGAAAAAAAAAAAAGATAGGATTTAACCACAAGCCAGTTGAGTGTTTTTTCCTGTTTGCAGGCAAAAACTATCAATGATCCGAAAGGTAAGCCTCAAACTCTTGGATTTCAGAAAGTGCTGGGACAAGAAGGTTAGACTTTACCATACACCTGCTATCATCCAAGCACATTCTCAAGCTATAACTTGACCTTTGTAATAAGGCCACTGTGAAATGTTACTCCCCACCCCACCATGGGGAAAAAAGACTCAATCATCATTAAACAATGTGTGTACAGTCAAACAGCTAAGAAAGCCTGGCTTCAAAGCCCTCTGGGGAATTCCCTGGTGGTTCAGTGGTTAGGACTCCATGCTTTCACTGCCGAGGGCACGGGTTCAGTACCTGGTCAAGGAACTGAGATCCTGCGAGGTGTGCGGGGGTGGGTGAACCTCTCTAGACTCAAGCCCTCAATGTGGGTTTTAAGGACTTTCCTGACGTCGTGGTTAGGAGACAGATCACCATTAATACACTTTGGAATCCTACACCGTAATTAGCGAAGCAACCCCAACTCAGCAGAAAGACTGGCTTGAAAGACTGGAGTCATCTTTGACCTCATACATCTCAGCCCTCTTCATCCCCGAGATCAATCTAGTGATCGATATAATGAACCTCCCCCTCCAAACCTCTTTCAGATTGTGTGCCAACTGTACTGCCAAGTCTCTATTCCAGACAGACTTTGGAGCACAATTCTACTCCAAGTGCCTATTAATTGATGTCTAGTCCCTCCTCTAATTTAGCCCACATGTGTGACATTTCCTTCCACTTGGTTTCTAGCATGTATTTCCCAAACTCATGACTGGCTTCAAGTCCTCCTAAACACGTGTGCGTTGGGTCCCCTCTTTACCTCCCCGACTCAGTATCCTCCAGCATCACCCCAGGTGGGCCAGCCTCCTCTCTAATTCTTGCCCATCTCTATCTTCACCTGCCTCCACACCTTTGTTCATGAAGCTTTCTCTGCCTGAAACTCCCTCTCCTTCCCCAAAGTCCCCCAAACCTGGTCTTTGTGATATTCCAGGGACTCCCCACCCCGAAATCTATAGTGCCCACAGCCTGTATCACGTGTTCCAGCTCTGGCACACTCCGTAACCATCTATGTTGCATTAAGCAGTGATTACATGACAAGTACCACAACAGACACTGAAGATAAAAAAGCAAAGAAGAAAGACAAGATGATTTTATCGTCTAGGGAAGAAGACAGACACAAAGGTTTTCATCATACAAAGTGAGGCCCGTGGTAGAGGTGTGTTTATGTACAATCCTGAGATCAGAGATGAGGGATTCTAACAAGCCTGAGTGCTCCTGGGTCTGAGGACAGCAAAGTGGACTTCTGTACATTCTCCAGTGCCTACCCTCGTGCTTGGCGTGTTTTCAATAACTGGTTAACAGATAAATAACTCGTGATTTTTCTCAAGACGATCTGGTCATCTTGGCAAAAGCTCCCACTTCAAAGTAAGGAGACTGAAGTTTGGGAAAATTGCCCAGAAACTGCCCTCAGCTAACAGATGACCAGTCAACCAACAAGTACTGCTGCTGGCTTGATTTATACACCGACCTAGACACTGTGGGGAAACAAAAAGTAAAAGTAGTTCTTATCCTGAAAAGACTTTTTGGTTAAAGATGGAAAAAAATTAATGAGCTACTAAACTTTGTCCAGCCTTTGCTTCTGAGCCTCCAGCTTGGGTTAGAAAGTTTTCACCACTCCTTCACCCTCCACTTAAATATTTGATCTCTGTGGGCCAAAAGAGATCAATTTTCCACGAAGACATTATGGTGGACTGGCCAGGGAGGGACAGTTTTCTGTCTACTCTGGAAAGGGGCCTTTCGGCTTCTCTTCCATGGAACTCTGTCCTCAATGCCAAGAGGCCTTCTTCCCCACCAGGCACATCTCCCTAACACTGTCTCATCAATTGTTGATGCCGTAAGGGGGTCTAACCCTCAACCTGCCTTTGCTCTCCACGAGCTGGATCCCGGCATCTTTAGGGTCCCAAAGAACTTCACTGGGTTCCCTGTTCTGGGAACTTGCACAGCAATGGCCATAGCGAATGCAGAGGGTTTACATGTATTCACTCTGGAGGCACTCTGGCCTCAGCACTTTATCAGTTTATCTTGACCATGTTATCTTGCTGAGAGAAGCTTCCCCTGGGGCTCCAGGATTGAGTCAGTGAGTTTGGGACTTTCTGTGATAAAGAAGTATGGGGGAGAAGAGCTTCATAGCTGAGAAGAGATGGTCCATTTGCTTGCATTCTGATTAAAAAGAAGTGAGAAAAGTATACCTTGGGCTAAAACCTGACAGTGGAGTAGTTTTTCCTCTAAACTTATAAGGACAGAATACCAACCCCAGGAAAAAGGGGGCTTTAGATATTTTTCACAAAGGTGTGCGGAGAAGGACTGCTTCTTCACTGGAGTCAGAAAACTCATCTCTCTGTCACTTTAAGAAGTGACAAGAGGGATTTCCCTGGTGGCGTAGTGGTTAAGAATCCACCTGCCAGTGCAGGGGACACGGGTTTGAGCCCTGCTCCCGGAAGATCCCACATGTCGCAGAGCAACTAAGCCCGTGCGCCACAACTACTGAGCCTGCGAGCCACAACTACTGAGCCTGCACTGTAGAGCCCGCGAGCTTAGAGCCCGTGCTCTGCAACAAGAGAAGCCATCGCAATGAGAAGCCCGGGCACCACAACTAGAGAAAGCCTGCACGCAGCAACGAAGAACCAATGCAGCCAAAAATAAATTTAAAAAAATTTTTTTAATTTTAAAAAGAACAAAGAAATGACAAGAACAGGGAACTATATTCAGTATCCTGTGATAAACCGTAATGGCAAAGAATATAAAAAAAGAATATCTATATGTGTAATAACTGAGTCACTTTGCTGTACAGCAGAGATGGACACAACATTGTAAATCAGCTACACTTCAGTAAACAAAAAAAATTGAAAAAAAAAGAAGTGAAAAGAAACACAACACTGTAAATCAACTATACTTCAATAAAAATCAAATAAATTAAAAAAAAAAAGAAGTGAAAAGATAAAGCAGCAAGTCCTCTGCTGGTCTAAACCCTCACAGGAAAGGGGGCTGCCCAGAAGAAAGGCTAGTGTTAGTGACGGCCACCTTGGTTCTTCTCCTGAAGTCTGTTCCATTGTTTCCCCCGACCTATGAAAGAAAGCCTTGACATCAGAATGTTTCGTATCTGAGCAGCGGGCCGGGAGCTGGAGTGACGTCAAGAGAAGGGCTGGCCAAGAAAGACCAGTGGATCTGGGAAACGCTTCTCCTTCCCAGCCAACAGGAATCTTTCCCAGATGCTGGGATGCACCGTCCTTCCTCACCCCACCCCCTCGTCCCCACTCAGGCAATGCTGCCTATCACACACACAGCTGGGTTCATTTTCAGGAAATTAGATCCTACCAGCAAGAGGAAGAGGGGGATGGGGGCCCCCTTATACACATGCTGCCCAAACCCTGCCTTAAAACAAAAGCCTCTTGAAATAATTAATGCAAGATCTGGCAAGAGTCTGCTCTCAATAATGGATTCCCACCCCCCTAACTAGCCAGCCTACCCTACTGAGAGATAAAGCCAGCTGCTTGGGTCCCCCCGGTCCCCTTCCCCCTTTTACCAGAAGTGCCTCCGCTGCGCTCCCCCCTTTCACCAGAAAGTCTCCAAGCTTTAGAACAACGCAGTCAAGATCCTAGGGCCACTGGAGGGTATTAGGAGCCGAAGTTTTGAACTGACCCGCCCAGAAGGGCCCTCTCTTCAGGTAGCCTGAGCGAGGAACCAGACCCAAGCCCAATCTCTATGCATCACCTGAACCGCTAAAAGCCTCAGGTGGGATGAATTTAGCATCACCCAGGCCGGGGTGGGAGGGGTGGTCGGGTCTGGAGGCGCGGCCACCGCCGAGGCACAGGAGCTAGTCTGGCCTTGGGGCCCGTGAGCACAGCTCTCCAGGCAAGCCCTGCTCTCAAGGGTAGCCGGGCGCCGAAAACTCTGCAAGGCTTTATCAATCCAATAAAGCCACGCTCATTAGTCCGCCGTCTTCCACCGTCACAAAGCCCCCTCCGCCGCCCGTGCGAAGCCAACAAAGGCGCAGAGGAAGCCGCCCCGGCGCGCCACCCCGCACGCCGCACTGTATACATATTTAAAATAGCCTGAAAAGTTTCAGGCCAGGAACTTGAGCTCCCTCTAGGAGATCCGAGCCCGAGCGCGGATTTAATTCTCCGACAACCACAACAAAGAACAGAGTTTGAGCGCACAAAGCCAAGGGAAGGGGGTAGGAGTGCGAAGCCGCCACACAAAGGCCGGGAACCCCTCGGCTCCCACGCCCCCCCCCCCGCCCGCCCGCCCGCCGCCCGCTCAAGAGATCCTTCCCAGCCCTGGAGTTAAACCTGAATATTTTTTTCCCCCCAAATTCCGCGGTGTGCAGAGCAGAGTCGGGCGCCAGGACGCCTCCCCGCCGGTCCCGTTTCAGGAAAAACTTGGCTCAAGAGGGAGAACGAGCCCTCGGATCTGAAGCCTGGCGCCCCGCTCTCCGCGTCTCCGGCCGGCTCCGCGCCCCTCGCCTTCCCGGCCCGGGACTCACCGTTACACCACTGGAATGGGTGCATCAATGAACTCTCGGCTGGCTTCCTCAGGCGAACGAACGCAGGCGGCGGGTCTGGCAGGGGGGGTGGGCGCGCCGGCTGGCGGGGTCGCAGGAGGGGTGGATGAGGTGCGCGGTAGCCGCCTTCCTCTGCAAGTCGAACTCCCTCCGCAGCGGGGGGCTTCGGCGAGGTGGGTTTTAGAGCAACAAAGAGAAAAGAAGAGAAAACAAACAGAAGAGCCCCCGGATCAAAGCACCGCGGAGGAAAAGCAGGAAGGGCCCCGGGGCTGGTCGGGGGCGGGGAGCTGCGGGGCGCCGCAGGGCCGGGTGGAGGCGCCCGGTCGGCAGAGGAGGGAAAAGCCTTAGCCCGAGGCGCGATCCAGTTGCCTGGTCGCAGAAGGTAGAAGCCAGGGACTTCGAAACTGACACGGTGCGCGCACGCCCCCCTCCCTTATACTCCCCAGCCCCCTGCCCCGGGAAACTCCGCCCCCTTGCCGTCACCCGCCCTCTGGCCAATGGGAGCCTTCCTCTGGTCCCCGGGCATTATTTGCAGGTCTGCCCGGATCGGAGGGTGGGGAGCATCTTTGCTCCTCGGGCGCCTCCCCACTTCAGCTTCCCAGTCCTTGGGATACTTGAGAGAGAAGCGCGCGGCGCGGTGGGCTGGCCGGAGCAGCCGGGGCCAGCCTCCCCCGCTAGGAAAGCGGAGGAAACGGAACAATTAGTGCCACATTGTTTTCTGCCTCCAGATCTGTTACTGTTTAGCATTTCTATGGCTCTTTGAGAAGCCAGCTCCGGGGAGTGGTTACATTTCTGCCCAGAGGGCAAGAACTTGGTCCTAGGTGGCGGCTCGCATGTTCCTTTGCTTGCTTCCAAGCGAACTTCGCAGCAACAAGGTTGGACCAAGAGATTATCATGCTAAGTAAAGTAAGTCAGAGAAAGACAAATATCGTATAATAAACCTTATATGTGGAATCTATAAAAAATGATACAAATGAACTTATTTACAAAACAGAAATAGGCTCACAGACAGAAAACAAAGTTATGGTTGGTTACCAAAGGGGAGAGGGAGCGTTAAATTAAAAGTTTGGAATTAACAGATACACACTACTATAGATAAAATAGATGAACAATAAGGACCTACTGTACAGCACAGGGAACATATTCAACATCTTGTCATAACCTATAATGGAAAAGAATCTGAAAAAGAATATCTGAATCACTTTGCTGTACACCTGAAAGTAACAACATTGTAAATCAACTATACTTCAATAAAATAAATAAGTAAATAAATTAATAATAAAATAAATAAATTGCTGAATAGAATTCCATTGTATGACTATAACAAAACTTTGTTCACCAGTTGTTGGATATTTATTTCCAGTTTGGGGCTATTAAAAATAAAGGTGTTCAGAACAAAACAAACAAAGAAAAAAGAGGGAACTGAAGCCAGGATTTGAAGTAGATGAATTAGGAAGGTGAGATCTGGAAAGTGCTTTAGCTGTCTTCTTATTTTTGGAGAGCCGTCACCCCACCCCCCACCCCCAGTTTTATAAACAAGGAACTAAGGCCTGAAGCTTAAGCTTAAGGTAGACTTATCAGGGCTCTAAGCTCCTGAGCAGCAGAATCAAACCCAGACATCCACACTGGCAATACCATAAGGGCAGCATCTTCAGCATCTAGCACCACACAGGTGTTGAAGAAATAGTAGTTGGAAGAAAGGCTGAATCTCTTAACTTCCTGTCCAATGTGATGATTTCTTTTACCTGACATTGCATTGTTTCTGTCTCTCTTTCCCTTTCTTCCTGCCTTTCTTTCTTTATCTCCCTTCCTCCCTCCTTTCTCTTCCTTCCTTCCTTCCTTCCTTCCTTCCTTTCTTTCTTTCTTTCTCCCTCCCTTCCTTCCTTCCTTTCTTTTCTTTCTTTCTTTCTCTCTCCTTCTTTTTCTATCTTCCTTTCCTTCTCCCTCCCTCCCTCTGTCCCTTCATTTGTCTCTTCCTCTGCCTCCTTTTTTCTTACTTTGTCTTTCTGTCTGTAATTTTTTCAGAACATATTCACTGAGAGCCTACTTTATGCCAAGAACTGTTTCACTGGAGACCCATCAATGTCCTCAAGCCTGCTCTCCTGGGATTTACATTGCATGAGGAGGTAAACAGTAAGCAAGCAAGAAAACAAATAAGAATGACTCAATCTAATCTTCCTATTAGACTTAATGTCTTAATTGAAGCTAAGTACTTTCCCTGACTCTTGAGAGTTTGTAACACTCAGATAAGACTATGAGAATCAGTACTTTGTCATTTAAAAGCATGATGGTTAAGGTATCAAATGACTTGGCCAAGATCACTTAGCAATCTGCAAAAATAGTTTAGCACTACATAATAGTCTGAAAACAATTGTTTTTCTTTATGAGCTACTCTGGAAGGGCATCATGGACAGATCCAACTAATTTCATCTCCTAATTGGACAATTACAAAAGCTTCCTAATTGGTCTCTCTGTCTCTAGTCTATGTCTTAGACTTTAGAGCCTGCAAGAATCACCGTTATGTGAGAGATGTTACATATGCAGACTCTCGGATCTCAAGCCTGGAGATTCTGATTCAGTAGTTAAAGGTGGTCCCCAGAAGTGTTCATTTACCATGCCTTCCCCGCTCTACCACCAAATTCTCATGCAGTTATGCTGAAAGAAATAATGCTCTGATCTTACTCTCAAATCCATCCTCTCTGCTGGCCCCAGAGTTATCTTTCTAAAACATAAGTCTCATCATTTCTTTCTCTTGCTTAACAACGTCGATTGGTTCCTGGTGTTTACAGGACAAAGTTAAACTCTAGAGTGTGCCATTCAAATCATTTCTTTTTTTTTTTTTTTCTGCACCTCGTGGCTTGCGGGGATCTTATTATAGTTCCCTGACCAGGGATTGAACCCGCCTGCTTGTCAATGAAATTGTGGAGTCCTAACCACTGGACCACCAGGGAATTCCCTCAAATCGTTTCAGTCTGGCCTTTGCTTGTCACCCTAATGCCAAAAGCACCCTCTCCCTCTCCATACACTTAATCAGCCACGAAGCTTCTACTGTTGTTCCTTGAATATATTCTTTCTTGATTGCGATTTTGTCCATGGTAGTGCTTATGTTTGGAATGCTCTTTTTCTTTCTGTGCCTGACATTTTGTAAGATTCGCTAAAAATTCACCTCTTCTGTGGCCGACCATTGTCAGCTTTCCCCTCTCTACGTCTCTTTGAACACGTTTCATGTACAATGTAGTATGTAGTGGGATTATCAAAATAATTATATGATTTCCTGAATTTGATCCCTTCATGAGCCCTCCTCATAAGAGATTTTTCAAGGGCATGAATCATTTTTGTGGTGGTTCCAGTGTCTGGTTCAATAAATTTTTTTTGGAATGTATGTGCGTGTGAGTATATAAATTACCATACAATTTGAGCCATATTCTCAGCACACTATAGAGGATTAAAACAACAACAACAGTAGAGTTTTTACTCATTCAATAGTTCTATTTATTGGCTCAGGGGAAAGGTGTTGATAGGTGAGTCAGATGGTATTAAGGAATTCCTGCTAGGTGCCTCTAGGGCACACCTGTGAAAGAGGGCGAGCCTTTGAAGGGAAAATTGACAGGAAGTGAGGAATACCTCTTCCCTGCCTTAGGCTAAGGAACCCAGGTGGGAAGACACTCTAAAGGTAAGAATAGTGGAAATTCTCATGGAGACACAGCTGGTCAATTAGGGCAGTGGACATGGGCCATGAGTACAGTCACCAGAAATTTCTTTAACAATTCATGTGTTAAGCCTGACGTTTTAAGCATTCACTAAGGTCTTCTGAGGCACTCAAGGACTCTAATTTAGGAAACCCAATGCATCCCTTCCCAATCTCCCACCCTCATCCCTCCTGGCCATTGTGGCCTTAGGGCAGTGCCCCCAAATAATGGCTTAGATTGGGAGATATAGGTTGAAGGAAGGGCTTTGGTCTTGAGCATGCTTCTCCAGTGGTTAGGGCTCCGGGCTTCCACTGCATCCACTGTGGGGGGACATGGGTTCAATCCCTGGTTGGGGAACTTAAGTTCCCACATGCTGTGTGGTATGGCCAAAAACCAAACAAACAAACAAAAGGTTGGTTCAGTGCGGCATTTTCTTGGACTAAAGGGCTGTATCAAAAAGAAGTTGATTTCTCACATCATGTCAATACAATTTAGGTAACTCACCTTCCCCCCAACCTCAACCAATGATGCTTCATATGCCCAGCTTCTTGCAAATCAGGAAGACAAGCCTGGTTGTTTTGTGAGGAAGAAACGGAAACAGTAAAGAAGATGATGGATTCTACATCCAAAGCCAAAGCCACTTGAGAAGTCTGAAGTAGAATTATGTTTCTAAATCTTCCATGGCAAGAGAGAAAAGTAATACTAAACCCCCAGAAAAACTTCTAAGGAGTCAGGGACTCTCTTCATTTTCAAGGCCGCACCTCAACATCCTCTTATACACCCCCAAAGCCCCCTCATTTTAAGGGCTTGTTATCACTAGAGAATCGTATTACGGAGAGAGAGTTAATTCTGTGGAAGAGCGTTGAGACCAGAAACCTTAATCCCATCATTTTACCTTTACTGAGAAACTCTCTCTTCCATGGGCCTCCAAAAGCAGCCCTAAAATATGGAAGAGAATACTAACCCTGGTTGGTTGTAAAAAGTGATAATTAACCCCAAATAATCATGTCATACTTCAAAATTAGACAAATTGTCACATTACCCCAAGCTTTTTCATTTCTGAAGAGAACAATTGTCAGAGGAACATGCAATTCTGCGATTCTTTAAAGGGGTTTAGAGTTGTTCATTTTATATTTGGGCAAATGAGGCCCTTCACTCACTTTTCATTTTTAATTTTATTTATTTATTTTTGGCTGTGTTGGGTCTTTGTTGCTGTGCATGAGCTTTCTCTAGTTGTGACGAGTGGGAGTTACTCTTTGTTGTGGTGCACAGGCTTCTCATTGCGGTGGCTTCTCTTATTGTGGGGCACGGGCTCTAGGCACATGGGCTTCAGTACTTGTGGCACATGGGCTCAGTAGTTGTGGCACATGGACTTTGTTCCTCTGCGGCATGTGAGGTCTTACCGGACCAGGACTCGAACCCATGTCCCCTGCATTGGCAGGCGGATTCTTAACCACTGTGCCACCAGGGAAGTCCCACCCTTCACTCATTTTATTCTTAAAAGATCTGGCCTTCCTCTGTCCAGATACCCTGGAGGTCTCAGTACCAGGATGCTTGTAGGGGGTGATTGATGCAACTCTTTTTTTTAATTTTTATTTTATATTGGAGTATAGTTGATTAACAATGTTGTATTAGTTTCAGGTGTACAGCAAAGTGATTCAGTTATACATATACATATATTCATTCTGTTTCAGATTCTTTTCTCATATAGGTTATCAGAGAATATTGAGCAGAGTTCCCTGTGCTATACAGTAGGTCCTTATTGGTTATCTATTTTAAATATAGCAGTGTGTACATGTCAATCCCAAACTCCCACTCTATCCCTCTCCCACACCCTTCCCCCCCTGGTAACCATAAGTTCATTATCTAAGTCTGTGAGTCTGTTTCTGTT
Organism: Delphinapterus leucas; assembly: GCF_059928025.1. NCBI lineage: Eukaryota > Metazoa > Chordata > Mammalia > Artiodactyla > Monodontidae > Delphinapterus > Delphinapterus leucas. Next base: position 25,914,903 of record NC_143149.1, read on the forward strand.
TTGCAAATAAATTCATTTGTATGATGAATTTGGCCAAAGGTGTTCATAATTTTCCCAGCAAAGCCCAGGTCCTGTCTGTGGTTCTCTAGGGAAGTGAAACAGCAATTTCGCCACCCCCGCCCCCATCTCCCGACCCACCTGGGAAATCCAATAGGAGAATAAGGCTTTCATGTGACCCTGGAGGCAAATCTTCCTTTCTCTCTCCCGGAGGCTCCTCAGTTCTGGGGTGATGGCCCAGGCTTTTCCCCAGGTATCTCTTAAGCATCCCTGATGATGATCCTAAGTACCAGGGGAGTCCGGAAGGAAACAGAAGCTATGGGGTTCAAGCTAACCTGGTTTCCCAGGAATCCTGCACAGTCCTGCTATGTCTTTGGATTTCTGGAATGAAGACAACACTCTAGGCCAGATCTGAGCCATCATCCCATGTGTGCGAGCGGAGATTGGAGAATAAAGCAGAGGAGAAGAGAAAAACGCCTTTGATTGACCACCTACTGCATGCCAAGCTCTGTGTTCAGTGCTTCACATATTTTCATGGATTCCTCACCAGAACCCTCGGGGTATGATTATTTTCTACTTTCTTATGAGATAAAATAGAAGCCCAAGAAGGTTAGGTTTCCCCCCTAATCACATAAGTGTTGTTGACAGAATTCCACCTGAACTTGTTCTCCATGAAACATGCTCTTTCCCTAACACTTAACTGTAATGAAAGCTCTGGAATCTGGCGTGGTATTAACTTATTTTCTCCCCTGGAAGATTAGGGCTTGTCATAACTCCCCCACAGAGGGTCATATGAGAAAAAAAAAGTTTGATGAGAGGGTCATACGAGAAGCAACATGTTTGAAAAATGCTTCACATGTACCCGGTCCATAAAAAGCCCCCAATAAATGTTCATTATTATTATCATCGAACTATATCATGAAGCATCATGGCTCAGAAGTTGCACTGGGCCAGGAGCCAGCACCTGTAGTGTATTAATTAGGATGCAGACTAAGCTACTGTGGTGGGTTTGAAAATATGTCCACACATTTTTAGATACTCCTCCCTTCAAAAGGGGGAGCCTATTTCCCATTCTCTTTCATGAGAAGAGGTTGGGCTGGACTTGCGGACCCTTCTAAGAAGCTGAGTGAAGTGGAGGTGACAGTGGTTGATTTTGGAGACTGGGTCATAAAAATGCATTGTGGTTTCCTTCTCTCTCTCTCCCTCCCTGCCCCCTGCCCCCATCAGTCACTTGCTCTGGGGAAGCCAGGAGCCATGTCACAAGGACACTCACCTGTGAAGTCACATGGCAGGGAACTGACTGAGGTCTCTGCTAGCAGCCGTGTGAGTGGAAGTGGATATTCTGGCTTTAGTCAAGCCTGGAATGACGGCAGGTTCTACCAATGTCCTGGCAGCAGCCTCTTGAGAGACCCTGAGGCAAAACCACACAGTTCAGCTGCGCTTGATTTCTTGACCCACAGGAGCTAGGAGACAACCGATGTTTGCTGTTCTAAGCCACTGAGTCGGCGGGTAATTTGCTATTGAGCCATAGATAAACACTATAGTCACTGTCACAAAGAGACAGAGAAGTACAGAGACGGGACTTCCCTGGCGGTCCAGTGGTTAAGACTCTACGCTTCCAATGCAGGGGGCGTGGGTTCGATCCCTGGTGGGGGAACTAAGATCTCACATGCCATGCAGTGTGGGAAAAATTTAAAAAAGGACAGGGGCTCCAACCATCCAGTTTATTTCTGTCTCATGAATATTCCAAAGAAAGGAGGTAGGTTCCGCTTCACGAGGCCATCAGAGACCCGGGTTCCTTTCTCTCGCCGTTTGGCCACGTCCTAAGATATGTTCCTTGTTCATATGGGGAAGCTGACTTACCAGTTACACAGCTGATGTTTTAACCCCAAGGGAGGGGATGAAAGAGTGGAAAGACAGCATTTCCTTGCAGGAATTCAAGTTTTAACTTTTGTTCCCATTCCATTGGTGAGAGCTTAGTCACAGGGTCACACCTATTTGCAAAGAAGCCTGAAGAATGGAGGCTCCCACTGGACAGTCGGGCTGAAGCTCGGGCAGGTCTGTGATAACAGGAGAAAGTGGAGGATGGAATGTGGTGGATGGAGGCCTAGGAACATCTCCACCCCCAGTCCCAGTGTTGGCACCTTCTCTGTGGCTTGCAGTGACACTTTTCCAAGGCTCAGTTTTCTCATTTATAAAATGAAGGATCGGGGACTTCCCTGGCGGTCCGGTGGTTAAGACTCCACGCTTCCACTGTGGAGGGCTCAGGTTCAGTCCCCGTTTGGGGAACTAAGATCCTTCATGGTGCCGCCAAAATAAATAAATTAAAAAAAAAAAAGATTACTCCACATGATATTTCTAACCTACTTTATTATTATTATTTTACTTTTCATTTTATGTTGGAGTATAGTTGATTAACAATGTTGTGTTAGTTTCAGGTGTACAGCAAAGTGATTCAGATACCCATAGACAGGTATCTATTAGTTTTCAAATTCTTTTCGCAATTAGCTAACCTACCTTAAAATTTTTTTTTGAATACAATGAAGGATTGGATAAGCTCGGTGGTTTTCAATTTTGTGTGTGTGTAGCAGAATGTTGTTTATTAAATAATTTAAAAAAACAGACACTGCATGGATTAGAGATATAAAAACAGAGCTGATCTGTTTGAATCATGTGGGGTTTCTGTCTCTGCTCTCCACTCCCCTCACCCCATCAGTGGCCCCATGGAAAGCTATTTCAAGCACTAGAGCTCTGTGAGGCAAGATCAGGCTCACCGAGTGAGAAGTTCTCCTGGCTTCCTTCCAGTTCTGGTATTTTTGAGGCTCTGCGCACTCACCTGTGTTCCCTGCCCTGGGCTGGTGCACAGCTCTGTCTTGCTTGGCAGCTGGGGGCTCGTACCCAGCATGTATTGGTGGAGGAAGACGGAATGAGCCCTTGCCCTGGGCCTCCAGCCTCACCTCATTTCCTTTCATCCTTTTTCTGACCTTGCGACATATCTCTCCTTTCTCCTAAGGCGAGGGAGAGTCCCCCGTCCCTGGACCAGGGGTCTAGGTGCTCGCCGTGGAGCTCAGAAGGCGTGTTCCGAGGTGCCGGGACACTAGCGTAGGTGGCCTCGTGCTCCACCCCTTGGATGGGGACGTGGAAATTCTCAGAGCACACGGGCTCCCTCCCCAGGCTAATACTTTTGCTAACCCTCTTGTCTCTTCTGGGCTGCCATTGGCCTCACCTGGATTAGGAGCTCAGGCTCTATCAAGGTTATAGACCGAGAATGTGGACATGCTCAGCGCTGACCAAGTTTGTGAGTGACCCCCCAGGGACCAAAAGGGGACACCCCTCCCCACTCTGATTTTTCCCTACCCCAGTTATCCTCAGAATTCTCAAGAATACAGACTGCCATAGGGAAAATTACCTAGGGGGAAGAGAGTTCCTTTTTTTTTTTTTTTTTGCGGTACGCGGGCCTCTCACTATTGTGCCCTCTCCCGCTGCGGAGCACAGGCTCCGGACGCGCAGGCTCAGCGGTCACGTCTCACGGGCCCAGCCACTCCGCGGCATGTGGGATCCCTCGCGGACCGGGGCACGAACCCGTGTCGCCTGCATCGGCAGGCGGACTCTCAACCACTGCGCCACCAGGGAAACCCTAGTTCTCAATTTTTAAAACGAAAGTAGAGATTAGTCCTGACATTTTTAACCAGTATTCATGGCATGTCAAGGGGCTTTGATCAGTTTCCTATTGCTGTTGTAACAAATCACCACGAACTTAATGGCTTGAACAATGGAAATGTATTATCTTACAGTTTTGTTAGATCAGAAGTCTGACATCAGTTTGGCTGAGCTAAAATCAAGCTCGGTCAGCGAGGCTGCCTTCCTCTCCGGAGGGTCCAGGAGAGAATCCATTTGCTTGCCTTTTCCAGCTTCTAGAAGTGCCCGCATTCCTTACCCCATGGCTCTTATCCTTGTCTTCAAAGGCAGCAGTGGGTACCAGTCCTCACGTCAAATCTCTCACCGCAGTTTGCATATGTTCTCTGCTTTTAAGGACTCATGTGACTGGGCCCATTGGATAATCCAGTGAAATCTCCTCACTGAGAGGTTGCAGTTTTCATCACATCTGCAAAATCCCCTTTGTCATGTGAGGTAACATGTTCACAGGTTCTGGGGTTTAGGGAATGAACAGGGCTCTTCCCTAAACCTTTCGATCTTTTGCTCCTTCCTTTATCTGATACAAAAGTTCTGAGGACAGAAACCTACGACAAACAGGGTTTATCTTTCCTCATAACCTGGTCCACTCTTTCTCTGTTCAGGCTTCCTTTTCCTTAAGGGACGTTTCTTTTTTCCCTGTGTTTTCTTTTTTAAAATTGATTTACCATATTATAAGTTTCAGGTGTACAACATAGGGATTCATAATTTTTAAAGGCTATATTCCATTTATAGTTGTAATAAAATATTGGCTATATTCCCTGTGCTATACAATATATCCTTGTAGCTTATTTATTTTATATATAGTAGTTTGTACCTCTTAATCCCCTACCCTTACCATGTCCCTCCCCGTTCCCTCTCCCCACTGGTAACCACTAATTTGTTCTCTATATCTGTGAGTCTGTTTCTGTTTTGTTCTATTCACTAGTTTGTTTCATTTTGTATTTATTTAATTTATTTATTTTTTATGTTTCATTTTTTAGCTTCCACATATAAGTGATATCACACAGCATTAGTCTTTCTCTGTCTGACTTATTTCACTTAGCAGAATACCCTCCAAGTCCATCTATGCTGTTGCAAATTTCATTCTTTTTCAATGTCTGAGTAATATTCCATTGTATATACGTGCCACATCTTCTTTATCCATTCATCTGTGGATGGACACTTAGGTTGCTTCCATGTCCTGGCTATTGTAAATAATGCTGCTATGAACATTGGGGTGCACGTGTCTTTTTGAATTACTTTTTTGTATTTTCAGGTAAATACCCAGGATTGGGATTGCTGGATCATATGTAGTTCTACTTTTAGTTTTTTGAGGAACCTCCATACTGTTTTCCATGGTGGCGGTACCACTTTACATTCCCACCCACAGTGCACGAGGGTTCCCTTTTCTAAGGGGTCTGTTTGGAGCGATGGCCCTTGGGTGCGTGTGGAGCCCCCTCCAGCCAGCGATATTTGTAGCTGTCTGTCTGGCTTCTGGCTCCATCTGCTACCTTGGGGCCCAGGAGCAGCAGTTTTCTCTTTGCTGTTGCTCGCTCCCTGTGGAACTTCTCAGCTGGAATGAGTTACAGGGTGAAGGACTGGGCTAACATTCCTCCCTCTCCTGGAGTTGTCAAAGGCCCTGGGGCCTGCCCGGAGGGTTTGAGTCAACATCAGGAGACCAGGGCAGGCCGGCAGAGAGGATGATGAGACAGACTTGAGTTGCAGCTCCCCAGGAGCATGAGGCTTAGCCGGCTGGAAGCACAGGCTGCAGCTAACAAGAGAATATTTATTCTTGTTCATTTTCAAGTCCTTGGCTTGGGTCCAACTGGTCCACTGCCCAAGAACTGGATGCAGGAGGAAGGCTTTTTTTCAAAGCATCTTTTTTTAAAAAAAAATTATTTATTTGGTTGCACTGGGTCTTAGTTGTGGCAGCAGGCTCCTTAGTTGTGGCATGCGAACTCTTAGTTGCGGCATGCATGTAGGATCTAGTTCCCTGACCAGGGATCGAACCTGAGCCCCCTGCATTGGGAGAATGGAGTCTTATCCACTGTGCCACCAGGGAAGTCCCAGGAGTCTGGACTTTTAATGCCGGTTTTGGAAGGTGGGAGCGAGACCCACCTGTGACAGGTGTCACCCTCATTCCCCTTGGAGGGTAGGAGGACTGATTCCATCTGTGTGATCACCAGGCTGTGCTCTTTCCTTCTCTCCCTTGACCCCCAAGACACACACACACACCCTTAAATGGTGGAGGTGGAGGGAGGTACAGCAGTGTGATGGCTACACACACAGATTCTGGAGCCAGAGCTCCCATGTTTGAATCTGAGCTCCTCCGCTTACTATTTGTGTGTCTTTGGGAACATTTCTTAACCTCAGTTTCCCTGTTTCTAAGCAATGACAGTGACTCCACTTCACAGGGTTTTAAATGAGGATCAAATGACTTAATATCTGTAAAAACAGAAGAGTGCCAGGGCAGAGCCATAATATGGCTTTGTTAAATAATAATAATAAATGTATATATATATATATATGAATGATCTGCTCTATGAGGATAATCTGGAAAGCTGTTCTTTGGTCAGATAGACTTTGGTAGCTATACATCTGTACTAGAAGTTAGAATTAAGTTCTCAAGTTATTCAGTTTGCAAGAAGTCTGAGGGATTTAGCCGAGGCACATTCAGACTACAAAAATAGGTCTGCGGCTGTGGGTTATATTAGTAGTGATACACTTACTAGGAAAAAGGAGGTGACAGCTCTGTTGTAGCCTACATTGATCAGATCATAGCTATAGTCAGTCCTTCTAAGAGCCTGAGTTATTTCTGGGTTCTTTTTAGTTATACATAAGTTGCCTATGGTTCTGACAGGAAATCAATGCAATCTGTCAGGTTGGCCAAAAGGTTCGTTCAGTTTTTTCCGTAAGATGGCTCTAATAGCACTTAGTTGTCTTTAACGTCATTCAAAACAATTTTGTTAGATTGTATCGTGACAGTTGTCATATCAGTGTACATTTAATAAAAGACTTATCAAAATTGGTGAATTTTTGTGTAGCCATTTTAATATTGAAGATGGAAGAAAAAAGGCAACATTTTTGGCACATTATGCTTTATTATTTCAAGAAAGCTAAAAACGCAACCGAAATGCAAAAAAAGATTTGTGCGGTGTATGGAGAAGGTGCTGTGATTGATCGAATGTATCGAAAGTGGTTGGTGAAGTTTCGTGCTGGAGATTTTTCGCTGGTTGATGCTCCACGGTCAGGTAGACCAGCTGAAGTTGACAGCGATCAAATCGAGACCTTCATTGAGAACGATCAACGTTATACCACGCAGGAGATAGCCAACATACTCATAATATCTAAATCAAGCTTTGAAAATCATTTACACCAGCTTGGTTATATGAATTGCTTTGATGTTTGGGTTCCACGTAAGTTAAGTGGGAAAAAAACCTTCTTGACCCTATTTCCTCGTGCGATTCTCTACTGAAACGTAATGAAACATTCCGTTTTTAAAACAAATTGTGACGGGCGATGAAAAGTGGATATTGTCCAATAATGTGGAATGGAAGAGATCATCGGGGCAGGTGAAATGAACCACCACCAACCACACCAAAGGCTGGTCTTCATCCAAAAAAGGTGATGTTGTGTCTATGGTGGGATTGGAAGGGAGTCCTCTATTATGAGCTCCTTCCGGAAAACCAAGCGATTAATTCCAACAAGTACTGCTCCCAATTAGACCAACTGAAAGCAGCACTTGAATTAGGCACTTGAAAAGCGTCCAGAATTAGTCAACAGAAAACACATAATCTTCCATCAGGATAATGCAAGACTGTGTGTTTCTTTGATGACCAGGCAAAAACTGTTACAGTTTGGCTGGGAAGTTCTGATTCATCTGCTGTACTGACCACACATTGCACCTTCGCATTTCCATTTACTTCGGTCTTTACAAAAATCTCTTAATGGAAAAAATTTCCATTCCCTGGAAGACTGTAAAAGGCACTTGGAACAGTTCTTTGCTCAAAAAGATAAGACGTTTTGGGAAGATGAAATTATGAAGTTGCCTGAAAAATGGCAGAAGGTAGTGAAACTAAAGCGTGAATACGTTGTTCAATAAAGTTCTTGGTAAAAATGAAAAATGGGTCTTTTATTTTTAGTTAAAAACCGAAGGCACTTTTGGCCAGCCCAATAGAATCAACATTCATAGCGAAGCCCTCACTCTTTCCCTTATATAAAATTGTCTCTCGATGATAATAAAAAGGTGAGGCCCCAGCCAACAGATCAGGTCTTGCCTGAAACATTGAGACCAGTTCTAATTTTGGTTGCCACAATTAGAAAGGGGTACCAATACTGGCAAGGCTGGGGAGGAAACTTGAAATATGACAAATTCGGACTCTTAGAGACAAGCATAGCTGTTAGGCTGAAGGTGAGGGGACACAGGAGAGTCACAAGAGCTGACTTCAAACCATGGGAAGGGCTGCCATGAGAGATGTAGCAAGATAAAGAACACATTAAGTACTGAGCGTGCTCAGAGCTTTCCATCGCATACCCAATTAAATGCCCACAGCAACCCTGCGGAAGTAGACAGACTACTGCATGTAACCAGGGGGAGAGAGGTAAAGTGACCGTTGCCAGTGCCCTGATGGATATGTGCCAGGGCCAGGGATCCTAGGCCGTCAGATCTTTCGGCCTCATCTCACCACCACTGTAACGTGATCGCAGGATGCAAGTGTAATATTAGAGCTTTCTAATACTGTGTGTGGGAGTTATGCAGTGATTCCCGACCATCAAAGATGGCCAAGCAGGGACTTCCCTGGTGGTGTAGTGGTTAAGAATCCACCTGCCAATGCAGGGGACATGGGTTCGAGCCCTGGTCCGGGATGATCCCACATGCTGCCGAGCAGCTGAGCCCATGCGCCACAGCTACTGAAGCCCACACACCTGGAGCCCGTGCTCCGCAACAAGAGAAGCCACCGCAATGAGAAGCCCACACACCACAACGAAGAGTAGCCCCCGCTCACCACAACTAGAGAAAGCCCGTGCGCAGCAACGAAGACCCAATGCAGCCAAAAATAAACAAACAAACAAAGAAATAAATATATTTTTAAAAAAAGATGGCCAAACAAATTAATGCTTGATAACTATTGTCAAGTGATTTACTGAAAAGGCGATTTATTTATGTCCTGTTGGAGAGTGGAAATCGTTAATCTGTGAAGGTGACTTCTGGCTTTGAGATTCTGAGTTTCTGTACTTTGGGGTAGAATATACACTTTACATATATTAAGTGATTTTTTTCCCCCTGTATTTTTCACTTCCTCTTACATCCCATCCCCTTCTCCCACTCATGCGGATATTCTGTTCTGGGAACATACTTCTTTTGTTTTATTTATTTTATTTTATTTATTTGGCTGCACTGCGCGACATGCAGGATCTTAGTTCCCGGGCGGGGTTAGAACCCGTGCCCCCTGCAGTGGAGGTGGGGAGTCTTAACTACTGGACCGCCAGGGAAGTCCAACCCACCCTTTTCAAAAAGAGGGGTGTGGTGGCTGGCTGTTTGACAGTTGGGATGTAAGATCATACTATTCTCTCTGGTGGCTGAGTTTATTTTTTTACTAAATTTACTAAGGAGATTATGTTACACTCCTCAGAGGAAAACTTGGAAAGATTAGAAGAGGATGCGATCACATCACCTCTCCTCCCCTCCCCTCCAGTTTCTTGGTACCAGGCAAAACCCAAACCCATGAATGTGGGATTTAGGGCTGGGATTGATTTAAGATGAATATTCTGCTCTTCTCCTAGCATGGGGGACTTGATATAGAAATCAGGTTGACTTTTTGAAAATAAGTTATATTTCTTACACACCTGAGCTTGTGAAGAGACCTATTTTAAGCTTGGGAGATGCAGGGTGTGCTCTGAGTCCTAACACAGTTTGCAAATCTGAATTTTTTTGGTCCTCTGCTTCCCCCGTGTGGACATAAATGGAAATAAATTCAAGATACCCCTTGCCCCAGGAGTGTGAAAATTGGACTGCGGAGAAACCTCCCCTAGGAACTGGTGGAGGTGTGAAGACCGGTGAGGGCTTACGACCCTAGGAGGGAGTCAGGAACTGTTCTCAGGGGACAGGTTCCGACCTCGTACAAGCTGTCAGTGATTCAAGAGGCTTGCTTCGTATTCACCATTTTTATTTTTCCTGGAGACACTTGGATCCAGTAAGCGAGGGATTATCTGTAGGCTCCCAGTCATGCACCTCTGCAGTTCTGGGCCACGACCAGCACCCATGGGTGCCGCGCCAAGCCTCCCACGCCTCTTCTTCCCGGGTTTGGAGTAACAAGTCTGTGGGTTTCTCCCTTAGCTTTTCACACCCTCTCTTCACCGTCTGTCCCTGAGCTACCACCTCCACACAACTCGACACCATCACGTTTGTGTTCGCCGCATCCCTGATTCCTGGCAGAGGTACGGGGCAGAGATGGTCCTTTTGTTCTGATACGAGGACAAGGGCAGCACTTGAGCACAAAGAGGGGCTATGAATCGCCGGGACCCCCCTGGCTGGGATCCAGGGCTGTCTTCTACCTGTAGCCTACCTGCCTCCTTCCCTGGCCAGCTCCCTCCTGGGTGACTGTCACGCTGCCCAGCCTCACCCCATCCCCCCTCGATAGACAGCAGCTGTGGCCTGGGGCCACGTCCCAGCCCTCTCAGGAGAGAACAGGTTCGCTGGGCCGCCTCCAACCTGTCCCCTGGGCCTCCACTCTCCAGCTGGGATCCAGGGACCCACAGGCCTGGCCTGACCTCCCTCCCTCCCTCTGCCCCCTCACGCCTCCAGTCGCTTCCGCAGCCTGCGGTCCAGGGCCAGGAGCTGCCTCAAGAAGCCCCTATTGGGGATGATGCCTCGGTGGTCCTTGACTTTTTTGATGGCCTCCACGAGGGTGAGGCTGTGGTACAGCATGAGGTAGGCCAGCACCAGAGTGGCCGAGCGGCTCACGCCCACAGCACAGTGCACCAGGATCCTCCCTGTGAACACAGACACGAGATATTGCTGGGGACCTCGCGGCGGGCTGGAGGAGGCTGGGGAGAGGGCCCCGCGGACAGGTGGGGAGGTAGACAGGTAAGCAGAGGTGCATGGACGCACAGACTGCTGACGGTAAGAACCCAGGTCCTGGCCAAGGGTGGAGCCTGGACGGGATGAGATGGAGAGCCTTTAGCAGCGCAGCATCCATAAACCCAAAAGGGGCTCGAAGGGAGAGGCTCATCACTAACGCAAAACCGAGCTTTGCACCGAGCTGGGCTTCCTTCTGTGTGTGCTGAGTGCGTCCACGGAAAACCCTTTACGTCTAACTGGGTCCTTCCTCAATCTCCCAGTCACTTTGGAGTGGATGATTAATACATTATTTTCCTATTAAAAATTAAAAAAAAATTTTTTTGGCCATGTTCTTTGGCATGTGGGATCTTAGCTCCCTGACGAGGGATCAAACCCACGCCCCCTGCATTGGAAGTGTGGAGTCTTAACCACTGGACTGCCAGGGAAGTCCCAATATATTTTTTATATATATATATATTTTTTTTTTTTCCCTGATCACTAAAGCAAGACAGGTTCAAGGTAGAAATCATTAGAAAGTATAGAAATATATAAAGAAGCCAACAATTGAAAAATATATCACCCATAATCTCACCACCCAGGTGCAACTTTCCACTCTCTCAACATTTGGGATTATTTCCTTCTTTTTATGGACTGCTTTGAAAAGACGGTTGAGAGAATAGTTTCCTTTCCTGAGCATTTTATCACATCATTCAAGTCCTTCTCTCTCTCCACACCCAGACCCCTGGGCTGTTCTCTAACCCATTGTCTGTTGGTCCTTCCCTCCTCCTTGCTCCCCTCTTACCTCCTGGCTGGCTCAGTGCCCGGTGGATGAAGTCGGCGGCCGCCTGGAAGTGGACGCTCATATCGAAGGCTGGCGAGTCGTGGGCCTCGACACCCAGGTAGCGGATGCCCAGCCCCACGTAGGCCTCGGGTGTCCCTCGCCACCTGCTGTGAGAGGCGTTGAGGACGTGGCTGATGCCCAGGCGACGGAGCTCCCGGTGGTTGTTGGCTATTTCCCTGCATTGAGGAGTGGAGGTTAGGGGGGCGCGGAGCTGGGCGGTGGGGCCCCGACCTCTGCCCGGCCAATGTCGTTGTCTCCAGGCCTCCACCTCAGTTCCTGAGGACCCGAGATAGGCAATGAGCCAGAGTCTCATCCTGGAGCAAAGGTGGGGAGTCCTGGGGAGATTTTGCCTGGAGGAGAGGAGACTGAGAGATGGGCAAACAACAGCCGTGATAACATATTGAAAGAATGCTCTGAGACAGAAGGACTTTACTTGATCCGAGAAAAGGACTGACAGGGTTTGTGCTTCATGTAAGGAAGTACCTACCAACGGTGGAATCTAGCCGGAGAAAGATTGGGGCGCCTTGGGAGAGAGGGACTTTCTTCACACCAGGGTATTCAAGTAGAGAGAGGAAGCCAATGGATAGGGGCTGGACGTGGCAGAGCGAATCTGAACATTGGATGGGTTGTTGGACCAGCTCACATTTAATGTCCTGCTAACCATTTTTTTAAATTTAATTTTCATCTTAATTTTTTGGCCACGCTGCACTGCATATGGGATCTTAGCTCCCTCACCAGGGGTTGAACACGAGCCCCTTGCAGCAGAAGCGTGGAGTCTTAACTACTGGACCCCCAGGGAAGTCCCGCCCCCCCATTACTTTAGACTCTCTCTGATGCCCAGAATCTTCTTGTGTTTTGCCAGTTACTCCACGCTCATGGTTACCCTGTGGTGGAGGTCACCTTCAGATGTTCCTGTGGCCCGTACCCCTCAGCTCAGCCAACATGATCATATCAAACGTCCTGTCCAGCGCCAACTCCTCAAGCAGAAAGAGCCCTGAACTTGAACCTCCAAGTCCTGGCTCTGCTACTTACGACCCGTGTGACCTTGGGCCAGTCCCAACTTCTCTGAGCTTCCGATGCCTCCTCTGTAACCTGGGGATAGTGGTACCTACCTCACAAGGCTGTCGTGAAGATCAAGAGAGAAAAGGCATGTGAAAAACTCCTTGTAGCCTCTAAAGCCCTTGGGAGAGACAAGTGGGGCCTCCTCTTCCTTTGACGCCCTTCTCTCCATCGACCCCACGCACCTGAGTGAGCCTCTGCACACTCTGTGGCTTGGCTTGGTCAACCTTTCACCTCACTAACCACTGTTCCCGGCCCCAGTGATGGCCTTTGCTCAGGGCACAATAGGTGGAAGGTCAGAGAAGTCATCTAAATGTCCAGCCCTTAGCACTGGCACGCAATCATACATTTTACTAAATGAACGATATGATTACTTGAACAGAGCCTGTCTGTCCAGAGTTGAGTCTATCAATAATCCTGTCCAAACTCCCCCAAACCCTCCTCCACTCTGCCCAGGCACCCCGTCCCCTCCATCCTCCACGTGGAACCAACAGCACAACTCAGCGCCTCTCTGCCACTCTTCTGCTTTCTTTTTGCACATACACACACACACACACACACACACACACACTCAGCTGTGGTACATACTGGTCTCCGAGGTAGAGGCCTGGCCAGACCTCGTCGGCGTGGTTACAGGCCGTCTTGCCCGTGTAGAGAAGCCTCTCCAACTCAAAGACGTTGAGGAAGGGATGCTGGACAGCTGGTATCTCTTCCAGGGCCCCTCTCGTGCGAACAGGAGACCTCGAGCCACTCCGGGAGAAGCGGGCCATAAATGTCACCGAGGCCCAGAGCCAGTTGCCGGGGCACATCTTAGAGGCGGCAGGAACCGTGGCAGCCACGGGGGTGGCTGATGAGGGGTCAGTCTCCAGGTAGCTGCTGCTGGGAGAGGCAGGGATGTGAGACACACCAGAGTGAGTCTGGAGCAGCTACTTCCCTTCCTGCCAGCTGGGCTGGCCCCTGGGGAGAAGATTCTCCAGGGACGAAGGTGAAGTCTGGCCCCCTGGTGCGGGAAGTGCTCCGGATGGTCTTCTTTGAGCTGCGGCAGCTCCTTTTCCCTGCTCTTTGGCTCTGCCGGGCAAGGAGGTGGGAGAGTCACATGTTCCTGTTTACGGGAGAGGGAGCTGCCGGCTGCTGGGTGTCTGCCCCGCCACTCCACCCCAGCTGCCAGCGCAGACGTAAACACGCACGCAAACATTTGGTATTTGGGTGGCAGGGCCCGCTGCCGGAGCCCTTGCCAGCCAGGATCTGGGTCTCGTCTGCCTGAGGCTACAGGCGGAGAGGCTGGGGGGCTGGCAGGGGGCTTGGGGGTGGCTTTGGACCCATTCAGAGCGAATTAGCATGAAGACAGTGCAGCAGGGCTGTGACACAGCACGCCTGCCTCCTCAGTGCCAGAGGGACGGGCTGCTTTAACCCGTTCCTGCCCTCCCTCTGCCTCAGCGATGAGCCTGCTCTGGGAAGTCTATGGTGGGGATGGGAGGAGTAGGGAATAGTAATAAAGATGAAGTGTCGGTGTTTGAAAACTACTTGCTGAAGGCCCTTGCTGATGGAGGGAAGCGCCAACCTATGTGCGCAACAGGCAAAGCATCCTCCTTTGATCAGCAGACAGATATCATTGATTAAACGTCATCTCTCTGGGTCCAGGCAGGGCTGGAGCATCGTGTGTGTGTGTGTGTGTGTGTCTGTGTGTGTCTGTGTGTGTCTGTGTGTGTCTGTGTGTCTGTGTGTATGAGTGGGTGGGCAGAGGAGGAGGGAGGAAAGGGAAGAAATTAGGGATCCTTCCAGGCCCAGGGGCTCAGAGTCTGGAATTAGCATCTGTGTTGCTGGTGGAATTCAAGTGGCCCTACTTAGCACATGGGGTCCTCAATGAGGGGCCTTAGCGGAGGTGCCTCTGACTCTCTGTGGACAGCTGGGCCTCCTGAAAGTGGGACCATGTGTTGAGCTGCAGAGCTGGGAAGGGCCAGCCTTTGAGACTTGCCCCAAGAACTTCAGGGCAAGAGCCACGCCCACTCCCCCCTTCCTCCCCTTCCTCCTCCTCCCCTTCTTCCTCCTCCTCCTCCTCCTCCTCCACTTCCTCCTCCTCTTCCACTTCCCCCCTCCTCCTCCCCTTCCTCCTTCTCCTCTTCCTCCTCCTCCTCTTCCATTTCCTCCTCCCCTTCCTCCTCCTCCTCTTCCATTTCCTCCTCCCCTTCCTCCTTCTCCTCCTCTTCCTCCTCCTCCTATCCCTCTTCCTCCTCCTCTTCCTACCCCTCCTCCTCCTCCTCCTCCTTTCCCCCTCCCCCTCCACCCTTCTCTCACACTGTGATCCTGACCCTCTGAAAACGTGGGCTGGTCTGAAGGATCCCCCTCCCACTCCCTGTCCTCTTCTGCCCCAGGGACTGAATGGAAAGTCCACAGTGAGAGGCCATCTTTGTCCTGCCCCCAGCCCGCTTCCCCACCCACGCTCTCAGCCAGGGCCCAGCTCTCCCCATCCCCCCATCCCCCGGGCCAGAAGAGATCTAGCGCTCACAGGGCAAAAGGAGCAGAGGTCTTAGGATCAGGACTGGTGAGGGGAGATGGGATCTTGGGGTGTTTAGGGAGAGAGGTGGTTTTCCCTGGCGGGTCAGAAGGAGCACAGAAACAGAGCACGAGAGCCGTCACCACCACCACAGCTATCAGCTTCAACGTCATCACCACCGTCATCTACTTTTCCTCCGCAGGCCTGAAGACCCCACCATCTGGTTCCCAAACAACCTTTCCTGGAAACAGATTCTGCCGCCTGTGGGAAGCTGAACGGTGCAAAGAGAGCGGGAAGCAGACCAGGTGTAGCAGGAGCTCCGTGTGACTCTATTTCTCCCCATTCCGTCACGGGGTGCCCCCCTGGGCACCCTCCAAGCCCATCCGCAGGCTTCTGGGGGCCCTGGTCCGCCTCCCCCCTCCCTCCCTCTGCTGTCGCGGTTGTAACAGGTTCATGGCTGTCGCCCAGCCCTCGCCAGCCCAGACAGCCTGGCGCGGAGGGCGGAGGGATGGAGCCCAGGCGGGCCCCGCAGGTTCGCTCCCAGGCCCCTTGCCCTCGCCTCGGCCCCCAGCCCCGGTCCCCGCGCCTCGCCCACCCGCCCCGGCCCCGCTACCTCGGGAGGCGGCGCGGGTCTCAGTCCCGGAGGCAGATCGCCGGCTCAGACAGCCCCACGGCCATGACTCTGCCGCCACCGCCGCCTCGGCTGCCAGCGCCAGACCGGCTGATGGATTAGCATCTATTTTTAAGCCATGACACGCACGTCGAAGCAGGGCTGGTATCAGTGTGCGTGTGTGTCAGCGACACGCAGGGACACAGCCTCACACCCGGTGGCCCGAGTGGACACGCGGCGTGGGCCACGCAGCCCGCACCCCCTGCGGCCCCGCCTCGCAGACATGCTAGTGTGTTTGTGTATTTTCGGAGCTGCGCCAATGACAGGCACTTTGCCTAAAGCTGACATTATGTAAGTCGTCCCAGACTGTGTCTTGAGCACACACGCTCCTCCCCAGGCAGCGTTAATTAATTACACAGACACGAGGATGATTCCCACTTACTTGTACATTTCTCCTTCTCCGAGAACACCGTGGTACAGAGAACTATTGTTCGTAACCCTGATCAGTATTTACTACATACCACGTGCTTCACATATCTTAGCTCATCTTATCCTCACCACAAGTCTGTGACCGAGGTGATATTGTTATTGTACCCATTTTAGGGAGGAGGAGACGACGAGGCCCAGAGAGGCTAAGTGATCTGCCCAGGGCACGCTAGGCATCGCCAGAGCTGAGCTTCACACCCTGGCTGCCTGGCTGGGAAGTTCAAGTCCTTAAGGGCTTTCTGAACAAGTGTCCCCCGCACAATGGAGAGGGCACAGTGGATTTCTATCCCGAAAGCCATTTCGGGCAGCTCAGCTCCTAGTGAATTTCCCTTTCCTCCACTCCTGAAGAAATTCATGTGCTGCTTTTTGGGGATATTTAGCTTCACTTGCCTTTCTACCGTAAGCACCCTGTAGGCTCCAGTATTGTAAACACTTGGAAGGCAAGGACAGTGTTGTGGTTCCCGGTGCCCAGCTCACTGTGTGATGGGGAGGTGGGGGCAGTAATGAATGTTATCAGGTGACACTTTGAGAACCAAGAAGACTCGGACTCCAGGAGAGCTGCCTGACAGGAGGAAGCCAGGAAGAAGATGAGGTCATGCTGGACCTGGCTTAGGATGGGTAGGTGGTATCTACTGTAGCTGAAATCAGGATGGACTACATTCCCAGAGGGATGGTAGATCAGGCTTTGAAATCCAAGTCAGAGAAAGTGACATAATCCCCAGTTCAGTTCCATCACAGGGTGTCATCGAAGAGTAATTCCCCCCTCCACCCAACCTTTTTCTCTTTAGAGAAGCAAACACAATTCCTCTCTATTTTCCCTGCGCCTTCTTGGTATGGCAATTTACCTGAAGACATGAAATCCTCATCATTTAAAACAAAAAACCCTTCTGGGGTTCCCTGGTGGCGCAGTGGCTAAGAATCCACCTGCCAAGGCGGGGGACACGGGTTCGAGCCCTGGTCCAGGAAGATCCCACATGCCGCTGAGCAACTAAGCCTGTGCACCACAACTACTGAGCCTGTGCCCTAGAGCCGGCGAGCCACAACTACTGAGCCCGTGTGCCACAACTACTGAAGCCAGCGCGCCTAGAGCCCGTGCTCCGCAACAAGAGAAGCCACCGCGATGAGAAGCCCCCACACTGCAATGAAAAGTAGCCCCCACTCGCCGAAACTAGAGAAAGCCCACGCACAGTAACAAAGACCCAATGCAGCCAAAAATAAATAAAATAAAATAAATTAATAAACAAACAAACAAAAACCCTCCTGGGAAATTTGAAATGTAACCACGGAAGCCCAAGTTCATAGGGTTTTTAAAAATGTATTCTTGTTATTAAAAAAAATTTCTTTTAGTCAATAGGCAGTTTCTCTAAGACTTAAAAAAATCTATCTTTGTTGGAATAATATATCTTTACATATAATTCTATTTTAAGTGTAACTCATAAACTATAGCCAGATTAAAAATTAATCTATATTTTAATCAGTGACTCTCTTTTTATATTTATTGTGTTTACTAGTATTTAAAAAAATGATTTCCACATCTTCTTTTGTGTTTTCTATCTGTTGTGCTTTCTCTTTCTTCTTTTGTCCTTTTCTTTCTTTGGGTGAATTTATCTAGTGTTCTTTATCCATGTTACTGAGCTCTGTTGATTTGAAGGTTAACGTCTACATTTAATTGGTACTTTTATGCTCTCCCTGAATAAGACGAGGATTTTTATTTTAATTTCCCTCAGAAACACTTTCTTTCCCATTTTCTTTATTATTATTATCCACTACTTTGAAACCAGCTTTAAAAAAATTTCTTTGTTTTAGTCATCAATCACATAAGGCACGTAATTTAAAGAAACAATGCATTCTGCAATACTTATACAAAAATAGCGACCTTCTACTTATTGTCTTCCATCCATATCCCAAGGAAACATGTTGAACAATTTCAGGTATTAAAATTTTTGTACCTCTCAATATGTTTATGTTGCTACTTCTTAATTTTTCAGTTTTAGGAATTATCTGTTAATTTCTCACTATGAATGCTGAGGGTTTATTTCTCTTCTATTTCATACCTCCAAGATATATATAAACATTCCCTCTTTATGCATTTTTTATATGTACAGCTATATCATAATTTTGTTATGTAAGTATTCAGTATTTAAGATATTACAACTATATAATCCTTATTCACAGTTGAATCGTGTTGTTTGTTATGATTACTTCTTTTTCTTACATGACTTTGTTTTCCCTTCAGTTAATAATTATTTTTTTGTGTTTCATTGCTTAATTTTCAATGGATGTGTCACTAATTCAGCCCCACACTTTTCCCCAATTGCCTAAATTTCCTGTCAGTAAACATTTCAGTTATTTTCTCAGTATCGTTTTTTTCCATAAGTCTTTTCTGGAGCCTTCTGACTTATCCCCATCTGGATAGGTTGCTCTCAACACTAGTGAAGAGCTGTTACCCTGGGATCGATCTCCTTTTACTCTCATGCTGGGAATTCCCTTTGCTTCTGGAAGCCCTGTTTCCTGGGCATCCTCTGTTCTTCGTATGATACCACCATACTCAAATATCCCTGATATTGCCCCAGTCAAGAAAGGCTCTGTTTTACTTCTTTAGAGAATAAGGTTTATTTCTACAGGGAAGGAGCCTGATTGCAGTGATTGGAGGTCTGTGGAGTTTAATTTATTTTAATTAAATTAATTAAATTTAAACAGACTTCCAATGCAGTCTATGTTTTTATTTATTTTTATTTTTTTAAACATCTTTATTGGAGTATAACTGCTTTATAATGATGTGTTAGTTTCTGCTTTATAACAAAGTGAATCAGCTATACATATACATATATCCCCATATATCCTCCCTCTTGCATCTCCCTCCCACCCTCCCTATCCCACCCCTCTAGGTGGACACAAAGCATTGAGCTGATCTCCCTGTGCTATGCAGCTGCTTCCCACTAGCTATCTATTTTACATTTGGCAGTGTATATATGTCCATGCCACTTTCTCACTTCGTCCCAGCTTACCCTTCCCCCTCCCTGTGTCCTCAAGTCCATTCTCTACGTCTGAGTCTTTATTCCTGTCCTGCCCCTAGGTTCTTCAGAACTAGTTTTGTTTTGTTTTTTTTTTAGATTCCATATATATCTGTTAGCATACGGTATTTGTTTTTCTCTTTCTGACTTACTTCACTCTGTATGACAGACTCTAGGTCCATCCACCTCACTACAAATAACTCAGTTTTGTTTCCTTTTATGGCTGAGTAATATTCCATTGTATATATGTGCCACATCTTCTTTATCCATTCATCTGTCGATGGACACTTAGGTTGCTTCCATGTCCTGGCTATTGTAAATAGAGCTGCAATGAACATTGTGGTACATGACTCTTTTTGAATTACGGTTTTCTCTGGGTATATGCCCAGGAGTGGGATTGCTGGGTCATATGGTAGTTCTGTTTTTAGTTTTTCAAGGAACCTCCATACTGTTCTCCATAGTGTATCAATTTACATTCCCACCAACAGTGCAAGAGCGTTCCCTTTTCTCCACACCCTCTCCAGCATTTATTGTTTGTAGATTTTTTGATGATGGGCATTCTGACTGGTGTGAGGTGATACCTCATTGTAGTTTTGATTTGCATTTCTTTAATGATTAGTGATGTTGAGCATCCTTTCATGTGTTTGTTGGCAATCTGTATGTCTTCTCTGGAGAAATGTCTATTTTGGTCTTCTGCCCATTTTGGATTAGGGTGTTTGTTTTTTTGATATTGAGCTGCATGAGCTGCTTATAAATTTTGGAGATTAATCCTTTGTCAGTTGCTTCATTTGCAAATATTTTCTCCCATTCTGAGGGTTGTCTTTTTGTCTTGTTTATGGTTTCCTTTGTTGCACAAAAGCTTTTAAATTTCATTAGGTCCCATTTGTTTATTTTTGTTTTTATTTCAATCTCTCTAGGAGGTGTGTCAAAAAGGATCTTGTTGTGATTTATGTCATAGAGTGTCCTGCCTATGTTTTCCTCTGAGAGTTTTATAGTGTCTGGCCTTACATATAGGTCTCTAATCCATTTTGAGTTTATTTTTTGTGTATGGTGTTAGGGAGTGTTCTAATTTCATTCTTTTACATGTAGCTGTCCCATTTTCCCAGTACCACTTATTGAAGAGGCTGTCTTTTCTCCGTTGTATATTCTTGCCTCCTTTATCAAAAATAAGGTGACCATATGTGCAGTCTATGTTTTTAATTCATCTTCCAGAGATACCTAGAGTTGCCAGTTCCTTGGCCTTTTGGTTGCTCTGATGTGTAAATCAGATTGATCACCAATGTTCCCCAACTGACTTGCCTTCTGCTCTTCAGCATCCAATATTTTGTTGTAAGTGAAATAGTTCCTGTTCTTTTCATTCTGGTGGGTTTTATGTTTTTTAAAAGAGTCTTTCAACTGTCATTTTTGTGGGGTTTCAGGAAGAAGCAGAATTAATTTTTTTTTAATATGCTATCTTTCACCAGGAATGACAGCTGGCTTTTGAAAACACACACAAAAAATGATTGATATTCTAATTTTTTTCACATGCCATATTTATCTAGCTTTACCAGCATGTTTTAACAATTCTTTTGCCTACTCTTGCTTCTTTATCCTGTTCATCTCTTCTAGGTCCCTTTTTCCCTTATTTTGTAGTTCTTTTTGTTAGGGACTGTTAATAGTAAATTTCTAAGTGCTTGAATGTCAAAAAATTTCTAATTTGCCTCAACTTGTAAATGATATTTTGCCTGACTTTAGAAATTTAGGTTCCCAATTGTGTTTCCTCAGCACATCAAAGATATTACTTCGTTGTCTTCCAGCAGTTATTTTAGCTGATGAGAAGTCTTTTTTCTTTCTTTGTTCTCATCATTAGTTTATTGTAATCTGCCTTTTCTCTTCGTTGGCTTTAAGTTTTTCTCTTTATCCTTGTAGAATGCTGGCTTCCCAGTTAGTACCCAAAAAGCCTCTTGGTAACACAAAACTGAGTTTATTGCTTATTAGAGTAAGGGAGAATTCTAACTTGACAGGTAGCATCTCCTAGAAGGAGCTATAAGACCTGATCTATTGAGCCTTTCAAGTCTGGTTTAAGGTGGGTCTTTTATTGTAGGGACTTGATTGGATTATCATGACATAGGAGTTTAGGATTTGTGGAAACAGCACAGTGAAAATTTTTGTTGTTGTTATTTTTGTAAAGGAAAGTACAACATGTATTGCAAGTGTCAAGCAAGGAGAATGGGCAACTCATGCTCCAAGATGAAGATTTTGAGATGAGGCATTTAGAGTCTTGGAATGTAAACTGTGTGTTGATCCTTTCTGGAGTTGCTGGGCCTTTTGACAAATTTCTATGATGAGCTATAAAGTTATTTGCAACTTTCATCTTCTTGGGCAAGAGTCACTTGGGATAGCAAAATGATGCTAATTAGTAAAATAGTAAAGTCATGTCAGTGCAGACAACAAACTGTGTGTGGTGTCCATTGCTTTGGTTTTCATTGTACTACCTTGTAGCCATTTTTCAGCCTGAGCTGAAGCCATTAGTATCCGGGCATGTAATCAATCTAGATCGTCTCTGCTATTGGAGGTATCACAATCATGTATCAAATTTCTGGGAATGGTTTGTTCATTTGCAACTTTTATGTTTTTGACAAGAGTCACCTGGGAAAGCAAAGTTATGCCAATGAAGAAAATGAAAAGGAAAGTCACCTTGTTATTATAGAGTTAATTTGTGTGGAAGAGATGGTTTAGCTTCTCAGTGGCCAAGTTATATGGAAGTAGATTACTTTATTTCTCACTCTTAATGTTCTGTAGTTTTATGAAAAGTATTGAAATGTGATTTGACACAGGCTTGGGTGTCCTCAAGATGTGGTTTCCTGTAGAGGAACTGGTGAGAGAGAGAGAGAAAGAGAGAGAGAGAGAGAGACCCCCAAATGGAAGCCATAGTCTTTTCATAACCTAATATTGGAAGAGATATCCCCTTACCCTGGGGTATTCTATTTATTTTGAAGAGCGTCACTTAAGTCCAGTCTACACCGAATGGGAGGGGAATTAATTTCCACCCCATGGAGGGAGGAGCATCAAAGAATTTGTGGACCTATTTTCAAAACCACCACATTCATGGAAGTAGTCTGGCTTCTATCCTCATTCCCTCCCCATTTTGCCTTCTTCCCATTGTGTGTAATGATGTTAAAAATTATGCTTTATTTTTCATTGTTTAGTATAAGAAAAAAATGATCTTGCCCATCTTTTTCTTTGATGGCTTACTGTTTATACTTTTCTCCAAAATATTTTTTCTTAAACTTAACAATGTTTTTTGAAGATCATTTATTTGCAGTATAAAAAATACTCCTCATTCTCCTGTATAGTGATACCATAGGATATTCAACCAATACTCCACTGATGGACATATGCTTTGGTTTCAATCTCTTTTTACCATACATAGGGTTGCAAGGAATATTCTTTTGATATTATTAAAAATTCTGGATAGTGGGTTTCAGCCCATTGAATTGTGGAATGGTAGCTTAGTTTAGTTTAGCCAAAGCCCTGTCTCAGGATTTTGTTCTCAGAAGACAGTTCATATCTGAGTCCAGGACCAAATGTGTTATAAAAACTCAGGGTTCATGTTTTGTGTGGATACTTCTGTTTTGTTTTTTTTAAATCTTGTTCCCTACATTTTATTTTTATTTATATTTATTTATTTTGGTCGCACCGCACGGCATGTGAAACTTCCCCAATCAGGGATGAAACCCATGTCCCTGCAGTGGAAGCGCAGAGTCTTAACCACTGGACCGCCAAGGAAGTCCCAATATAGCTTATTCTTTTAACCAGTGACCCATTCAAGGTTCACAGATTACATCTGGTTGCTTTGCCTTTTGAACACCATTACATTGGCTTATGAGACATCCCTGGCCGGTTGTCTTAAAGGATGTCCCGCATACTGGACTTGTTTTATCATAGTGTCATTTGAATTTTTCCTTTATTCCTGTATTTTCTGTAATCTTAGAGTTCTGTCAAAAGCTGTGGGTCTTTAAACATTTTGACAAGAACCCTCATACATGGCGGTGTGTACTTCACATTAGAAATGGCACTGTACTTTTCAAGTATAATTTTATATTCCTATTTTATTAAACATTTTTATGTGTTTTCAGCTGGGACAAAGCACAACAATAGTGTTTTTTTCTTTCAGTTTAATTTTTAAAACTTTTTTGCAGAGTATATTCCATTATAGATTATTACAAGATATTGGATATAATTTCCTGTGCTATATAGTAAATCCTTGTTGCTTATCTATTTTAGGTATAGTAGTTTGTATCTGTTAATCCCATACTCCTAAAATAGCCTGGCAGTCCAAATATTGAATGAATGAATGAATAAATACAAATTTAAAAGTTATGCCCAATGCTGGTTTGCATGAAGGGGAGTGTGGTTGAGAGACACCATGAGGAAGATCATCTTGACATTTTTGTCATAACGGTCAACAACCTCCCCGCCCCCCGTGTTTAATTCAGCATTAGCTGAAACACTGGAAGTCTATTGTGTGCAGGGCACAATGCTTACCTGTCAATCTTCTTTATTCATTTTAGCAACACAGATTCCAGAGATGAGAAAATACAATCACTGAAGAAAAAAGCTTAAATGATCTGTAATTCGGCTGCAGAAGGGAAGATTGAAGAGAAATTCAGAGATTTTTTTTTTTCATTTTATCGACGTATCCTCCATCCTTTATGAGGTCTGATGTGCTTCCATATTAGAGCATAAAAGTAGGTTAAAAGGACTTCTAACCATGTGTGTCTGTTACAAAATGTTGCCAGCAATACATACTTGTAATGAATAAATAAATAGTACAGCTTTAAGCCAGGATTAATTTCTTCAACCTGAAATGGTTTAAGTTAACTTCTATAGTACATCAGGTTGAGGCTCTCAGTGGTATTTTTAGGGCTTTTCTGTACTTCTGATTGCAGGTTCAGAATAAGTAACAAAAATTAATTTAGCTGAATCTTAATTATCCATGGGGGGCGGAAAGTTGGGAGCTTAAATGTATGACTGACTAAACACCTATAATGGCCACAATCTTTACCAGTGATCTTGAGCAATTATAGCCAGTGAGTTCACTGGGAATTCCAGCTAGAGTTAGTGAAATCTTGGTGACGTGTATATAAAAATTCCTTGCACTATTCTTGCAAGTTTTCTATAAATTTGAAATTATTTCCACAAAAAATGTTAAAAATAAGGACTCTGGTGCCTAAGATGAAAGAAATAGATATATTGAGTATATTTTTATCTAGATATCACACATGCATTATTGTTAATATATTTTACTTTTATGCCCTTATCAAGCATATTTACCTTTCTCTGGATATAATTACAACACGATTGGTGTATACTTCTAAATCGGTAGGAAATTAAAGGAAGCAAATCAGAAATCCAGAGTGGTGATATTTAATAACTTAAAAGCAATGGAGGTACAGGAAAAGGGAAAAATCCAAGAACTAAAAAACATAGAGGCAAATAGTCCCTCATACTTCAATAGCCCCTTGGGCATTGCTGTTTTGCAACATTGCAAAATAATTGAGGGAATGAGTTGACATTGATGTATGAATTCATGTATGTAAAGCAATTAGAACAGTTCTGGGCACATGGCAAGCTTTGAATAAATATTAGCTCTTGTTAGATTGATCACGATATTCTTGTGTTGTCACACAAAGGGTAAATTCAGCTCTATTATTTCTAGGAAGGCAAGACACTTTGCAATAGATTGTGTTGGATGAACGGGTGAAGGAAGTGATGAAACCTCAATGCCTCCCTTGTGCTGTTTTTTTTGGCTGCTCGACGTAGCATGTGGGATTTTAGTTCCCCGCCCAGGGATCAAACCCGCGCCCCCTGTGTTGGGAGCGCAGTCTTAACCACCGGACTGCCAGGGAAGTCTTCCCTTGTGCTGTTGAGAAATGTTAACCCAGTTTTCCCTCCTCCCTGCACCCAGGTTGGTATAACTCATGTACATAGTATGTTCTTCTTGGGAACTTGCCCCAGTGGCTATCGCAGCATTGTGGACGTTGGAAGGCAGCTGTATATAGACTATCCCAAACGGTTTAAAAGAATTGAGGGGGACAGAGGAGAGGAAGGGGGATAAAGGAAAGAGGAAGGTGTGAAAATTGGTGATAGGGCCGCCAGCAAGCTCTTGGCTCTCTAGAAAGCTCAGCTGTTCACAATGAGTCATTTCCTTCAAGTTCAGCTGGCATCAAGGACTTCTTTTTAATGATGGAATGAAAGGTTTTGTGTCTAGGAAGGGACTTTCAGAGCATAGGAGAGCAGGAGTAAATAAAGGGATGCAGTGTTTGAATGTTGGTTCTAGGCCTTTTTGCCTGTGGCAAATCATTAATCCTATTGAGCTTTAGTTCCTCGCCTGTAGTTTGGGGTAAATAGCTCCACCAGGCCCTGTTGACCTCATAGGGCTATTGTGGGGCTCATAGACGCCACACACACACACACACACACACACACACACACACATGCACACATACACATAGAGCGCGATGCAAATTGAAGGGGTTATTTTCAAGTTGAATGGTGGGGCTCAGGAAGCCTTTTCCAGACCTCTCCACAATCACCCCACCAGGGCTGAGAGCATATTTACTAAGGAAGACCACGGGCTTTGACCTCAGATACCTGGTGCGAATCCTGGCTTTCTGCCTGAGTGATGTGGACAAGTTACTTAAAAGTTTCTAGGGCTTCCCTGGTGGCGCAGTGGTTGAGAATCTGCCTGCCAATGCAGGGGACATGGGTTTGGGCCCTGGTCTAGGAGGATCCCACATGCCACGGAGCAACTAGGCCCGTGAGCCACAACTACTGAGCCTGCGCTCCGCAACAAGAGAGGCCGCGATAGCGAGAGGCCCGCGCACCGCGATGAAGAGTGGCCCCCGCTTGCCACAACTAGAGAAAGCCCACACACAGAAATGAAGACCCAATACAGCAAAAATAAATAAACTAATAAACTCCTATCAAAAAAAAAAGTTTCTAAATCTCAATTTGCTCATCTATAGTGCGACTTGTTTGGTTGTGAGGATTGAACGAGATAAAGCACATAAAGCACGTCACTTACTCCTCAGCAAATAGCTATTGTTATTATTCCTGTGTAAATCATGTACTAACTCCTCGCCCATAGAGAATTTATTGGTTCATTCATTCCTTTATATATATTTCACATATGTGTGTGTGTGTGTATCTTCTCTCATTTAAGTGGGCACAAAGAAGCAAGAGCAGGTTTAGGGATCATTTAAGGAGGTCATCCATGGGGACCACATTGTTGGAACCAAGAATCAGAATGCGTGATCAGGCAAAGTCTGAGTAACATTAGGACAACATGGGACAGGATACCTGTGATTGGGTTGCCTCGGAAAATCTGGAATTTGTTGGAGGGGGTAAATGAACTGGGACTAAAAATACCAAAAAGCAGTGGTTTGCAGTTGGGAGAAGGAAAAGAGACCTGGGAGGAATTCACCTCTCCAGCCACTGGAGGCTGCTCTGCTTGTTCTTATCAGTAGCTCCATGCAGCCAACAGACTTTACCAGCCAAGGAATCTCACACTGAACAGGGAAGAGTCAAGATGGGAAGGAACACCATGGACACAGAACTATTCATCCCTGGCAGGAGAGGGACAAGTCATGAAAAGCGGGTCTCCTTTGAGGACAAAACAGCATTATTTATGAAAGTCTGGTGGGGAGGTAGGTCAGCTAAGCCACATGACATCTGAACTTTATACAACTCAAGATTTCCTCCTAATTAGAGAACATAATGGGAACGTAAATACCTCTGAGGGAGAAGTGTCCAATTCACACTGACCAACATCAAATTCTTTCCTGACAGCAAGTTTTTGTGAGACACAGGAAGGAAATAGAACTGTTTCCTCTTAAAACCTGTTTCTAATTATAAACTTTTCCATCATGGGGAAAAAAAATGCAAAAAACTAGAAGGAAAATATATTACCCTTTTTCCCACAATCCAAAGATAACTTCTGCTGATGAACTAAATTTGTTTTCAGTTTTAAGATTTGCCACTGTAGGTATAGAATAAATTTAGAAGACCAAACATTTGGGAAACAATATTAATTTTTAAACTCTAGTATATTAAATCTTCATCATTTTGAATTTGGCAAATGTCTGAAGTCACAATAAGAAAATGAAAAAGTCATTCCAAAATCCCAACACTCAGAGATAGACTGAATAATATTTGGGTCTTTTGCCTTCCATTTTTTACCCTGTGTATAGATACACAGATATTTTAATGAAAATCAGAATCATATTGTACATACTGTTTTGTAAATGGCTTTCCACTTGGGGGTATTTTCATAATTATTTCCCCATTCATTAAATATTTTTTAATATAAACCATTTTAAACGGTTACACCGTATTTTACTGTGTGAATGCCGTCACTGTGTAACCAATTAGAAAGAGACATTTTAAGAAATATGCAGGAAAAGAAGTTTTCTCGTACCTTTAAACATTTTGGAAATAACCATTTCAATCCAATCAATTCGAAAATTCTTACATGTTTACAAAAGAAGATTCAGTAAGACAGGTGAAATAGGAGAGAGTCAAAATAAAAACAAAATAAAAAAATCATCATAAGAAAATAAAGCAAAACAAAATGAAAACACAGTCATAACTTTTGACATAAAGTCTATAATTTAGTTTTCTATTAACTCAAATTAGCCTCTGCCCAGTGAGCCCAAACTAATGAGGGGCTTTTTCAATTAGTGTTTATCTTAGAAGCACTCAAACCTGATATACTCCAAACCAAACTGATTTCTTCCTTCTCCCCTCTCCTTCTGCTCTATTTCTTGTCTTATTAGGGTGCCGCTCCTTTTTGGTCCCTAATCCTCAAACCTAAACTCCTCAGGCTCCCTTGGTTCCTTCCCCACCCGCACCTGACTCAACAGGTCCCAAATTATGCCACTTCCGCAGCGTTAATCTTTCAAAGCACCCCTCCTCTCTGCCATCACCGTCACTCCGTGGCTGGGTCCTCCTCAGTTCTTAGTTGGACCACACTAAGAGCCTCCAGACGGCTCTAACGCTCTCTACTTTACCCTGTTGGGGAGGAAGACATTCCCTTCTACCCTTCTAGGTACTCTGGCTGGTCTAAGAATTAAATGGACATGAGACAGTTAAACAGGAGAAAGTCAAACAAAAGTTGAATAACATGTATCCATGGAAGAGATCCAGGAAAACTGAGTAACTCATCAAAATGGCCCAAGCCCTCCACTTAAATACCATCTTCAGCTAAAGACAAAAGAGGATGTTGGGAAGTAGTGGTTTGGGACTTCAGAAGGGAGGAAGGCAATTCACATGGAGATGGAAAGCAAATGTTTGGTAAATAAATGTTTGCTGAGCCTGCAGAGACAGTGGGACCCAGAGTGGACTCTGATCTCTAGGATTTTCCCCATCACACCTGGTCCATATTCTTTTTTTTTTTTAATATCTTTATTGGAGTATAATTGCTTTACAATGGTGTGTTAGTTTCTGCTTTATAACAAAGTGAATCCATTATACATATACATATGTTCCCATATCTCTTCCCCATGTTCTTTGCAGATGTCTCTGGTGACAGCTTTATTCCAGGAACAGTCCCTCTATTTAAATTCTTTAAGCAGCTAAGGGGAGAGGTCAAAGTTTATTCCTGAGTCTTTTGGGCTGCAGAAATAAAATTCGTATTTTGTGGCAAGACAAGGAAAATGTAAACATAAAAATTTTCTCTGCCTGTTGGAGCCTCCTCCCTGCATTAACCAGACCTCCTTAGGAGATAACATTCCTCCTTAATCTTGTAAGGGGTCATAATGTCCCACTCTTCCTTTGTACATGCAAATATGGATGGTGTAAACTGTCATTGTATCCTTTGATGTATAACCCTTTGTCTCAAGAACATATATAATGGATGAAACAGTCCTCAGAGCTTTCTGAAAGACTGTCTCCCTGGTTATAATCCTCAGGTTGGCTTGAATAAAATTTCCCATTTCTTTCTTAGATCGACGATTGATTAACTTTTTTTGTCAACGGGGCCTTGCTTGTTTTCGGCTCAAAATAATCTGCATGCCAAAGAGACCTGTTAGGGTGGCAAACTTTGATCCCCTACAACCTCAGATATATTTCTACATTGCTAACTGAGTAGCGGTTTTTGTTTTTTGTTTTTTGGCCGCACCGCGAGCCATGCGGGATCTTAGTTTCCTGACCAGGGATCAAACCTGTGCCCCCGGCAGTGGGAGCATGGAGTCTTAACTACTGGACCTCCAGGGAAGTCCCCGTAGTAACTTTTTGAAGTGCACATTTCATGTTGTCCCTGTTGCTTAAAGTGGTTCATCGTTCCCCACTGGCTTTAGAGAAAAATCCAAACTCTTCAGCAGGGCAGCCCCTGTCTAACCTCATTTCCTATTTCCCACTCTATTGCACACCAGTTCCAGGGAACCATGTGCAAGTTCCAAAATATTCCATGTTCTTTTTCATCTTCATACCTTTGTAGGAGCCTAGGATCTCTTAGCCTGTTTTCCCTCCTTTTCTACTTGGCTCTATCTACCCATCATGTTTTTTTAAAAAAAATTTATTTATATTATTTATTTATTTTTGGCTGTGTTAGGTCTTCGTTGCTGCACGCGGGCTTTCTCTAGTTGCGGCCAGTGGGTGCTACTCTTCATTGGTGCACGGGCTTCTCATTGTGGTGACTTCTCTTGTTGTGGAGCACGGGCTCTAGGCGTGCGGGCTTCAGGAGTTGTGGCACGTGGGCTCAGTAGTTGTGGCGCACGGGCTTATTTGCTCTGAGGCATATGAGATCTTCCCGGACCAGGGTTTGAACCCGTGTCCCCTGCATTGGCAGGCGGGTTCTTAACCACTGCGCCACCAGGGAAGTCCTTTCTCTGTACCCATCATTTAAAACTCAACTCCAAGGTGATCTCACCCAGTAAGTACTTCTCTCTCTCTTCTTACTATCCAATCTGGAATAGTTATCTCTTTTATGTGCTTTTGTAGCCCCCAGAAGCACAATTCTATCATAGTGCTTATCACACTGAATTGTCATACTGGTTACTTATTTCTCATTTACACTCAACTTGGGGCCATCTGAGCCCGGGACACAGTCTTTTATCGCTGCATTTCCCTGTAGCTGAGAAAGGGCTCACACCAATCTTAAATGTTAAAGTCAAGCATAACTGATGTGTGGGAACTTCTCAGGACCTGGGACCACTTGGGGCACTTCACTGAGAAAGGTAAGATCCTCACCAAGGGGAAGGAAGAGGTTTGTGTTTTTAAATTAATTCTTTCTTAAGTTGATAGGTATGATGGTATTAAAATATATCCATGTTTTGTTTTTAGCTATCCATACATTTTTTTGGATAGTTTTTCCTTTAAAAAGTGGAGCCTAGGGGCTTCCCTGGTGGCGCAGTGGTTGAGAGTCCGCCTGCTGAGGCAGGGGACACGGGTTCGTGCCCCGGTTCGGGAAGATCCCACATGCCGCGGAGCAGCTGGGCCCGTGAGCCATGGCCGCTGAGCCTGCGCGTCCGGAGCCTGTGCTCCGCAACGGGAGAGGCCCCAGCAGTGAGAGGCCCGCGTACCGCAAAAAAAAAAAAAAAGGGGGAGCCTAATCTCCTCTCCTTGAATGTGGTCTATACTTACTGATTTTTAAGAAAACAATGTGATGAAAGTGATGGCGTATGACTTCTGAGACCAGGTCATAAAAGGAACTGCAGCTTTTCTGCCTTCTCTTTCTCAGATAACTTGTTTTTGGGAAACCAGTTGCTGTCCCCAAATCTGTTCTTGATTTTGAATGTTAAATTGGTCTAAGTTCACCCAATTATTATTTTAAAATTTTCTTTATTGTTGTAAATATATATGTATATTTACCATTTTAACCATTTTTAAGTGTAAAATTCAGTGGCATTAATTACATGCACCATGTTGTACAACCATCACCAGTATCTATTTCCAAAACTTTTCCATTACCCCAAACAGAAACTCTATAACCATCAAGCAATAATTTCACATTTCTCCTTCCTCATCCTCTGGTAACCTCTAATCTATTATACCTTCTGTGTCTATGAATTTGCTAATTCTAGGCATCTCATATAATGGAACCATACAATATTTGTCCTTTTGTGTCTGCCTGGCTTGTTTCACTTGGCATAGTATTTTCTTTTTTTTTTTTCCCCGTGGCATATGAGATCTTAGTTCCCTGACCACGGATTTAACCCGTGCCCCTTGAAGTGGAAGTGCGGAGTCCCAACCACTGGACACCAGGGAAGTCTGTGGCATAATGTTTTCAAAGTTCACTTCTGTTGTAACATGTGTCCAAACTTTATTCCTTTTTAATGGCTGAATAATATTCCATTGTATGGGCAAAATTAATCGTCAGAATAATGCTTATCTCTGCGTGGGAGGGTATTGATTGGGAAGGGCCATGAGGAGGCCTTCTGGGATTTTGGAAATGTTCTGTATCTTTTTTTTTTCTCATTTTTTCCAGTTTTTTTGAGATATAATTGACATATAAGAAAACGTTCTGTATCTTGAACATTTGTGTTCCATTCTGCTGTGCACGTAAGATTAATGCCCCTTACTACATGTATCTTATACTTCAGTCAAAAACAAAAGACCTGCCTTCTCGCTTTAGAGCTCCCCAGGTTCCCTGGCTGGCTTTCTTAGGGACCATGCCAGTCCTTAAGACTCAGAAGAATGATACTTCCACAGGAGGGAGTACTTCTCTCTTGAGAAATTCTCCCTAACAGAAGTGGCAGCTAGGGAGGGTGGCAGGGAAGTCCTCATGGGGAGGGGCGGGGGTGACCACTTGGGTGCTTGGTGTGTTAAATCTTCCAGGTATTGGGGTGAGGTGATAATTCTGAACAATTACTTAATAACTGTCCTGAACTGAGTCATCTCTTTTTTTAAAAAAATAAATTTATTTATTAAAAAAATCCCATTGTATGAATTTACCCCATTTTGTTTATCCATTCACCTGCTGATGGACACTTGTGTTGCCTCCGCCTTTTGGCTATTGTGAATAATGCTGGTATGAACAGTGGTGTGCAACTGTCTGTTTGAATTCCTGCTTTCGATTCCTTTGAGGAGTGGAATTGCTGGATCATATGATAATTCTATGTCTAGCTTTTTGAGGAACTGCTAGAGTGTTTTCCACAAAAGTCACACAATGCTATGCTCCCACCAGTAAGGCACACAGATTCAAAGTTCTCTCCATCCTCACTGACTTTTGTTATTTCTTGTGTTTTGGATAATAGCCATCCTAATGGGTGTCGAGCAGTATCTTACTGTGATTTTCGTTGGTATTTCCCTAATGGTTAGTGAAGTTGAACATCTCAGGTTTTGTGGGTTTCACAAACATTTTCTCACTTGGTTCCCCAAACCATGATTAGTATCATCATTTTGTAGATATTGAAACTGAGTCTTTTATACCTTGTGACTTGATGAAGTTTCGCAGTTTTAAGAGTCCAAACCAGGAGAGATATTCAGGACTTCTGACTCCAACGTGCCTTCTTGTTTTGTAAATTCTTAAACATCTTACAGTGCAAGGCAATCTTAACACTCTTTTTACACGGCAAGTTATAAGTCAAGGTTCTGGGCAAGCCTTTCTGTTTCAAGCATGAATATTTTGGGCACATGAAAATCAGTACCCTTTTATCTCTTAAGAGTGGACAGTAGTTCCTGCTACCCACACTTAAGGTCATGGAGAACACAGGTGACTTATCGGTGAAAAATGTAACCATTTATTGATCAGGAAGGATCAGGGAGAATCTCTGCTTCCCATTCAGTATTGACAGTTCCAGGGAGAAAACAGAAGGCAGAAGTCTGGCCAAAAAAAACCCCCAAAACAGAAAACGCTTCCATAATCTTGGACATGAATTCAGACTCTTTTTTTTCTCGGCTTAGTCTCACATTCCTAGAAAGTTCCTATTTGTACTTGGAAGGAAATACAAGTCGCTTACGCAAAATCTTTGATATTTTGTTTTTTCACAGTCTCAGCAAGCGCCACCTGGTGGAAAGATTCTGAAAATACAAGACTGCGTTTTTCCTCCCTTTAGGATGACGTTTGCTCCAAGTCCCTTGGTTACTGTCTTCCTGCATGTGAAGTACCAGAAGGTGGCAAGAGTCAGTGTTTTCTTTCTGGTGACTGTTTATTCCTTTGTTAATCTTTTTCAATTTTACGTTCACGACATTGAATTTGGGGAAAGGAAGAAGTCGTGAGTATATGGAATCGGGATATCCTTTTGTCTTTCAAATGGAATTGAGATCAAGGTTCCAATTGCCCTGAAGTTCTGGATCTGGTTCTGAGGCATCAGAAGTCCACCACTACTGCTGGGGGCGGAGGTTTGTGTTGGAAATGGGCGTGGAGATGACCACGGAGGGCTCAGTGTTCAGAGCACCCGTGGCAGATCCTGAGGTCCTCAGAGTAGATCACTTTCAGAGGGGCAGAGTCAGTGTGCAGCCCGGGTCCTGATCAGACTGCAGCCACTGGGCACACACTCCGTGATCCTGCAGTTTCCCGCTGGCTTTGGAGAACCCGGGAGATGCCACTTCTTCCAAAGTTGGCATCCTAGCATCCGAATACATCGCAGGCAACACACATTCTCAGGACTATGTGTTTTCCACCTGGCAATCAGGCTTGGATCTGCATGGCCTTCTTTCAGGCAGTTTTCATCCAGTTTTCGGTGGATGGCTTTGCCCTTATGAAACAGTTTGAGGCTGTAGCAGGGTTTCTGATGCTGAAGATGGGCCCGAGAGATTCTGATTGCCTCTTTCCTTTGTGAGGTTCTCTCTCAGCTTCCTTCATTTTCGGATCCAACTCACCAGTGTTGGCTCCATCAGCTTCCAGCCATCAGGGCACTATTCCGCTTCTTTTCATTTCCCACGTGTAGGCTGCTTGAATTGATCTGAGCGTCGGGACATGTAGAACTCGTTTTCCCCGTCCTTTCCCCGCTGCTGCCTGCAGTCCTGAGCCTCTGTGAACGTCTGTGGGCTGTTTAAAGTGCTCTCACTTGATTTAGTCATGATTAACCCACAGATTTGGGACTTTGTTTACATCTGCCAATCCCTTCAGAGCTGCATCTCAACTAAGGTTTGGCTGGCTAACTGGGAGACAGGATGCTATGGACCATCCAGGGAATAATAATTATAACCCAGCCCAGATAATCACAGAGCTGTAATTGAAACAATTCACAAATCCAGAGTATAAATAATATGTTTATGAATTTAACTAAACGACAGACTGGAAATGTTTTCACAGGCTTTGCTTTTGCTAGTTTACTTACCTCTTTATATGGCAAGAATGATGCCGTATTTTCTGTAGCATGGATAGAAAAGTAATTCAGCCTTTCCTCCAGCACAGGTGATCCCAGTGAGTTTTTTTTTTTTTTACATCTTTATTGGAGTATAATTGCTTTACAATGGTGTGTTAGTTTCTGCTTTTCTGATTTATAACAAAGTGAATCAGTTATGCATATATATATGTTCCCATATCTCTTCCCTCTTGCGTCTCCCTCCCTCCCACCCTCCCTATCCCACTCCTCCAGGCGGTCGCAAAGCACCGAGCTGATCTCTCTGTGCTATGCGGCTGCTTCCCACTAGCTATCTACCTTACGTTTGGTAGTGTATATATGCCTATGCCTCTCTCTCGCTTTGTCACAGCTTACCCTTCCCCCTCCCAATATCCTCAAGTCCATTCTCTAGTAGTTCTGGTTCTTTATTCCTGTCTTACCCCTAGGTTCTTCATGATAGATCCCAGTGAGTTTTCTATGGCTGATCATTTAGAAAAGCTCCTTTCAGCTTCTCAAGCCCACCCTGGCTGGTCCCCTTTTTGGGTTTCCCCACAGTTTCTGGTCCAGCAGGTGCCACCTGCCAGGGGATCCTCTGGCAGCCCTCTCTCCCAGTTATGGAGAAGAACTTATGTATGTGAGGGCCCTTGGGTAGGCTGAAAATGGTCCCTCCAAAGATAGTCATATCTATTCCATGGAACCTGTTACCTTGTATGGAAAAAGGATTTTGAGAAGGGGAGATTATTCTAGATTATCTGAGTGGGCCCTAAAAGCAATCACATGTATCTTCTTCTTTTTCTTCTTTTAATATTTATTTATTTACTTGGCTGCACTGGGTCTTAGTTGCAGCATGTGGGATCTTCGTTGCCGTGTGCGGGATCTTCAGTTGCAGCATGCAAACCCTTAGTTGCGGCATGCAGGATCTAGTTCCCTGACCAGGGATCGAACCTGGGCCCCCTGCTTTGGGAGCACGGAGTCTTAATTGCTGGACCACCAGGGAAGTCCCCACATGTATCTTCATAAGAGGGAGGCAAAGGGAAACTGGACCCAGGATAAGGCAATGTGACCATGGGGGCAGAGATTGGAGGGATGTGGCCACAAGTCAGGGAGGGCTGGGAGGCACCAGAAACTGGGAGGGGCAAGAACAGATGTCCCCTAGAGCGTCTTTGGGGAGCACGGTCCTGCCGACACCGTAATTGGGGCCAAGGATACTGGTTGCAGACTTGTGGCCTCCAGAATGGTGAGAGAATAAGTATGTGCTGCTTTAAGTTTCCAAGTTTGTGGTAATTTGTCCCAGCAGCACAGGAAAGTAATACAACCCTGAGGCTTAA
Source organism: Delphinapterus leucas (assembly GCF_059928025.1). NCBI lineage: Eukaryota > Metazoa > Chordata > Mammalia > Artiodactyla > Monodontidae > Delphinapterus > Delphinapterus leucas. The sequence continues at coordinate 25,950,739 of NC_143149.1, forward strand.
GTTTGATTAGCTTCACACCAAACCCAGCTGTTTTGATGTTTTAGGATTTGGGACAAAGGATTGAAGCCAGGGTCGGGGGGAGAATCCATCTTCAGAAAGGTGTTTTGCAGATTCCATGTATCTGCTAAGAAGGGCAGTCAGGTTATCGCTGTGGGACTCTGGGGGGCTCTTTGAGATTTCTCAGTTCCCTGATGTTGGCCCCTTTCTGTCACTGCTCTGCTTACTTTCATATTTAGCAAGAATAGAAGGGCTGTGTTGTTTTGGTAGAGACTGTAACAGGGGCGCTGGATGGGAACAATGAATTCTTTTTTTTTTTTTTTTTTTTTTTTGCGGTACGTGGGCCTCTCACTGTTGTGGCCTCTCCTGTTGCGGAGCACAGGCTCCGGACGCGCAGGCTCAGCGGCCATGGCTCACGGGCCCAGCCGCTCCGCGGCATGTGGGATCTTCCCAGACCGGGGCATGAACCCGCGTCCCCCGCATCGGCAGGCAGACTCTCAACTACTGCGCCACCAGGGAAGCCCATAAATTCTTTTACATAGGAAGTCTTGGGAGAACTAGGAATAGAATCCTATGAAATAAAGTCAAGGTGGCAGTTTTGAAGAGGGACTGGAAAAAAATATGTCAGGCTCAACACAAGAAGATGGGAAATCTGGGATCGGGAGTATGAGATTAGCAGAGGCAAACTATCATATAAAGGGTGGACAAACAACAAGGTCCTGCTGTAGAGCACAGGGAACTATATTCAATATCCTGTGATGAAACATGATGGAAAAGAACATGAAAAGGAATATATCCATGTCCGAGTCACTTTGCCGTACAGAAGAAATTAACACAACATTGTAAACCAACTCTACTTCAATAAAATTAAAAAAAAAAAGAAAGAAAAAAAAATGGGAAATCTGAAGCTACTGCTTACCCAGAGGTGGGCGTCCATGGGTTCTGCCCCATCAACACTGCACAACCATACACAGACTTAATTCCTACTAGTGAAGATGCAAGAAGAAAGCTATTGGTCTGTAGCAGATTGCGTTATTGTTCCCGGTTATTTTCTCTTCCCATCCATGTAAGAGGAGCCTACATCTCTGCCTGTTGTCATGAGATTTACTGTGTGTGACTTTTGGAAGAGGATGCTTTTCCACCTCACCTGTATCAGGCTTAGCATATGCTTTGAGTTGGCTAATACGATTGGAGAGAGCAGTGTGCCAGTTCCCTGGAGAAGCTTTAGGAACCATCAGAATGTATTTCCAGTTTTCCTGCTTCTCTCCCTCTCCCAAGGGATAAGTAAGTCCCAGGTGGGGACTGTCCCTTTGACCCAGACCCCCAAAGACAAGGAGGGAAGCCACGGTTGACCCTCCACGGATAAGTAGTAAGAACGGTCTCTTTGGTTTTCAGCCTTTGAGATTCTGGGGTTGGTTTTCTCACATAAACCCATGATTAAGTGGAGGTTGGGGGGATATGAGAAAGGAGGCACCCCTTACCACATCTCCGTTACCTTAAGTGTGAAGGCAAGAACTATAGTGGTGTTGTGAATGCATTTTCAGAAAAGGAAGCATGAGTGGGTGGAGGAAAGAGTCCTTTTGACCAGGGAGGTTCCTGGTAAGAGTGAACTTTGAACTTGTAGAAGGATATGAAGGTGTTAGCTAAGTGGAAAAATAGGGAAAACACTCCAACAGAGAGTGGGGGACACAGCCCAGGAAAAGTAGAGAACTGCATGAGAGAATGGTGCCTGCAGAAAGCCTGGGTGGGGACTTCCCTGGCGGCGCAGTGGTTAAGAATCCACCTGCCAGTGCAGGGGACACGGGTTCGAGCCCTGGTCCGGGAAGATCCCACATGCCGCAGAGCAACTAAGCCCGTGCGCCACAACTACCGAGCCTGTGTGCCACAACTACTGAAGCCCGCGTGCCTGGAGCCCGCGCTCTGCAACAAGAGAAGCCACCGCAATGAGAAGCCCGTACACCGCAATGAAGAGTAGCCCCCACTCTCTGCAACTGGAGAAAACCCGCGCGCAGCAACGAAGACTCAACGCAGCCATAAAAAAAAAAAAAAATCCCTGGGTGGGACGGCTGCGCTTTGGTTGTGTGTGTGTGTGGGTGTTGTGAATTTCTTGCAAAGGGATTTGAACTTCATTTCCAAATCTCTGGAGAGATAACAAGAGATTTCAAGCAGGAACAATAGTATCACATTTAGGTTTTATAACGGATTGAATGGATGATCTCTTAGGTAACGGGTTGTGCTCAAAACAAGTATTGAAGGGCTGAAAAGAACCAGTGAGTTCTACCACATCCTAAGTGTTCCAGGTGCTTGGTTTGTAAAGGTGTTCTCCAGCGACCACCTCACTAAAGGCAGCAGTAGTGGGTTTCAACTTCTACGAGCAAATACGCATAATAGTATTGGAACATTCTTGGCCCTTTAAAAAGGGAACAACATGAGATCTTGTGAGTGTGTGTTAGGTGAGTGCCTTGTGTTTCTCCCACTTGGCAGGTGGGCTGCTCCTCAGCTGAATGCCCCTGGCTATTTCACTCCCAATGATTGTTTACTCCGTTCCTAGAATGTGCCATTGGTTGAAGAAAGGAAGTGTAAGGAACACAGATTTTAAAACATTACAAGTTAGGAGTAGAGATTGAAAATATTTCTGTAAATTCCCTTCAAGTAGATCTTTATCATCAGTCTGAGTTATCTCCCATCGAGCAAATGTTTTAGAGACACATTAAATGTCTCTGGCCTAAAACATAGGTTAAAAAGAGAAAACAGAGTGGTGGGTATATAGCAGTTCTCCTTTTCATTAAATGGGAGTAAATGCTGTTCGTACCAAAAATATGTGATTTCCAGAGAAGTACAGTTGGCCCTTGAGCAGCATGCATTTGAACTGTGTGGAGCAACGTATACATGGGCTTTTTAAAATAGAAAATACTACAGTACTACTCGATCCTCGGTGGGTTAAATACAAGGGTGCAGAAAGTCGGATATGAAGGAACTACGAATATAGAGGAACCACAGATGCAGAGGGCTGACTATAAATTATACACGGAGTTTTGACCATGAGTAGGGTCAGGGCTCCTAACCCACAAGCTGTTCAAGGACCAACAGTACTTGTAAATATCATGTTCTCTCATCTTGTCAATTAGGAATAAAACATACAAATATTAAACCCCTTCATATTTTAATGCAAAATAAATGAATGCAGACATTTAGGGAGTGCAGGCAGTTTCTGCCTGGATTTGATGGCTTAACATAGGGTTGATCTGAATACATATTTTGACATAAATTCAGTCTTCAATGTAATTTGATGTCAGTTTAGAATTTTTGACAACAAAAATATTTTAACTTAAAAAATTTATTTATTTTATTGAAGTATAGTTGATTTACAATGCTGTGTTAATTTCTGTTGTACAACAAAGTGATTAAGTTATACATATATATATACACACATTCTTTTCCATGTTCTTTTCCATATGGTTTATCACAGGATATTGAATATAGTTCCCTGTGCTGTACAGTAGGACCTTGTTGTTTATCCAGGACATACTTTTTATTTTTTTATTTTAATTTTATTGGAGTATATTGATTTATAATTTGTGTTAGTTTCAGGTGTACAGTGAAGTGATTCAGTTATACATAGACATATACATATATTCATTCTTTTTTAGATTCTTTTCTCATATAGGTTACCACAGAATATTGACTATAGTTCCCTGTGCTATACAGTAGGTCCTTGTTGGTTATATATCTTACATACAGTAATGTGTGTGTGTTCATTGCCAAAATATTTTTTCTATATAAAAAATTTAAGGGAAATTAATGACATATCATTTACTAAATGAGGATCAGTTAACATGTGTCTATATGAATTAGCACAGTACCTGGCACACATCAGGGCCTCAAGCCATATTTATTGAATAAATGAATATATATTGTTAAGATTATATTAAAATAAATTTCATAATACAATCTTTCAAGACATATAGATCTAAAATATTTTTCTACATAAAATTGCTTCCATATCGTAGATTAAGTAAAAGGGTGAAATAATTTTAGAAAATCTAAAGAAAGTTTGAGGTTCTGTATTACTGTTTAAGGGGCAGGACCACGAAGTGGCTGTCTCTAGGGGGCGCTATTCACACGGACCATAATGTGAAAGGCACTAGAAATGAATTCAGAAAGCAAGGAGATTGGGAACTTCCCTGGCGGTCCAGTGGTTAAGACTTTGTAGTCTCAATTCACGGGACACGGGTTTGATCCCTGGTAGGGTAACTAAGATACCGCAGGGCCCCCCCCCCAAAAAAATAAAAGAAATCAAGGAGAATGACAAATATCTCTCTACATAGGTTTCATCACATCCTCCCACCATCCTGCAAAGATGGTGTTATATCCTATTTCAGACGTAGGGAAACTAAGCCTAACAAGCTTATTGTCTTGTTCCAGGCCACGTGGCAGGCTAGTGGAAGGGTTCGGATCTAAGCACAGGTCTCCCGGGTCAGAATGCCTGTCTGTCTGCCTCAGATCCTGCTTTGACGGGTTATTACCGAGATCTTAAAGGGCAACGAGGAAGACCTGAAAAGACGAAGACCTGAAAAGGTGGCGGGTCAGAGAAAGGGACGAACAGTCCGGAGCATTTAGGAGGTGGTCCGGGGCGGAGCTTGCCGCTGGGTGGGCGGAAGCAGGTGGGAATTGTTGGGGGCTGGGCTTCGGTTTGGGACACGGTGTTTGTGAGTCGCTGGGACACCGACACGCACGGGCCAGGTGGGTAGTTGTCCATGTTTACCTGGAGCTTCGGAGTGTTGTCTGCGCCCCAAGACGCTTTTGGGCAAAAGCTATAGAGGAAACTACCAAAGATAATGTTGACTTCCTTCTAGATTTTGTCGGGATGGCGCTGGTCAGGAACCTTGACTCAGGGTTTACCTGCAAGCGGATGCAGCTGGGGCCCTGGGAGTGCAGGCGGGCACTTCACAGTCTCACCTCCCTCCCCAGCCCCTGTGGTATCTTTATTTTATTTTTATAAATTTATTTTTTTCTATGCTTTTTCATCCCCCTCCACTCTTCCCTCCTGGTAACCATAAGTTCATTCTCTAATGAGAATTACTTTACTATGTTACTGTGTTATCTTTACTATGGGGGGGGTTAGGTCAGGCCCTATGTTACTGTATTATCTTTACTATGGGGGGGTTAGGTCAGGCCCTATGTTACTGTGTTATCTTTACTATGGGGGGGGTTAGGTCAGGCCCTATGTTACTGTGTTATCTTTACTATGGGGGGGGTTAGGTCAGGCCCTATGTTACTGTGTTATCTTCACTATGGGGGGGGTTAGGTCAGGCCCTATGTTACTGTGTTATCTTTACTATGGGGGGGGCGGTTAGGTCAGGCCCTGTGTTACTGTGTTATCTTTACTATGGGGGGCGGGGTTAGGTCAGGCCCTATGTTACTATGTTATCTTTACTATGGGGGCAGGTTTGGGTCAGACCCTCAGCCCTGGGTGCTGCAGGCACCGTCTAGACTTTACTGTCTGTACAACCCAGTATTGCTCTAGGTCATGGACACCGAAGGACATCGCTGGGCCAGGAGCTTCACTCTGCTGCCACGAGCCTGAATTGAACCTGTGATCAGACCCTAGCCCGCCCTTTCCCTGCAGACCTGGCCTGAGCCTCTCTGCCTGTGCCTGTGGCTGAGGCGGGGGGCCTGTGATGCTGAGAAAAGGTGTGACGGGAGAAGGTGTGTGTGCTTCAGCTCGGCCTCAAAGCGGGGCTTGGAATGTTACCACGGGGTCTATTATAGTACAGTCAGTTTCTGACTTTCCGTGGGAACACAAAAGCTGTTGGCAGCTATGGCTTCTCCTTCCTGAGCTGCCCTGGTGAGCCTTTATAGGTCAGTGTGTGTGTGTGTGTGTGTGTGTGTGTGTGTGTGTGTGTGCGCGCGTGCACACGTGCATGTAGGTGGGTAGGATGGGGGGTTGGGCACAGGGGAAGGGCATGAGCTCATAAAGAAAATGAAAAGAATAACAAGGATCGGAGAGAGAGAAGGAGCTGGGGAAACAGTGACTCCTACCTACGTGAACAATGATAATTTACGCTAGGAAAGGGCAGGAGGCATAGTGAGATGAGTAGCCTTTCTGGAGAGCGAGGGAATCATGCGGGAAAGCGGAAGGAGAGGCACTGTTCTTGGCGATGCCAGGGAGACTGTGGCTTTTATTAAAATAAGAAAGGTCGGCGGTTTGTAGTGAGGTGGATGGACCTAGAGTCTGTCATGCAGAGTGAAGTAAGTCAGAAAGAGAAAAACAAATACTGTACGCTAACACATATATATGGGATCTAAAAAAAAAGGTCATGAAGAACCTAGGGGTAGGACGGGAATAAAGACACAGACGTAGAGAATGGACTTGAGGACACGGGGCGGGGGAAGGGTAAGCTGGGACGAAGTGAGAGAGTGGCATGGACATATATACACTACCAAATGTAAAATAGATAGCTAGTGGGAAGCAGCCGCATAAGCACAGGGAGACCAGCTCGGTGCTTTGTGATCACCTAGAGGGGTGGGATAGGGAGGATATATGGGGATATATGTATACAGTAGAGCTGATTCACTTTGTTATACAGCAGAAACTAACACAACAACGTAAAGCAATTATACTCCAATAAAGATGTCAAAAAAAATAAATAAATAAAAAGAAAGAAAGGGCGGCGGAAGACAGGTGCTGAGAGCAGGCAGAGTTGTAGCGGAGTTGCTCACAGCGCCCCGAAGCGGAGGTCTTAGCTATCGGCTGTTGGCTTCTGCGGCCGCCGCCGCTTGTGGGGACAGCAGGTAACCCAGCTGCCCTTCCCACCCAGCCTCTTTGTGATGGGTAAGCAGCTGAGCACATGTTTGGTCAGAAATATGCCGCCCAAACTCTATCTGGTCTCTGGGAGAAGGAGCTTTAGGTAATTACGCGTATTCAGCTCAGACAGTGAATTCCACTCGATCAAGAACCCTCATAGATACTGTGTCTCTACACAGCCTGTTCATTCGAACAGTGTTCTGTGCGCTGTTTGCACCAGTGGACCAGGGAGGTCAGTTTCCAGTTTAGGGTGCTAAGGAGACTCAGTTCACAGTTCTCCTTTGTAAGCTGCTAAAATTCACTACTTGCAGTGCCTTTCTCGGCCAGAAAGACTAGAGTGAAAGGACAGCTCTCCAATTTCTTGCTGCTTCTGAAAAACAAGCCAGGTCTTGCAAGGATTTTATTGTTGCCTCTTATGGGTTGAAATATATTCTCCCAAACTCATACATTGAAGTCTAACCCCCGGTAGCTTAGAATAAGATCTTCTGAAAAAAAATTTTATTGGAGTGTTGTTGATTTACAATGTTGTGTTACTTTCTGCTGTACAGCAATGTGAATCAGCTACACATGTACATACATTCACTCTTTTTTAGATTCTTTTCCCATATAGGCCATTACAGTGTATTGAGTAGAGTTCCCTGTGCTTTACAGTAGGTCCTTATTAGTTATCTATTTTATATATAGTAGTGTGTATATGTCGATCCCAATCTCTCATTTATTCTATTCCCCCTTCCTCCTGGTAACCCTAAGATTGTTTTCTACACCCTTAACTCTATTTCTGTTTTGTAAATAAGTTCATTTGTAGCATTTTTTAAGATACCTATAAGTGATATCATGCGATATTTGTGAATAGGACCTTTTATGGAAATGGGGTCCTTGCAGATATAATTAGTTAAGATGCAATCCTGCTGGAGTACGGTGGTCCTTTAATCGAAGGACACCTTTTATTAAGTCCTTAATAAAAAGGAAATTTGGATACAGACATGCACACAGGGAGAATGCCATGTGAACATGAAGGTGGCCGTCTACAAGCCAAGGAGAGAGGCCTAGAACAGACGCTTTCCTCAGTCCTCGGAAGGAACCAACCCCGCTGACACCTTGATCTTAGACTTCCTGCCTCCAGAACGGGACACTACCTTTCTGTTTAAGCCACCCAGTCTGTGGGACTTTGCTATAATAGCTCTAGCAAATGAGTACGCTGACCATTGGTGGTCACCAATCAGAAATAACCAATGTGCACACACTGCAAAAGGAATTAAGTTTCCAGAATCGTAGAAAACCTTTACCATTTTGGTGGGGTCCAGGTTGCCTTCTGGGGGTTCTCTGGCTTTTGCTTTCAACTAGAGCCTAGCATATCCCTTTTGAAATTACTCAGTCATTCTAATAGGTAATAGCATGTGCTATTTGTTCACATTACTTATTCTCGCTCCAGCCTTGCCATATCTCCCTGGGCAGAACTCACGTGCCCATTTGACTGGCTTTGGTTCCGGCCTTATAACTTGAGTTGGCCGGTGGAGCATGGGTGAATGTAATAGCCCCACTCCCTGCCAAACAGAAGCTTTTTTTTTTTTTAACTTTATTTATTTGTTGATATTTGTTTATTTTGGCCATGACATGCAGCATGCGGGATCTTAGTTCCCTGGCCAGTGATTGAGCCTGTGCCCCGTGCATTGGCAGGCAGTTATTTTAAACTATTCTAAAAAATTAATTTATTTTTGGCTGTGTTGGGTCTTCCTTGCTGCACGCAGGGGCTACTCTTTGTTGTGGTGCGTGGGCTTCTCTTGTTGTGGAGCACGGCTCTAGGCACATGGGCTTCAGTAGTTGCAGCACGTGGGCTCAGTAGTTGTGGCTCGCGGGCTCTAGAGCACAGGCTTAGTAGTTGTGGTGCACGGGCTTAGTTGCTCCGCAGCATGTGGGATCTTCCCGGACCAGGGCTCGAACCCGTGTCCCCTGCATTGGCAGATGGATTCTTAACCACTGCGCCACCAGGGAAGCCCCAAAGCTAGTTTGTTTGTTTGTTTGTTTTGGCCACACTGTGCAGCATGCTGGATCTCAGTTCCTCGACCAGGGATCAAACCCGTGACCCCTGCATTGGAAGCGTAGAGTCCTAACCACTGAACAGCCAGGAAAGTCCCTATACTATTTTTTGGTTTTTTTTTGGTCAAAAGGCTATTGGACCTCCCACTCCATCTTTACACCCAGGACTGGAATTTGATTACTGGAGTTTGACAGGATGTATCTCCGGCTCTCCTTTCGTAAGTTCCCAAGCAATCTCTGTTTTTCTTCCCAAAACTTCTTTCAAAGCTTCCCATTCTCTTGAAGTCTTTTACATCACCACTTCCTTCTCAGTCTTAGCAAATGAGCTTGTGTCTTACTTTAAGAGTTACTCTCAAACTTGAGCGTGTATCACAATCGCCTGGGGGGATTATTAGACATAGATTTCTGGGCCCTACCCCCAGAATTTCCGATGAAGTTGGTCTGGGGTAGCAGGTCAGAGTTTACTTTTCTAGTAAGCTCTTTGGTGATGTTGATGCTACTCGTCCAGGGAGGACCCTTTGAGAACTACTGCTTTATTTATTTATTTTCTTAAATTTGGCCACACGGCGCAGCTTGCGGGATCTTAGTTCCCCGACCAGGGATAGAACCCGGGCTCCCACAGTGAAAATGCTGAGTCCTAACCACTGGACTGCCAGGGAACTCCTGAGAACTACTGCTTTAGAGAAAATAACAGTGATTAAAAAAACTTCCTTGATGACTTGCTATTACTGCCACTTCTTGACCTGTGTAAGTTCCCTACACTTTCCTCCTTTCTACCTGTAACATTAAGCAGAAGACTAGATGTCTCCACCTATGATCTGGGTCTCAGTTCTGTCTACCTCCTCAGAGGTGGTTCAATCAACTTTTCATTTTTTTCTCCTCTATTTTCCAAAGTTTTCTCTCTACCGGCTTTCCCTTCTGAATAGGCATGTATCTGAGCCTCTCTCATTTTATATATATAAAAAAAAGACAAAAGCAAAAAACAACTTCTCCTTGACACGATGTTACCTTCTGTCTGCTTCCAGAACATTTATAACCCATCTTCTTGAAAGAGTTGATATGCTCACTGTTGCCACTTGTGGTAGGAAGAATCCTAAAGATGCCTCCCCCAAGATTCCTGTCCCTAGGTTTCTCAATCAAACACTAATCTAGATACTTCTGTGAAGGGATTTTGCAGGTAGAATTAGGTAATTAATCAGCTAAATTTAACATAGAGAAATTATCTGAGATTATCTAGGTGGACCCAACATAATCACATGAGCCTTTAAAAGCAGAAAAGGAAGGCAGGAGAGATGATCCAGGTGGAGAGGTCAGGGAGATTTGAAGTGTGATCAAGGTTGGACCAAAGTCAGCTATATTTGACTTTGAAGATGGAGCTGGGGAATGTAGACCGCCCCCAGATGCTTAGAACAATCCACAGCTGGCAGAGAGCAAGAAAATGGGGACCTCAGTCCAACAACCATGTGGAGCAGAATTCTGCCAACAACTGGAAAGAGTAGATTTTTCCCCAGTCTCCACCAGCCCACACTTTGATTAGCCTGGTGAGTGAGACCTGAAGCAGCCCTCTTGGCTTCTGACCTACCAGCTATGGCATAATAAGCTTATGTTGGGTTAAGTCACTACATTTGTGGTAATTTGTTATGACACAAGTAGGAAGCCAATACAGCACTTCCTCATCTCCCATTCGCTCTTCTGCACAGTGTTTTCAACTTTCTCCTCTTCACTCTACTGAAACATTTATGATTAAGTTTTCAGTTATATTTTGTTGCTAAATCCCATGGATGCTTCTCAGGCCTATCTAACTTGATGCCTCTGTAGGATCTGATGCTGCTTCTGCAACTCTCACCTCCTGTGAATTCCATAATACTGCTCTCTACATTTTCCTGTCCTCTCTCTGTCACTTCTCATTTTTCTTCAATAGCTTCTTTTCCTCTGCTGTCACTGAAATATTTAAATTCCCCAGAGTTCTATTTTTAATTCTCATTTTATTACCTTCCCCTGATTCCTCTTTTTTTTTTTTTTCATGACTTCTACCACAGAATGATGGACAAAGTTGTCAGGGAGGAAAAACTTCCCTTCTACACTGTTTGGTTCATGGTCTAGGGACCTGTGAATTAAACTTATAGAAGAGAGATTAACAGGAGAAAAGTCACATGATTTTTATTAATGGGAGGTTGGGCCATTGATAAGGAACTATCAAGGGATAACAGTAAAAACATAAAAAATAGTGAGATATTATCTAACCACAATGAGCTATCACCTCACACCTGTTAGAATGGCTTTATCAAAAAGATAAGAAATAACAAGTATTGGAGAGGATGTGGAGAAAAGAGGACCCTTGTGCACTATTGGTGAAAATGTAAATTGGTGCAGCTGCTATGGAGAACAGTATGGAGGTTCTTCAAAAAGTTAAAAATAGAATTACCACATGATCTAGCAATTCCCTCCCTAGGTATTTATCCAAATAAAACAAAAACACTAAGTCAAAAAGATATAGGCACCCTTGTGTTCATCAGAGCATTATTTACAATAACCAAGATATAGAAACAACCTAAATGTCCATCAACAGATGAGTGTTAAAGAAAATGTGATATATATATATATATATATATATATGAATATTAGTCAGCCATAAAAAAGAATGAAATCTTGCCATTTGTGACAACATGGATGGACCGTGAAAGTATTAGGCTAAGTGAAATAAGTCAGACAGAGAAACACAAATACCCTATGATCTCATTTATATGTGGAATCTAAAAAGCAAAACAAATCAAAATGAAACAAACAAGCTCAAAGATACAGAGAACGTATTGGTGGTTGCCAGAGGTGGGAGTTGGCAAAATGCGTGAAGCGGGTCAAAAGGTACAAACTTATAGTTATAAAAGAAGTAAGTCATGGGGATGTAATGTACAGCATGGCAACTATAGTTAATTAATAATACTGCATTGCATATTTCAAAGTTACTAAGAAAGTAGACCTTAAACGTTCTCAACATGAGAAAAAATAATTCTGTAACTATGTATGATGACGGATGTTAACACTGTGGTGATCATTTCACAATATGTACAAATATCAAATCATTATGTTGTATACCAGAAACTAATATAATGTCAATTATACCTCAATAAAATAAAAGAAGGAATTTGATAAAATTGTTAATGACTGTTATAGTATTATATTTTTGGCCTTCTGATGGTATTTCCTGTTGAATAAGAAGAATTACTTTCAAAGGAATGAATATCTAATGGAATTTAAATGATGATAATCCGAAACTACCAGCCCTGTTTACCAACTTAAATTGTATCAATAACGCAACTATCTTTCTACCTTTCCCAGAAAATGATCTTACTTTTCCTGATCTTTTTCCTCTCACTTCCACAATATGTATTTTCCTTTTCATCTTGTGGTTTCTCTAGGGCCTCAATAATCAGTAAGCTTCATCTCATAAATGAACTCTATTCTATTGAGAGTAACTGGAGCAAAGTCTTGTATATACTGTTTCCTGGATTAGTGAGAAATAGAGCCAAGATGAGTTAGTAATATCTACAGTGGGAGTGGTTGTTCATATACAATAGATTTGCTCCTCCAAATTTAACCAAATGTTTGTATAATACCATTAGTATTATTTGACTAGACTGTGTGTCTACAGTCTTCAAGTGCCCAGAACCAGAAATTAAAATAGGAATTAGAAATTAAAAAAATCTTGAACAGATTTTTTTTTAATTAAAAAAAGTGAAACCTCAGTAACGCCAGTAGATCCTTTAAAAAAACCTTTGAATACTGTAACAGTGAAAATATCATCTTCTTGGCTCTGGACTTAAATCTGAACTGTAGCTACTACAAGTTTAATTAACTTGATGTAGTTAGAGTTGGTCAGAAAAAGGCTGATTGTCTCGTGTCTTATGGCCAACTAAATATATATTCATTAATTAGCCTTAGAACAATATTATTAACTGGAACTGCTGGGCTAAGCTCATCCTTAATCGTGTTAATGATGATGTTATGTATTTCTGTGTGCTATTACTAGATATAAACATGCCACACAGATAAAATAAATAAAAAATAAACATTTTATTATATAAAGTTTAATAAAATGTTTATTTTTTGCATGGCAGTTCACAGCAGAGAAGTGAAACTCAAAGAAGTGTTTAGACCTGGAGGCTTACATACCATTTTTAACAAAGGGAAGGGGCTTTGGGCTTTGGGGGATGATAAATCAATGGGAAGTGGCTAGGAAATCTAGGGGGGGAAACCAATGGAAGATAAAGATGATTCTAGAGGTTTGTTGATGCAGACTCATCTTCATTGCCAACTTCAGTGACATGAGTCACTTTCCTCTCCCTCGTATGGGAGAACGGGCACCTTCACAAGGAAAATTTATGCCCTGCTTTTAGGCAGACAAAAGGAGGCCAGAGAATTTCTCTTACATCTGTTGATTCTCAGTTGCCTTCAACTCCAAGTAATCCTTATGCTAAAATGGCATATCTTGGGGTGACATATCCTGATCCCCTTCAAAATCTTTATCTATAGCTCTATGACTATTATTATTTAATGAACATTTATCCTCTACCTGGTCCCACAGACACCTTAAGAAGAACTTGTCTTAAATTGCAGTCACCTTTTCTCTCACCTTTACTGGACCGAACTCTGCTCTGAGAGGGTCCATTTGTGAATAGCCTCAGCATCTACCCTGAATTAGCTAGGATTAGGATTGAATAACAGAAAACCCCAAATAACAGTGCATTAAAATAGATGTTGGGCTCTCCCACAAAAGAAATTCACAACCAGGCCAATCCAGGCTGGTATGGTGGCTTCTACACACCTGGACTATGTCTGTCTTTCTGCCTCAATATTATAGAACACGATTTCTGTAGCCCGGGTCACCACATGGCCCAAGACAGCTGCAGAGATCCTGCCATTGTGTGGGATTCTAGACAGCAGAAAGGAGGAAATGAGAAGGTCAGCTAAGACTGTAGGGGAGAATGACTATGGAACATGTTGCCACCTTAAATAAAGTTCTCCATTCATACATCACTTCCTACAAGAAATACTTCCTGACCTTCTCTTTCACCCAGTTTAGGCTAATTTCTGTCCCTCTGAGCTGCCCTGACAGCCTGTATAGACTTGTAAACTAAAGGGCAGTATGCACACTCTTTTGTATTTGTCTATTTCTCTGTCCATTTTCTCCCATAGTGTCCAAACTCCTTGAAGGAATGGACCATGTCTTAATTACCTTTGCATCTCTAGGACCTAACAGAGTGCTTGGCTCTCAGTAAATGTTGAATTACTGAACGTGTGTCCAGAATAAAGCAGATTCTAAATACATATCTATTTCTCTATGATTAAATCATATTTACATCAACATTTCTAAAATTTAAAAAAGGTAGTAGAAAATGGGCCCAATGTTAGGGCTTTGTCATAAAACAAATGTAACACTTAGGTTTCTGGTACACTTGAGTGGAAAGAAGCGGTCTTACTTGGCATTGGAGGGCTATGGACTTTGGATAGAAGTGTGTTTTAATTTTGGCTCTGACACTTATAAGTCTTACAACCTCGGGGAAATTGTTTCACCTCTTTGAATTTTGGAATCCTTTTCAGTAAAAATAGAGTTAATAACAGCAACCTTTCGGATTCTTGTAAGGAGCAATATAAAATATAACGTGAGCGGTCTGGTTTAACGCTTGCCACGTGGAAGAAAACCAAGGAATAATACTATGCTTAATTCTTTCTCCCCAACTTCTCTTTCTATCTCTTTGCTTGATCCCTCTTTTCTTGCTCCCCTTTTTTTCCCAGACAGATATCATGTCGATGGAATAAAGAACTCTGGGTACAAAGATGGGAGTTTGAATCTCAGCCCTGCCACGGACTGTATTTGTTATGTTTCTACACTACGTAAGCTGTATTTATTTTATTTTACATTTCTTTGTTTCACGCCCAGCCCCTACCATAGTGCTATGTACAGAGTTTATTCAGTCATATTTATTCATTAGGAAATATCCACCCGGCCCCTATGGTTTCTAGTTAAAGAGCCGCTCCTGGGGCAAGGATTTTCTTGGCAGTGGGGGGTGGACCAGTTCCGGGATGAAGCAGCAGCTGCTCACCTGGCCCATCACCACGAGCTGGCAGCCATCTGCTTGGTCAGCACTTGACTGATGGGACATAGAAAGGAATGAAAACCAATCAAGAAAGATGACCTTTCGTGGAATTAAGCAATTTGCAAGTAGCTGCAGAGATCCTGGGAACCCACGCCCTACCCCGCCCGGTAAGATCATGCAGCTTTGTTTTCTATTGGACTCACATCAAACTTGTTAATGTCAATAAGAAAGAAATTGAGCTAGTCTTTGTTGTGAGCCTAATGAAGCCTTTGCTGGTGCATGGAATTTCCCCCTTGGATTTTCCTCTCTTTGCCTTTTTCTGTTTCACTTGATTTAATGTCCTTCTTGGCAGTGGCTCTTTCACTTTTTATTTTCAAACAACAGAGGGGGAGATGGAGAAGGGGGAGAGAAGTTTAAAAACCAAGGAAGACTTTGAAGTGAGTGTTTACCCTTTCTCCAACGTGAGGCACTTAGATCCTCCGCAAACCAAGTCTGGGAACACTTCGCCTTAGGCTGATGAGTGGTGAGGGAAAGGTGGGGTCCCATTACGTTGTGGGTTAGAATTCACACCAAGGGAGAGCTGAATCCCTCCCTCTCTGCTGAACCACTTCTCAATGTGCTGTTTCTCAGCTGGCAAGATTGGCAAGTTATGCCCTAACTTACTTCTAAGTGGTAAGTTAGGTTGTAGATCACACGAAATCCATCTCAAACTGACTTAATCCAAAGAGAGACTTTTAGCTCATCTAGCTGAAAACTCCCAGGTGAAGTTGGCTTTAGGTGTCATCAGAAATTAGTTCCTCTCAATCTCTTGGTTTGATAGTCAGATTTATTGGCAGGCTTCATGCGGTAGTTTTTGGAAACTGCAGGATAATATCTACCCAAGGTTAAGTTCAACAGAAGAAAACAGAGAAAAAGAGAGAGAGAGAGAGAGAGAGAGAGAATGAATGAATCTCTTTCCTGTAGTTCCTGCATAAATCCTGGGGTTAACTGTGATTGGACCAATTTGAGATGACTGGACCAATCACTGTGGCACGGGAATGAAGTTTGCCAATAGGCCAGACCTGGGTCATATATTCTCACTGACCAATCACTGGACTAGGGAATTTGGGAACCATGACTGTCAAGCCTTCGTTACATACTCTACTCTTGATCTGGGGTGGATCCCACCCAGACCATATGGCCTGAGAAGAGAGAAGGTTTGTGTTCCTGTAATTAGAAAAGGAAATGTGACATACTATAGTCATTAAAAAAAGCAACAAAGAAAGGAATGACTTCAAGGCAACCAAACCAAACCAAACCAAACACTTATCCATAAAAACTGGGTGGTGGGTAGAGAGATGAAATTTCTCTTAAGTAGAATAATGCCATTCATAGCCACAGGCAATCATGATGAAGACTCTGGATTAGTGCTTTATTCTCCTATTCCAATAATTATCATAGTCATAATCAGCATTTTAGTAATTACCATAATGATATGGAATAGATAATCTTATGATACATTGTCTCATTCTATGTATATTAGTCTTGACAATTCCTTTTTACTTTAAACTTTGTCATACACTACTCTTTGGTCTCCCACAAGGCTGACAATCATATTCTTCTTTCCCTTAAAATATTTATATTTTGGGCTCACTAATTAGGAGAAAAAAAAATCCAGATCCCTTCTCACACCATAATCAAAAGTGTATTTTGGAGTATTTAAAACCTAACTATGACAATAAAACTATATGTCAGAGGAAGACATATGGCAGAATATTTGGGGGTGAGAAGGACTTTTAAACAAAACTTTTTCTATTACATCAAAAAGAGGATTTATTTTCAATAAAGTACGTCATGGGCAAAGGTTGCAGAGAGGAAAGATTCGAAGAAGATATTTGCAATATCTAAAACTGACAAGGGCGTGTTTTCTAGGATATACAAAGCACGTCTACAATTCAACCAGAAAACATCATAAACCCCAATAAAAGAAATGGGCAAAAGATATGAAAAGGCAATTTGCAGAAGAGGAAACTCTGAAAGGCCAACAAGTGTATGAAGAGACATTAATAATCAGAGACATACAATTTAGAAAAATAATGTACCAATATACTATCATTAGACAAAGAAAAACTTGAGAGCTGAATTATTGAATATTGGTGGTTGGGTCGGGCTAAGTACCAGTGTACCTGCTAGTGAAGGTATAGACAGGCGCAGCTTTTAAATGAGCAGTCAGGAAGCACTTAGTTAAATTAAATGTCTACCTATGATCTAGCAAGTCTTTTGGGGGGTAAATATGCCCAAATAAAATTTCAAGTCCATTGGGGGTCATGTATGAGGATGTTTTTTGTACTAATGTTTGGGGAGGTGATGTATCAGTCCGGGTCCAATCAGGAGAGAGAAATCACACAATAATTTGAGCAGGAAAATTGAATACAAAGAATGATTGGTTTTGACAGGGTATTGGAGTAATATGTTATTGGTTAGTGAGAAGTAAAGAGAACGCTAAAGAATACAGGAGTCGCAGGTATAAGGAGTAGCCATGCCCCCTGCCCTGAAATCGGGTGCCCAACGAACGGTCTCGTCCTCTTCCAGGGTTACGGTCTAGACCTTGTTGGAGAGGGCTTGTCTGTGCCTCATTGCATGGCAGAGAAGTCACTGGGGTGCCTCGACAGTATAACTGGCTGGAAATCCATCCTCTAGTGTTTGCCAGAAATTCACCCTCTGGGGTGCTGGGCAAAGCTGTTGGTGGGGAGGGGGTCACTGCCAATGCTCTGACGCAGAACTGCATGGAGCGGGGTACTAGTGGGACCTGCTGGGGGCCGGAGGCACACTGCTGCAGAACTGCCTGATTGCAGCAGGGGGGACAGTCCTGGGGAAAACTGGTGGCCTCAGGGTGCTGTGGACTGCACGGAAGGTGCCCCGCACTTGAGACCAGCTTGCACTCAGACCCCTCATGAGAGAGCAGAGCCAGGAAAGATTTATTTTGGCTGCGTTGGGTCTTTGTTTCTGCACACGGGCTTTCTCTAGTTGCGACGAGTGGGGGCTATTCTTCCTTGTGGTGCACGGGCTTCTCACTGCCGTGGCTTCTCTTATTGCGGAGCACGTACTCTAGGCGTGCGGGCTTCAGTAGTTGTGGCACGTGGGCTCAGTAGTTGTGGCGCACGGGCTTAGTTGTTCTGCGGCATGTGGGATCTTCCCGGACCAGGGCTGGAACCCGTGTCCCCTGCCTTGGCAGGGGGATTCTTAACCACTGCGCCACCAGGGAAGTCCTCCTGAAATGTTTCTCCATCTTCCTGCCTCTACTGAGGAAGCTTACCATTGTGTCAGCTGACAAAAGAAAAACATTAAAAGGGGCCATATTCATATTTGCAGGGCAGGCAATACGCTGATAACAGGCACGGGTCAGGAGTGGAAGGTAATCTGAGTTATCACGGGGGGGAGAAGATTAAAAGCCACCCTATAAAGCCGAGAGATGGAGAGGAACTAACTTGTTTGCTATGTGGAGGATGGAAATAAAAGTAAATATAAACTAAAAAAGGAAAGCTTTTACAGATAATTATGACAGTGTACCAAGAACTGAAGGGTATGATTAAATTAACTCTTGCCCCATGAGTCTAAAATTTTTTTAAAAACACTATTTTTTTTTTTTTACCATGACAGATGTTCAGACAATATATTCTTAGTGTTCAACAAATACTTGAGTTACCTAGTCTTTTGGGGTGAGGGACATCTTTTCATTAGTTTGAGGACTAAAGGAAATATTACCAAAGCAGTGGTATAGGCTATGATGAAAACAAAACAAAAAAAAAGAAATTAAAAAATATAAATAATTAAAAAACTGTTGTAGATATAAAACTTTTAGAATACAAAAGATTTGTTTAAAAGGGGGAAAAGCCTAAAAAAAGATGATTTTCTTTGAGTCACAAGGCATGCTGATTCACCTATATATAACTGAAGTAACAAAACAGTGAGGTCATGGAAACTCAGTAAACTGTCACAAGGTAGCTGGTTAAAATAAGCCTTCTGTGACCAAAATAGTTTACAATCTAGTGTTCTAACAGTTTATTGTAGCAAATACTTTAACAAATGTACTTTCCTATAACAAATATTTATAGTATCAGAATTGTCAGTCAACAGGGCTTGGCACTATTAAAACAAACCTTTCAATATTACAGGAAAGTTCTTTGCTATTCTCAGTAAACAGTCTCAAACAGAAACTCAACTTTATGCCGACAGGACACAGAACAAGTCTACATTTAACGTGAATTTTATGATTTGTTGCCTGTGAACATTCACTAAGCTTTTCCTCGAGTCTAACCAGATGGAATATCTAGTAGAACACTTTGTCTTTTCAAAGTTCCCCTTCCACAGTCTTCCAATTCTTTTCAAGCTTCTCATTATCCTGCTAATTAGGTTTTGTAGCCTTTGGCTTCAGTTACATTTTCTAGTCAAGGTTGAATTTAAAAATCTGGGGCAACTCTGAAGGAGAAATGTTATCAGCGGGCTGTGATTTCTCTGGTGGGTGCTAGGAGCCCATCACTTACCATGACTGTGAGGTATGATTCTGGAATTATACATTTTAGCCTGATGGGCACTGGAGAAATAGGTTACCACACCAAGGCTAAGTGTTTTGAAGTCAAGCATTCTGTTCCTGTTTCTTTGTGTTCCCCGCATGAAACGCAGATGTATGATAAATGCCATGTACGTATTGAAATGGATTCTCCTGCTCTTTTGAATTCAGCAGCAAAACCAAAGAGAACATAAATAGCAAGTAAATAATGTTACAGATTATGGCCCAGATCCACACCTTGGGCTTTATGTTTTTCGGGTCCATGCTGCTGTTGTCTGAAATATTTCTGTATGCAGAGTGATGTTTTCCTCTGGGGCTCTAGAGACTCCTTGGCTAAAGCTCAGAGCACACAATTTTATTTTAACTGCATAACCGATCTTACAGGAATCCTATGTCATCAATTCCAAGTTGGTGAGCAAATGGTTATCCACCAGGGCCAAATAATGAGTGGTAATATGCCAATAATATCCATCTCCCAGCTTAGGAAAGAAAATTCTGAAATTACTCACTGCAGTATGAATTTGATAAGAGATGCCATTTACAGAACACTCTATGACATAAATCACAGAAAGATCCTTTTTGACCCACCTCCTAGAGAAATGGAAATAAAAACAAAAATAAACAAATGGGACCTAATGAAACTTAAAAGCTTTTGCACAACAAAGGAAACTATAAATAAAACGAAAAGACAACCCTCAGAATGGGAGAAAATATTTGCAAATGAAGCAACTGAAAAAAGATTAATTTCCAAAATTTACAAGCAGCTCATTCAGCTCAATATCAAAAAAACAAACAACCCAATCCAAAAATGGGGAGAAGACCTAAATAGACATTTCTCCAAAGAAGATATACAGATGGCCAACAAACACATGAAAGGATGCTCAACATCACTAATCATTAGAGAAATGCAAATCAAAACTACAATGAACTATCACCTCCCACGGGTCAGAATGGTCATCATCAAAAAATCTACAAACAATAAATGCTGGAGACAGTGTGGAGAAAAGGGAACCCTCTTGCACTGTTGGTGGGAATGTAAATTGATACAGCCACTATGGAGAACAGTATGGAGGTTCCTTAAAAAAATTAAAAATAGAACTACCATACGACCCAGCAATTCCACTACTGGGCATATACCCTGAGAAAACCGTAATTCAGAAAGAGTCATGTACCAAAATGTTTACTGAAGCTCTATTTACAATAGCCAGGACATGGAAGCAACCTAAGCGTCCATCAACAGATGAATGGATAAAGAAGATGTGGCACATATATAAATGGAATATTGCTCAGCCACAGAAAGAAATGAGATTGAGTTATTTGTAGTGAGGTGGATGGACCTAGACTGTGTCATACAGAGTGAAGTAAGTCAGAAAGAGAAAAGCAAATACCGTATGCTAACACATATATATGGAATCTAAAAGAAAAGGTTCTGAAGAACCTAGGGGCAGGACAGGAATAAAGTTGCAGACATAGAGAATGGACTTGAAGACATGGGGAGGGGGAAAGGTAAGCTGGAACGAAGTGAGAGAGTGGCATGGACATATATACTCTACCAAATATAAAATAGATAGCTAGTGGGAAGCAGCCACATAGCACAGGGAGATCAGCTGGGTGCTTTGTGACCACCTAGAGGGCTGGGATAGGGAGGGTGGGAGGGAGACTCAAGAGGGAGGAGATATGGGGATGTATGTAAGTGTATAGCTGATTCACTTTGTTATAAAGCAGAAACTAACGCACGATTGTAAAGCAATTATACTCCAATAAAGATGTTAAAAAAAAAAAAGAGATGCCATTTAACTTAGCCTTTGCTAGAGCTGTAAGGAAAACTCATCTGGCAAAGGGTCCTTCTACATAGTTTTCCTATTAAAGTTTAGATTTCTCTTTTTTGTTTATTTGGGTTTTTTTTGGCCACACCGCACAGCATGTGGGATCTTAGTTCCCTGACCAGGGATCAAACCCGCGCCCCCTGCAGTGGAAGCACGGAGTCTTAACCACTGGACCCCCAGGAAGTCCCAACATACAAATATTTGAGGGTAGTTAATATATTAAGTAATTAGGCATAGTAACTGTAAGGTCGGATCTTAACAAACGGCACCGCGGGGCGAGGTTCACTGGTCCGAGAGGAAGGGGCCAGAGAAGTCGCACCCGGGCGAGGGTTGGGCAAGATTTTATAGGGGAAGAAGGGAAAGGGGTGTGGTGAATCTGGGAGGGCGCAGGGTATTCCTTATTTGATGGTCTTTTCGGGTATCCTGGGGGACCGTTAGTCCCGCCCCTCGAAAGGCGGGAAGGCTGGGCCAGGTGCAAAGTCCCCAGGTCAGTTCCTGGAACTGGGTGGTCCGGAAAGTCTCCAGGGCAGTTTCTGGAACTGGGTGGTCTGGAGAATTTCGGTCTGATGCAAACTGTGAATCTGATTGTGTTCCCCTGCCTCGGGCCAGTTGACCTTACAGTAACTTGGCTTTCAGTTTATGTGATTTGCCAGAAACAATTAACCAGATCATTCAGGAGTGGAAACTGGGGTAGTAAGTTTCCATGGGCGGGTGTGGTCAGTGGCGCTTGAGGGGGAATCAGGAAAGGTCCGAGTCTGGGAGGTCCCAGATTTTACAATAAGCTTCGTTGAGTATCTCAGAAAGATATTGGACAACTAAAGCTCACCAAAAGTTGTGGGCATGGAAAGCAAGGGAAACGGGAAAATACATCTCCAAAAGGTGAGTAGAATGCTGATCATTAACTTGGCTTATGTCATAAGTTTTCTGAAATCTGGCTCCATCTCTGTTTTGCTTAATTGTACTGAGGTCAGTGTGTGTACATTTCAGGTACAATAGAGGGTCTGAACATTCTACCTTTAACTAAATATTCTTTTAATGCCTACATATTAAACAAAGTTTCCTACTCAGTATACCTGGGTATATACATATATAAAACTTAAGAGGAGAAATGTGATGGGTGTGCACTTATTATCTGTCTCCGTTGTACTCAGGCTATTTTTTTTTAAATTGGAGGATAGTTGATTTACAATGTTGTGTTCGTTTCAGCGGTACAGCAAAGCGACTCAGTTATACATAGGTGATTGTATATCTATTCTTTTTCAGATTCTTTTCCCTTATAGGTTATTACGAAATACTGAGTAGAGTTCCCTGCGCTGTGTCCTTGTTGGTTATGTATTTTATATATAGTAGTGGTACACAGGCTGTTTCTGAGACACGAGGAGATGGTCTCATAATGGTCTTATAATGACGGGGCTCATAAATTCTGACACTACAAACAGTGTTTCGACATTAAGTAATCCATCTTGAGTAAACGAAATGAAAGAAAACAGAAAGCCTAGTTGCTGCATAAGGGGCGAAGTTTGTAAAACAACGTAGGTAAAACGGTAAGTTAGCAAAACAGCCAGTGAGTGTAGGTAAGTGGAAGGGTAACCTACTTCACTAATGTGCTGAGCTACTGGGATAACAGAATACCTAAGACAAGGAGCACACATTTGCCATGGCATCAATGATCTTTTCATTGAGGAAAGCGGTTTCACTTCCATACAGCAGGTGGCAGCATTGTGGGCCACAACCCCTGCTCAGCCATGGTTGGCTGACTTTGATGAATCCGACAAGGCAGAAATGCTTGTTTGCATTACAAGAGACTGTAGCGTTTTAGAATTTCATTCGGAAGAGAAAGACCACACTTATTGCTTTACAATCATTTAACATTTTCAATATGTCCTTAGAGCAGGCGAATAAGGTAGCTGTGTTACAAGCTCCTGGGTGGCTATTTCAAAATCAGAGATGAGATTTTGTTAAATTCTTGCCCTCAGTGAAAATAGATCTGCTTTTAATTATATTTACAAAATAATATTAGTGGCTACATCTTGGTGAGGTTACAGTCTGAAAATAATCATTGTGTTGCTAAAGCCAGACTATTAGTTTTCAGCTGGAGAATTTATTCTTTTACATATTTTATTTTCTTGATTCTGTTCATATTTTGAAGAATGCCTTCTTTAACAATAATAACTGGCAAGTTTCTACCATTTGCTGAGTTTTGTTCAGAACATTTAAATTCTTAGATTATGAGCTCCTCGAGAGTAGCCATTGTGTCTTAATTATGGTCTATTATCAACACTTTTTTTTTCTTTTTCTTTTTGGGCTGCACCATGATGTGCCATGCAGGATCTTAGTTCCCCGACCAGGGATCGAACCTGTGCCCCCCTGCAGTGGAATTGCGGAGTCTTAACCACTGAACCACCAGGGAAGTCCCTGTGGTGTATTAATTATCAATACAGATAGAATACATGTAAAAATAATGATACTTAATATTTATTGAGGGCCTACTCTGTGCCAGTCACTGTTCCAAATGCTTTACATGTATTAATACATTTAATTCTCATCACTAAGGCTCTAAGGAAGATACTAATATTATCTCTGTTTTATAGATGAGGAAAGGAGGCACAGAGAGATGGCACTAGAGGCACTAGAGAATTTCCGGGATATGATAATCTTGGTTATTTTCTGGTTTCCGAATTTTTTTTGGTTTGGTATCCCTCAGAATGCTAAACTTGTGAGTTCCTTAAAAGTTGATGCAAAACAACGTTTCATATATTTTATAAATTGTATTTTGCCATGTATGGAAATGCTGTGTGATTCCACTTATAGGAGGTCCCTAGAGTAGTGAAATTCATGGAAATAGGAAGTAGAATGGTGGTTACCAGGCCCTGGGGAAAAGGAGAAATGAGGACTTCTTTAATGGATATAGGATTTTACTTTTGAGAGATGAAAAGATTTCTGGAGATCTGTCAACACATCAGTGTGAATATACTTAACACTACTGAACTGTACACTCAAAAATTGTTAAGATGGTAAATTTTGTGTTATGTTTTTATCATAATTAAAATGAAAAAAAAAAGAAACTTGTCCAAGAGGGACAAACTAAACATCATATTTTGTCATTATGTAGTAGATTGTAGTTAATTAAAATTTCATTTGAGGCTCTTAACACATTAAAATCATATTTGTTGGACCAGGAAACAAAGTAGCATGCTTGCTTCTCTTCTTTTAATGTTCCTAACCATGAACTCTTAAAGAAAATCCATTTGAAATGCCAAAGCCCTTGATAAGGAGCTTTAATGGTATGCAAACGTTTTTGTGTGTGTAGGTGGTAAAAAACACAACACAATTTACCGTTTTAACCATTTTTAAGTGGATATTCAGTTCTGTTGTGTGTATTCACATTGTAGTGCAACAGATATGTACAACCTTTTCATCTTGCAACACTGAAAGTCTATACCCACTAAACCCTAATTTGTTACCCCCGACCCCAGCCTTTTCTGCTTTCTGTTTCTATGACTTTGACGATTTTAGATGCTTCATATGCAAGCAATTGTACAGGATTTGTCCTTTTGTGACTGGTTTATTTTGCTTGGCATAATGTCCTTGAAGTTCATTCATGTTAATGCATGTGACAGGATTTTTCTTCTTGTTTAAGGCTGCGTAACATTCCATTGTACGTATATACCACATTTTCTTTATCCATTCATCTGTTGATCAACATTTGGGTCGCTTCCATCTCTTGGCTATTGTGAATGATACTGAGAAGAACTTGGGTGTGTAGATATCTCTTCAAGATCCTGCTCTGAATTCTTTTGGATACATCCCCAAAAGTGGGATTGCTGGATCATGTGGTAATTTTATTTTTAAGTTTTTGAGAGACCTCATACTGTTTTCCATAATGGTTGAACCATTTTATATTCTCACCAACAAGATTTCCAATTTTTTCACATCTTTGACAACACTCGTTATTTTCTGTTCTTTTGATAGTGACCATCCTAATGGGTGTGAGGTGATATCTCGTTGTGGTTTTGATTTGTATTTCTCTTGTGATTAGTGATGTTGAACAGTTTTATATGGTTATTCATATATCTCCTTTGGAGAATTGTCTACTCAAATCCTTTGACCATTAAATTGGGTTACTTATTTTCTTGTTGTTGAGTTGTAGAAATTCCTTATAGCCTCTGGATATTAACTCCATCAGATACATGATTTGCAAATATTTTCTTCCGTTCCTTAGGCTGCCTTTTCACTCTGTTGATTGTTTCCTTTGATGTGCAGAAGTTTCCAGGTTTGATGTAATACTATTTGTCTCTTTTAGCTTTTGTTGCCTGTGCTTTTGGTGTCATATCCAAGAAACCATCGCCAAATCCAATGTCCCAAAGCTCCCCCTCCAATATTTTCTTCCAGTTTTATAGTTTTCGGTCTTACATTTAAATATATAATTCATTTGGAATTAATTTTTGTATATGGTATAAGGTAAGGGTCCAACTTCATTCATTTGCATGTGGATATCCAGTTTTCTCAGCACAATTTGTTGAACAAGCTATCTTTTTCCCATTGTGTAGTCTTGGCACCCTTGCTGAAAATCATTTGCCATATATGCAGGGGTTTATTTCTGAGCTCTCTGTTCTATTCCATTGGTCTATGTATCTGTCTTTATGCCAGTACCACACTGTCTTAATTACTGTCACTTTGTAGTAGGTTTTGAAATCAGGAAGTGTGAGGCCTCCAAGTTTATCCTTCTTTTTCAAGATTGTTTTGGCTATTCAGGGTTTCTTGAGATTCCTTATTAATTTTAGGATGGTTCTAATTCTGAAAAAGTGCCATTGGGATTTTGATAGGGATTGCATTGAATCTATAGATTGCTCTGGGTAAACATTTTTTAAATGGAGATGAAAAGTGTCAATAAAGGCACAATGTGTTAATGTACTAATTACTCCTAGTTTGTAAATATTACCATAAATATGGTACAGTGGGAAGAATCCTAGACTTTGAAACAGAAGATTTGGATTTAAATAATTACTTTGCTCTGTGACCTCATGCAAATTACTCCATATCTCTGAGCCATAGTTTTTTCATCTTTAATGAGGATAATAACCCTTTGTGTCTCCTAGAATTACTGAATGGATTGAATGAGTTAATGGCAAAAGAGCACTTAGGAATATTAATGATTATAATTATAAAATTATGATCAATACTAGTAATGCTTTACATTTACATGACAAATTATATAGGAAGTCTATGCTTTATGTCAGAGTAGACTATCTTAGCTTGTAAAGTGATAGAAGACAAAGAGTAGTGCTTGTTTACTTTTTGGATGTGTCACGTAGAAACACAAACAACAAATTTCTGGGCAAGCTTTCTGGTGATGCTGCCAATGACAGTTAAGATGGTCATGGATGATATTCCCAAACAGCAAAAGACAGTTTTACTTGGGAAAGAGATAGATCTGTAGTTTGACTCTCTTAAGAGAGCCCCCTTAAGATAACCCCTTATTATAAGTGTGGACTTTTTAGAAAGTGGAATTTCTTTTTTTTTCTTGTTGTTTTGTTCATCCTACCACCTAGAGATCTAGCACCCACCGCTGTTAACATTCTGGGACAAATTTCCTTCCTGTTTTTCTATACATATTTTTACGTAGCTGAGCTCAAACTCTAGATGTAATTTTGCATATCCTACTTTTCATATTTAAAAACACACTGTAGTCATTTTCCTATGTCTTTAACGCTCCATAAAATCATATTGATGGTTGCATAATATGATACATTTAACCAATTGCCTACTGTTGGACTTTTAATATTATTCAATTTTTAACACTAATACTAGGATTTTGTTGCTTCCGCTAAGGAAGAACTGATCCAGACCTGACTTTGTTCCTTTCTTAGGAGAACGAGCCAGACCCTCTGGGCCAAAGAGCTATGGTTCCTATGAGAATTTTCCATCAAGGAGGATGTAGAGGTCTCTCTGAGATTTAATGGGGTCTTCAAGGACTCTCTGATATGATATCTGTACCCACGTTGATCCCCCAACCTTTTCTTCTGTGAAGATGGGAACAGCACGTGGTATTGCCATTTCCTCTTTTTAAACCATCACCAGGCTGTCATTTCAGCAACATCTTAACAAATGAAAATCCTCCTCTGAGTCAATAGTAATTATAGGAATTTATCACAATTGCCAATCAAGGTGTTCTGAAGAGACTCATCTTTCTTGTTAAATTATCTTTCACTGCGCGCAAACAGTGAGTTATCTTTAGGAAATCAATTGCAGGGAGATTACAGCTTTCACCGAGTGATATAACCTTGCCAACTGTCTTGTTATACATAATTCCTCTACCAAGAAATTCAGCTGGGCTCATATGACTTACTTTTTGGATTCATATTTCAATGCAGAAAAAGTGGACAAGTCAACTTCTAAAAGCCCAGGAAGGAGGTGGAGGCAAGGACCAAGACACTTGCAGCTACTTAAATCATCACCCCAGTAGAGGTCAGTAGGCTGGAGCTTGTCATCACAAGGGACTTCGATCCAATGGATTTGGGGGGAACAGTTGGTTACAGGTGGTAGATGTTATTGGCTACTCTTTTTTTTTTTTTTTTAACATCCTTATTGGAGTATAATTGCTTTACAATGGTGTGTTAGTTTCTGCTTTATAGCAAAGTGAATCAGCTATACATATACATACATCCCCATATCTCCTCCCTCCCTATCCCACCCCTCTAGGTGGTCACAAAGCACTGAGCTGATCTCCCTGTGCTATGTGGCTGCTTCCCACTAGCTAACTGACTACTCTTTACATACCTACACTAGAAGAAACTCTAGTTGGAGGATACTTTAGGCAATTAGTGAACTCTTAAAAAAACAGTAACATAGGAGGTTTTTCTGAAAAGCCATGGCGATATGGAGTGATCAGGGACCATTTCATGCAGCAGTCGGAGAAAGTTCATTTTAGCATTTAATCTCTGCTGCAGGTCCCCACGTCAAATGTATGGCTCATTGATGCTATACCAAGATGGTAACTAGCATGTTATTAACCCAGAATTACTAGGGATTTACCATGGGGTTTTTAAATGAACTTGATTTAGCAATTTTTATATTTATTGGCTGTGCCCAGTGCATGTTTTTTCTTCTTGGAACATGTGTGAATATACTACGTGATGCCAGCGGTCATGAAAATCAGACAAAATCTTAGACTCTCACGTTAGCATGATCTACCTTGGCTTGGCGTGTGTATAAAATAGATATGCTATTATACACTTTGGGATTGGGAGGTTATTAGCAGAAGGCAGAAGGACTTCTTTTAAGTTACGCGTCACTACCATGTTAATCACTTCTTCTGTGAGTTATCTCATTTAATGCTCACCTCAACACTATGGGATCAGACTATTACTATTCCCATTTTACAGATCAGGAAACTGAAGCACTTGCCCAAGGTCACAAAGCTAGGAAATGGCAGAGGAGGGGTTTGAACCCGGCCAGTGGACTCTGAAGTCCATGTTCAATGGCTCTTTCCTTACTGTGTTCTCTAACAAGGACCCCTGGGGGCCCTGCACTAACAGTCATGCATGAAACCACAACACCTTCATTATCTCAGTCTGTTGGGCATTGCCTTTCTTGAGAATATCAGAGACCATTTCCCTATATGGAAGCTTGGTCTCTCCTTGGTAGATGAATAAATGCAGCTTCTAGGGAAGGACAGACTGCAAGGGCTGCACTCGACTCCTAGTTTTGCACAAACACTTGTTTGATTTGGGATAAGTCACTTAATATTTCTAGCCTCAGTTGCTTCATTTTCTTTTTTTCTGATATACAATTTTTAAAGGTTATTTTCCATTTACAGTTACTAAAAAATATTGGCTGTATTCCCCACGCTGTACAATACATCCTTGAGCCTATCTTGCTTCCATATTTGGCAATTGTAAATAAGTCTGCTATGAACATTAGGATGAATGTATCTTTTTGAATTAGTGTTTTTGGTCGTTTTTGGATATAAACGCATGAGTGGAACTGCTGGATCAGGCTTCATTTTCTTTTTAAAAGATAAAATTGCATCAGTTGAAGGCTTTGACCCCTTCCAGAAACTGGATTTTTAATTCTATGGAACTAATCGTTTTAGACACCTTCCTGAATTCTCATATAGTTTCAGGGCTCTGTAACATAGTTCTAAAATCGTGAATTCAGACAGAAGGCCTGGTTAGGAACATGATGACATTATTCTCAAAGGGCCACTAAGGCTGGAAGAAGGAAGGTGCGAGGCAAGGAAGACAAGGCTCTGAGGGAGTGTGGCCAATGCAAGAGGATCCGATGGGGACAGTCGAGGAGAAGGGAGTAGGGCTGGCATTGTCAGGGGTCAAACACAGTGGAACTTGCAAGGGAAAATGACTGAACATAAGAACTGTTGATGGTGGGACCTAAAAGGGAAATCTGATTTGAAAGTTAAATGAAGCTTAGGGTAGTTTGTCGGTGTCTAAAGAATTTTTAAAATAGAGTGGAATGGAACAGAATAGAATAAAGTAAAACAAAATAAAACAAAATAAAACAAAATAAAGTAAAATAAAATAAAATAAAATGCTAAGCTTCTCTATCTGGACAGTCGATGCCCAGTTTTTAGGCAGATTTCTGTGCTATTTGGATATGGGACACACACACGTGTTGGATGGCTTTCTGGTTTTGCACAGGTAGGGCTGTTGCTGTTATATTCGGTGCTTTGTGTGGAAATGGTCCCCCAGGGTAGGCATAGCCCCTTAGGAATGTGGCTTGGGAGCCAGTCATGTGTTTGTGAGAAAGGTGCTCCTTCTTGCAGGCAGCTCTCCGTGTGCCAGGGACGTGACCAGGCGCGGGGTCCAGATGCTGGAGGTCACCCCGCTTTGCTGCTTACCCAGGCACCTTTGTGTGTATTCAGCTTGCACACCGACCCGCAGCGCCTCCACCTTGGGAACAGGGGTCCTGATGCCGGAAGAATCAGAGGCTTAGCCCATGTCTCTACGGGGTTAAATGTTCTCTGTCTATGTGACTGGCCTTCTGTCTGCAGAGCGAAATTGAGATGTCTCCCTGATCCTGTTCCTCCTGTTTATAGGCTGCGGCTCCTGACGGATGTCAGGGGTGCTAATACTCGTTGGTTCTACAGGTTGATAGACTGAGATAGCACAAGGGCATAAAATCAACCTGCCAGTCCTAGTTTCTCTCTTTGATCTAGTTATGAGCTTAGCAGCCAAAATAGTTTATGACCCTCTCCTGTCTGGAGAGGATGTTGGGGGCAACCCTGCTCCGAGAAATAATGTCCTTGCACTAATTCAGCCAGCAACTGAGCAAATCAAAATGAGGGTCGCAAGCATTTGGAGTCAGTACCTTTTCTTTCAGAGTGGGAAGGGTGAGGGCCTTGGAAACAGCAGCCTTTGAATCAAAGCCCAAGGCCAAACACAGTTTGATGGCCCTTCCTGCGCCCTCAGCATCCTCTGGAGCCCTGACTCACAAATCTGTGGAAGGCGGCAGCTCTTTACCCTGAAGGGGCCTTGGAGCATCCTCCAGTTCTGTGCAAGCTTCTGTCATTGCTAAAGCAAATGCTACCCTCTGAGCCTCCAGGGCTTAATGGTACAGGACCTCCGAGCATCTTGGAAGCTGGTGGGGGCAGGGATTGTGGGTAAGTAGTCAGCAGAGAAACCAGCTGATAAACGTTTACGAAAGGAATGTACTACTTTTTCTCTTGTCCGCCTTTGTTACGGCAAAAACAACAAAACAACATAAAATGAAATTTAAAAAAATGTAACCCACAGCCCCCCATCTCTACACAAGTATTTTCCCTTTTGCACATTGACTCCCGTTCTTGTATCGGTATAGTTACACAGTTCTACATCAGCGATGCAATTTGTAATATATTAGGTGAAGGTAGTCAAATACTAAATGCCTTCTCCTATTTCTTCTTCCTATCTTCCTGTTTCTCAATTTTAATAGGTGAATAATATTCATATGTTAAAGTAAGAACATACTTTCAAAACCTTGCTCTTTAACCTTTATTCCTTCTCTGCCCTTACCTCTTTCTTAACTTCATCCTGCATGGACAGGAAGGAGTGCATATCATGTTTAAACTTTAGAAAATATTCTGGGCTGGCCAAAATCGAGATAATGGAAACATGAAGGTCTTGCCTTCAATAATTATACTTTATATCACTTGTCATCAGTAAATTTATATTGGAAAATCCTCCTGCAGTTTGTAAAACCATTTCAGGCATGTTATCTCATGAGATTCTCACCACAAGTGTATGGTAGATCTTTTCTCACTTTTATAGATGAGGAAAAAGAACCACATAAAAGGAAGTGACAGTTCCAGGACGTGAAGTCAGACTTCTGACTCATTGTCCAGTGAACTCCTATTCACCCTTCAAAGCCCAGATCACACATAATGATTTCTCAGTCACTTTTATTATCAGTGTTCTTCTAAATTTCATTCTTGTAGAGTGAAAATTTCCCTTCCTTGCTTTAAAAAAAAGTGTGGTAAAATGGACACAACATAAAATTGACCATCTTAACCATTATTAAGTCTACAGTTCAGGGCCATGAAGTACATACGCTCTGTTGTGCAGCCATCACCACCATCCATCTCCAGAATGTTTTCATCATCCCAAACAGAAACTCTGTACCCATTAAATACTAAGCTCCCCATCCCCTTCAACCTCTGGTAACCTCCCTTATTCTTTCTGTCTTTTAGGAATTTGCCTATCCTAGGTACCTCATAAAGTGGGATCATACAATATTTGTCCTTTGTGACTGATTTACTTTACTTAGCGTGATGTCCTTAAGGTTCTTTTTTTGTTTGTTTTTTTTTTGCGGTACGCGAGCCTCTCACTGTCGTGGCCTCTCCCGTTGCGGAGCACAGGCTCCGGACGCGCAGGCTCAGCGGCCATGGCTCATGGGCCCAGCTGCTCCACAGCATGTGGGATCTTCCCGGACCGGGGCACGAACCCGTGTCCCCTGCATCGGCAGGCGGACTCTCAACCACTGCGCCACCAGGGAAGCCCCTCAAGGTTCTTTAATGTTATAGCATGTATCAGAATTTCCTTTCTTTCGAAGGCTGTAAAATACCTCTGTGTGTGTGTGTGTGTGTGTGTGTGTGTGTGTGTGTGTGTGTGTATCACATTTTGTTTATCTAGTTATCTGTTGATGGAGACTTGGGTTGTTTCTATCTTTTGCCTTTTATATATAATGCTGCTGTGAACATGGGTGTTTAAGTGTTTGAGTCCCAACTTTTAATTTTTTGAAAGTGGAATTGCTGGATCCTAGAAGTGGAATTGCTGGATCATGTGGTAAATCTCTGTTGAGCTTTTTGAGGAGCCACCAAACAGTTTTCCATAATGGCTGCACAATTTTATATTCCCACTCGTGATGCCCAAGAGTTCCAATTTCTCTCACTAACAGTTGTTTTTGATAATAAGCGTCCTAATGGGTGTGAAGTGGTACCTTCACTGCCTTTTAAACATCTATTAAACATGTCTCTATTGCCCACTCCACGCCACGTGCCATCTTGCGTGGTTTATGTGCCTGAATCCTGTGGGAGACGGTGAGGCGTCTGAAGATGGGAACGGCATATCCCCAGTCCCTAGAATGATTTGGCAGAGCACAGGTGCTCAAGAAATGCTTGTTGAGTTGAATTCTGACTGCTCACTAGCTCCTCATTCTGAGTTGCTCACTGCCATTTCTTTTTCAGAAGTGCCCTTTCATTGTTTTGGCATATGAGGGAATGATGAAGATGAAAAGCGTTTTTGTCCCCTGAGGAGTCTGTGTGGAATAATGAACCATTGCTGGACATCATTTGGCCTTTCCATTTCTTCACAGCTACCAAGAGCCTCACAACTTCACTGCACCTTCCCTGGTTTTTATTGAATGAAACGCTTGAGAGCACCTCTTGTATGATAGACAGTGGGTTGGCGCTCAAGATGCAAAGTTGAACAAGACACAGTGCCTGCACTCAAGAAGTTCGTGGTCTGTTGGGTGAAATACATATAAACAGAGCAATAAAACAGCGTGGAAAGGGCACTGTATACTATACTATGACAAGAACGAGGAAGATGGAACTGACCGTGTGGGGGAACTGGGGGCATCTAACAGAGGAGTTAATATTTAATTTGTCTCTTAAGTATGAGTAGGGAGACATGGGAAGAGGGGTGATCCCAGGAAGTAGTACCAGCCGTGCAAAGTCAGGGAGGGAGGTGAGAATGAGAATCTCGGAGTAATGGAGTATTGGGCAAGATTGTAAGCCAAAGGGAAGTCATGGAAGAATTTTAAACAGGAAAGGGAAAGGTGGATTAGAGGAGGCTGAGGTAGGAGGCAAGGAGACCCATCGGGAGGGTCTTGTCATCCACAGTCTTGGAGAGAGAAGATGAGGGCTGGAGCCACAGCATTGACCATGGGGGTGAGAGGCAGGGAGAGGGGCTACAGGTATATCTAGGTAGTGGCCAATTGAATAGAGGGGAAGAGAAAAAAAGTGATGTAGCAGGCTCAAAAATTTCTGCACAGGGTAATTCCTCTCTCTTCATCAATGTTTTAAGAGTATTTTATACTGAACACCGTGTGATAAGTCTTTTACCAGACTTTTGAGTGTGTCTCAAAATACCAAAGGTGCATGTATTTATTTATTTTTAGTTCTTTAGAGGATAATGTTTGCATGTGTCTGGCTCATCTTCCTTGTCACATCTTCATATAACAGTATCAATTTTTAGGAGTCCCTTTATTATGTGCCAGGTGCTTTACATATATGCATCCTGCCCAAATTCCCACAGGGTAGTTTATCACTTTTCCCAGGTAACAGAGAGACGCATTTGTTATGTCATAGACAGTGGTGTTGAAGAAGTCATATTATTAAATCAACTCTATTCCAGTACAAAATAAAAATTTAAAAAAAGAAGTCATATTATCTTATCTTAATGGAATCAATCTAACTTCATGTATCCATTGGAGGGGCTGGAAATTCAATCTGTCATTACTGGAGTTATTTTATCACCCTCTCCCTTGGGGCCATGCAAAGGTCTTAAGGCTCTTACCTCAAACAGAAGCTTTGGAGAAAGCCCTTTGGTTTCCTGTCCATGCTGATCACAGCTCATTTGCTCATTGCCAAGTCCACATGTTTTTTTAAAGGCATCCTTGTCAAGACTGGGCATAAAGGTACTCATGGTTTTCACTTCCCTGTGAAACTATTCAGCCATCCCCTCTTATGTACTGCATTCTCTTAGGCATCCTGCCAGGTTAGGCTTTTTGAAAACAAAAGCCAAGAGAAAAGCTGTCTTCAGTCATCATAAAGCCCACTGAGTTGAGGGAGGCCTAGATACCTTCTTAGAATGGGAAGGTCAAAATGCAGCAATAACAAAATAAAACAAAAGAATAGTAATTCAGTAAAGCATCCTGCCTTTTAGAGTTGAGGATCGTTACTCAGGTGATTTGCCAAAGTCATTCTCCAACATATAATAATAATGGCTCTACAAAGGTGTCCACGCCCTAATCCCTGGAAGTTGTGAATATGTTACTTTACATGGCACAAGGGAAATTGCAGATGGACTTAAAGGGAGAATGATTCTGGATAATTTGAGTGGGTCCAGTCTAATCACATGAATCCTTAAAAGTGGAAGAGGGAAGCAGTAGGTGGGTCAGAGGTGAGTGAGGACTTGACTCCATATTGCTGGCTTTGCAGGAATATGGCAGCCGTTAGAAACCTCTAGAAGCCGTGAACAGCCCTTAGCTACAGCCAACAAGAAAACAAGATCTTGATCCTACAGCCACATAGAACAGAACTCTGCCAACAACTGGATGAACAAGGTAACGGACCCTCCCCTAGAACTTCTGGAAAGAAACATAGCCTTGTCAACACCCGAGTCTGTAGGTATGACTTAAGAACTTAAGTTCTTAAGAACTTAAGAATTGTAAGATAATAAAGTTTTGTATTGTTTTTTTGGCCGCAGGGCATGTGGGATCTCAGTTCCCCGACCAGGGATTGAACCCATGTCTCCTGCAGTGGAAGTGTGGAGTCTTAACCACTGGACTGCCAGGGAAGTCCCTAAATTTGTGTTGTTTAAACTGCTAAGTTTGTGATAATTTGTTATGGTAGCAGTAGAAAGCGAATATAGTCACAAAGCTAGTAAAAGCGAAGATTGCACCTGAGGTCTTATTCCAAAGCCCATGTTCTCTCCATTATATGATGTTTCAGGTTAAAAATGTTTCCAGGTCCAGCACTATCCTACACTAAGTTAAATTAGAAAACAGAAGATGTGCTTTTTCTTTTTTTCTTTTGTTGAAAAAACAATAGATCTTCTTTAAAGAGAGTCAAACAATACATGAAAATACACAAAAGAAAGTAAAAGCTCCCAGAAATTGCATAACCTAAAAGTCATCGCTAACACCATTTTCACAAACATCTTTCCAGAAAAGTTGCTTTGCATGTGTGTATGATATTTATGTTTTTATATATGTTTCTGTAATGGCTTTCTTTCTTTTTTTTTTGGAATTTTAATTAATTAATTATATTTCATTTTTGGCTGCGTTTGGTTTTCGTTGCTGTGTGCAGGCTTTCTCTAGTTGCAGCGAGTGGGGGCTACTCTTCATTGCAGTGTGCAGGCTTCTCACTGTGGTGGCTTCTCTTGTTGCAAAGTGCAGGCTGTAGGTGCTTGGGCTTCAGTAGTTGCAGCACGCGGGCTGAGTAGTTGAGGCTCACGGGCTCTAGAGCGCAGACTCAGTAGTTGTGGCACACGGGCTTAGTTGCTCTGCATCATATGGGATCTTCCCAGACCAGGGCTTGAACCCGTGTCCCCTGCATTGGCAGGTGGATTCTTAACCATTGCGCCACCAGGGAATTCCCTGTAATTGCTTTATTGACTGGACAATTTTTCATCGATATCTTTGTGTCAGTAAATATAGATCAACACCATTATTTTAGGTGACTGAATACTATTCTATTGGATGGATGTTTCATAATTTATTTAAGCAATTCTTATAAATGGACATTTATGTGTTTACAATATTTTGCTCTTAAAAACAATACTGTGATTAATGTCTTTTAATCTTACCTTACTCATTTAAATATCCCGTAAAGGTAATTCCTGGGAGTGGAGATTTTCAAGGAGCATGCATAAATTACATTTTTATATATTGAAAAAGCTACCTTCCAGGATGATTTTATAACTGGCATGCTCACCAACACTGCATAAGTGAGTTAGTGTTTCCATAGAGTCATTATCACTAGGCTTTGTTAATCTTAATCTTTGTTTACCTGATAAGCAAATAAATAAATAAATTCATTATTATTCTTTTGGTTTAGACTTTTTGGTTACTATCACAATGAAATGTTTTAAAAATGTTTTTTGGTCACATACTTCTTTCTTTCTGGGCCGCCTGTGAAAAATTGATGTGACATAGTGTAAAAGTACAGACTTTCAACAGACAGACCTGGTCTGAATCATTGTTTCATCATCTGCTAGTTGTGAGAGCTTGAGCAACTTACTCAAATCATCTAAGCCTCAGTTTTTCCATCTGCCAAATGGGTATAATATTATTTACCTCCTAAAGTATCTGAGAGATTTAAGGGAGATAATTTAAAGCTTTTAGGCTATGCCTGGCATGTAGTAAGGTTTTCATAAATATTAGTTATTATTAATGCTTATGCTTTGTGATTTGCAGGAGCTTAGCAACTCTTTAATTATTAAGGCTATTTGTCCTTTGACATGGATGCTGCAAAATGTTTTGTGCGAGTATATTTTAAACTGGTAGAAATGGAGAGGAAAAACACACCTGTACAGTCATATACACGGTGGAGGGCCACACCATCAAAACTTAAGCTGTACCCCAAACAAAACCTGGTAGTCTTCCTAGCAGGTTAGACCCGGCCTCACAAACCCTTTTATTAGCATGATATTAGCAGATCTAAATTCTTGGTCTTTAGGGGGCCAGGAGCCCTGCCCTTTATGGCTTCTTCTTGGCTATGAGGCCCTGTAGGGGGGTTTCTGGTTGACCTTTATGTCTCTAACTGGTGTGCATCTCCTTGGGGCCTTGTTGCTATGCTGAGTCCTCTCTCCTTCCTTGTAGGCGGTAGCTGGCTCAGGTTGGAACAGGGGCCAATGGCCTGGCACCTTCCCTTGCTGAGTCTTGCCCTGAATCGTCAGCTTTCTTTCTCTTTACTGATTGACTCTGGGGCCCAGCCTGACAGCCGCTGACAGAGGAGTGATCCGTTGATTCATGTTAACAACTATTAATAGGGCTCGTTATTTCCCAGGAAACCGACAGGATGATGCCCCTCCTTGTCTTCTGTTTTCAGGGCACAGTTGACTCCTTTTCACCACATTAAGTGGCAGCCGTTTAAATCATATTGATGTCTCCAGTTCAAAGTGATGCCTCTGCTGTCTTACCTGTTAATAAATTAAATATGGACGCTGGGCTCCTGAGCATGCGACTTCCCTGCTTTCCGACCCGGGATGGAGCTCATTGCTTGGAGTGAGGCAACGGGGTTTTTTATTTTGAGGCATAAGTGTGGGCATACAGCCTATCTGTGTGGAGTTTCCATAGACGTGTCTTTGCGTCTGTCATCTGTCTCTGTATGCATTTTCTTTCCTGGATTTCCCTCTTTTTATTGATTGCTAAGTTTTATTATACACCCCCAGTGCCTCAGTGGAATTAACCAAGAGGATTTCACAAGGTCTGGCCTTTCTGGTCTCTTCTAGAAGGATGCTGAATTTGTTTAAAGTGCATATGTATTGAGTAGGTGGAATGGACAGTCAGGCGAGTGTGAATAAGAAATTAAAGTGGGCTTGGAAGGAGAAAACATAAGATTCAAGATCAGTTACCTCTAAAAAGACGTTAAAAAACGTCTAAAATAAAGTCACCTAATGGATAGCAGCACAGCCTGAAATAGCCCAGGACACTGGACTATTATGGTTTACCAGTTGTTTCTTTTTTATTGAAAACAAAATGCAAATAAACAAAACCATTGTCCTTTCATCTACTGTGGCCTGCCTGCTTGCATTGTTTGGTTTTTTTTCAATTTTTTTTCACTGAAGTGTAGTTGATTTATAATGTTGTGTCAGTCTCTGCTGTACAGCAAAGTGACTCAGTTATACACATAGAGACATTCTTTTTTTATATTCTTTGCCATTATGGTTTATTACAGGATATTGAATATAGTTCCCTGTGCTATACATTAGGACCTTCTTGTTTATCCATTCTAAATGTAATAGTTTGCATCTACCAACCTTAAACACCCAATCCATCCCTCTCCCTCCCCACCTCCCCCCTTGGCAACCATAAGTCTGTTCTTTATGTCTATGAGTCTGTTTCTGTTTTGTAGATAGGTTCATTTGTGTCATATTTTAGATTCCACATATAAATGATATCACATCGTATTTATCTTCCTCTTTATGACTTACTTCATTTAGTGTGATCATCTCTAGTTTCATCCCTGTTGCTGCAAATGGCATTGTTCTGTTCTTTTTTATGGATGAGTAATATTCCATTTATAAATGTACCACGTCTTCTTTATCCATTCATCTGTCGATGGGCATTTAGGTTGTTTTCCATGTTTTGGCTGTTGTGAATAATGCTTCTATGAACATACGGGTGCATATATCTTTTTGAATTATAGTTTTGTCTGGATATACGCCCAGGAGTGGGATTGCTGGATCATATAGTAATTCTATTTTTAGTTTTCCGAGGAACCTCCATACTATTTTCCATAGTGACTGCACCAACTTACATTCCCACCAGCAGTGTAGGTGGGTTCCCTTTTCCCTACACCCTCTCTAGCATTTATTTGTAGACTTCTTGATGATGCCCATTCTAACTGGTGTGAAGTGATACCTCATTGTAGTTTTGACTTGCATTTCTCTAATAATTAGTGATGTTGAGCATTTTTCATGTGCCTACTGGCCCTCTGTATATCTTCTTTGGAGAAATGTCTATTAAGGTCTTCTGCCCATTTTTCGATTGGGTTGTTTGTTTTTTTGTTGTCGTATGAGCTGTTTGTATATTTTGGAGATGAAGCCCTCGTCTGCTGCATCATTTGCAAATATTTTCTCTCATTCTCTAGGTCGTCTTTTCATTTTGTTTATGGTTTCCTTTGCTGTGCAAAAGCTTGTAAGTTTGATTAGGTCAAGAGGGGACATTGTTGATGGATCTTCTCTTTTCCTCTGACCTGTCATTTCTTCAGGGAGGGGTCTGCACCACGTGACCTGGTCAGCGAGGCTGCGGTACTGCCAGTGGTCCTGTGCCCCAGGGGATATGCATCTTTCCAAGTATCTGGGGGAGGATGCTCCCTGCTCCCCGGGGAAGCCTACTTCTGTGTGGGTGCATTTCAGGATATATGTGGCTTGCCTGGGAGTTACTGATTAGCCAAGTGCAGCCCAAAGCCATCGAGGGAGGAAAGACCCCTGAAGGATTGATGTGTAATGGCTTCACAAAGTGGACTGGACTCAAATAAAACTGCCCAGAGAAGGAGCTGACATGGGGATTGCTTCCCTCAAACCCCTTAAGTGAGTTGGCAGGCCCAGTTTCTGTGGGTGGCACACCTGATGGATTGATCGAACATTACAGCCTGGAAAAACATGGAGGAGCTGTGATTGTTGCTGGTGGTGGCTGTCAGCCTCCTGCTGAGTGAGTGACTGGTACCTGAGAGACCCCCAGGGTGTGGGAGGAATCTCCTGCTAGCTCAGAGCCAGAGGGCTCCCTTCTTTTTTTTTTTTTTCTAATTTTATTTTATGGCCACACCACACAGCATGCGGATCTTGGTTCCCCAACCAGGGACCTGCGCCCACTGCAGTGGAAGCATGGAGTCTTAACCACTGGAATTTCAGGGAAGTCCCGAGGGCTCCCTTCTTGTTTCACCAGCCTTGCTGTTGCTTAGCTGACCCTGGGGTTTCCAGACAGTTGAAGAACTCTGAAGGTCATTGTGCAGACAACACACACATGCATGCATGCACGTGCACACACGTGGTATCTTCTGGGGTCTCACAGCCAAGGGGCAAAAGGAACGAGACCATCGTGAGCTAGGTATTTATTGGAGCAGAGTCACAGAAGAGTCCCTGTGTGCAGGCCTAGCATTCCGGCTGTGTATGTGTGGGACAGGTGCTCTGCAGAAAAGAATACAGTGCAGGCAAGCAGGAAATGTGTTTACCCCCAGGGGACTCCACATCCTCCTTCTGGAACAGTCAAGGAAACCACCTTGAGTTGTATGGGCAGCCCTACTATTTTCTCAGGAGGCGGCCACAGAGGAATGTGAGTCCAAGGTCACTGACCCTTACATTCCCTTAGTCTGTGGCCAGATATTTCATTACTTTGTCCCTTGGTTTAGGGTGTTGGCTACTTTAAAGCTCCAGTATCCCTAGGGGAGGAGTGTTTTCACTTGTTCCTTCTTTTACTCATTTACCCCCTACTGTGAGTTGATTTATTAGATCCCCTTCTGTGAACATGTTTTGAGGGGGTGAGTGAGTGGGCATGGTGGGCACCAGAGGATTCCTTAGGAGATAACTAGCCCTGCTGTCTAGGGGGATGGATGTGATGACACAATCTAATTGAATGTGACTCCGGGGACACTTGGCTGTCCTCTTGAAATCGAGCGGGACCTTGTGGGCCTTACCAGGTATAAAAGGCTTTCCATGCCCCCCATTTCTTGTTTGTAGGAAAAAGACTTTCAGCCTCCTAGACTTTCCCTGACTTCCAAGGGGCAG
The DNA here is from genome assembly GCF_059928025.1 of Delphinapterus leucas. Taxonomy (NCBI): domain Eukaryota; kingdom Metazoa; phylum Chordata; class Mammalia; order Artiodactyla; family Monodontidae; genus Delphinapterus; species Delphinapterus leucas. Next base: position 25,991,721 of record NC_143149.1, read on the forward strand.
ATTCAAACAGATCCTAATTAGGGAAGTGAGGGGATGCAGAAAGTAACAATAGTACAATGATGGGCTAGGGTCCTGGTTCCTCCTTGAGTGATGTACATGACGATCTCATACACATCTCTGAGTTCTTCTACAGGAACGAAGGCCCCCACCCAGGTAGAGGATGGTCACTTCAGGCTGAGCACAAGCACGTGAACCCAGACTGGTTGGAATCGGAAGGCTGATGCCTGGAACGCCACCCTCTCACCTCACCACCAACCAATCAGAGGATGGTCACATACCTGGCAGACCTCCCCTCAAATTTTGCCGATTAAAAACTCTTCCCCCAAAACCATCTGGGAGTTTGGGCTTTTTGAGCACAAGCTGCCCATTCTCCTTGCTTGGCCCTGCAATAAACCTTTCTCACCTCCAGACTCTGATGTTTCAGCTTGTTTGGCCCCACTGTGCGTCAGGCACATGAACTTGGGTTCGACAACACTCTTGGAGAGGTGGCAGAGGCAGTGGGTGTGAGCAGGGGGAGACATTCATATAGGGGGAACCAAATACACTCATGCTTCTTTCTATCTTTGTTTCTTTAGATTTGTTTGTTCTATTGCATGGGGGAAACTGAGGGCTTAAAATATACTTCAGGGCGATTCCTGCTGAAGGCCAATAGCATCGATAAATCATGTGCTGCATCTTACATCCAGGCCAAGCTACAGGGAGATGTGGGAGGTGTGAGGTCTGTGCTTGCTGCATCCCCTCTAAGCCCACACCTCCTCTTGCCACTTCATCCCAAGCTCCTGATTTTCCACCCACACCTACTCAGTGGCAGTCTTCCCTGTCTCAGTTGACAAGTTGACAGCCACTTCATCCTTCCAGTAGCTCAGGTCCAAGACCTTGTACATCACTCCTTCTGGTGAGCCTGCTGGTTCCACCCTCAGCATCTAGACAGGAGCTACACCTCTTCATGCCTCCATTGCTGTCATCCTGGCTCAACCACTGTCAGTGCTTGCCTGTGAAGTTCAACCTAAGGGTCTCCCAGAAGCTCACCTGCTTCTACCTTTGTCTCTATAGGCCTCAGTCTGTTCTTAGCACAATAGTCAAAGTGGTCCATCTGATCATAATCCAGATCAGGCCACTTTGGCTCACAACCTGGTCATAGCTCCCTACTACAGAGTGAAACCAAATTCCTTACAGTGGCCTGCAAGGCCCTGCATGATTCAGCCCCTTTAGCTGTTTCACCTCTTGTCCTCTAGTCTGTTCCTTATTGACCCAGCTCCAACTGTACTGGTTTCATTATTCCTGGAACAGCCCAGAAATCTCCCGCCTGGGCTTTTGCTCTAGATGTCCCCTTTGCCTGGAAAGCTCTTCTCCATTGAGATCAGTGTGGCTAACTCCCTCACCTCCTTCAACGCTTTACTCATCTTTTCAATTATCATTTCCTTGATCATCCTATTTAAAATGGAATCTCCCACACTTTATTCCTCCAATCATTCTTTACCTTTACTTTTTTTCTATAGAATATATTACCTTTTAATATACTATATCAACTTAATTATGTTTACTTATTTACCTGTTTTTTGGTCTGTTCCTTACATTCACCAGAATGTAAGTTCCATGAACTGCTGTGTCCATCAGTGATGTATTCCCAATACGTAGAACAATGGCTTGCACAGTATAGGTGCTCAGGATATGGGTTGCTTGCTTTTTGATTGATTTCCTCTCTGAGTTTTGTGCCCTCGCCTTAAAAATTCTCCTCTGACTACTCATTCTGACCTTGTAAACTTATCTACCTTCCCAGGCAATGCCTTGAGCTTCTAGATATTTTTAGATTTTCTGTCCACCCCCTTTATAAAAACTTATACATTCTGTGTTCTGTTCTTTGGGGGATTTGCTTTTAGGTAGATAATGTTAATCATCCCTGCTGCGATGCTATCATTCATCTTTTCGCCCTTTGAGGTGTTTACAGTATAATATATAGTTAAGTCCCCTACATACAATCCTTCAAGTTTTGAACTTTCAAAGATGTGAACATACGCTCCATCAGCGTCAGGCGTGAGGGAAATGGCAGCTTGCCCTCCATCTCCTGTTGCTGACGATCCTTCAGCTCTACCTTCTCCCACCTCCTCTCCCTCCTCCCATCAGTAACTCTTCTTGCCTGTCCACTCGATGCCAGCCCCTGTGTGCCAGCTGCTGTACTGGACTGCTGTACTTTTCAAGGTACTGTGCTGTAAGATAAAAATGTTTTTTAATTTTTTGTGTTTGTTTTTTATGTATTATTTATGTGAAAATTATTATAATCCTATTACAGTGCAGTACTATATAGCCGCTTGTGTTAGTTGGGTATCTACGCTAACTTTGCTGGACTTAATGAAGAAACTGGACTTACAGATGCATTCTCGGAATGAAACTCATTCGTATGTAGGGGACTTACTGTATTTTGGTCCTAAAAACCAAATATGCTACTCCCAGGAGTAGCTACTGTTTGCTTTTCAAGTTTCCAGCAGGGCAGTGGGGCAGATAGCTTTCAATGGTGGAGAAAAAAACTTATATCTCAAATCAGGTAATAATATAGCTGGTGCCGTCTGGGCTGGCCCTGCCTCTTTCAGTAAGGCAGTCTGGAATTCTAGTCCCAGACTCTGCCCCAGATTCCTCATATAATTCTCCTATTATTCTTAGCTAGACAAACATTGACTGTATGTCTACACTTATTACTTCATTTTAACCTCTGCAACATTTCTATCTGGAAGATATTATCGTTCTCATTTTTGTAGATGATGCCACTGAGGCCCAGAGAAGCCGAGTAACTTGTCCAAGTTGGCACAGCCAGACTGCGACCAAGACCATGATAGAATTAGACTCCATATACTTTGAGTCCAAGTTTAATACTTTTTTGTTTTATGAATAAATTTTATTTATTTAAATTTTTTTTTTATTTTTTAGGCCATGCCGTGCAGCATGTGGGATCTTAGTTCCCCAACCAGGGATCAAACCCGTGCCGCTGCAGTGGAAGCGTGTAGTCTTAACCACTGGACTGCCAGGGAAGTCCCTAAACTTTATTTTTTATGAGCAGTTTTAGGTTCATAGCAAAATTGAGCAGAAAATACAGAAAGTTCCCATACATTCCCTGTTCCCACACATGTACAATAGCCCCCGACCACAGCGGTACATTTGTTACAATCAATGAACTTAGACTGAACTTCACCATCACTCAAAGTCTTAGTTGACAGACACTAGGGTTCACTCTCGGTGTTGTATGTTTCATGGGTTTGGACAAGTGTATGAATGACATATATCCATCATAAAATCATACCAAATAGTTTCACTGCCCTAAAAATCCTCTGTGCTCTATTTGTTAATCTCTCTTTCTCTCCTGCCTCTAAAAACCGCAGGTCTTGTTACTGTCTCCTTAGTTTTACCTTTCCCAGAATGTCATAGAGTTGGAATCGTAAGGCATGTAGCCTTTTCAGGTGGCTTCTTTCACTTAGTAATATGCACTTAATGCTCTTTTCAATATAGCAGATACCTCTTGGGTCCAAAAAAGTACCCTCTATTGTCCAGAGTATAAAGGCACTCAAATGTGGCTGATTTTGTCATTGTAATGCATTTGTATAATATGTATTTTTAAGATGCCTTAATTATAGCCGATTGTGAACATGCAGTATGATTTCATTTATCCTGACTTCCCACCTCCTGGCCCTCAGCCTCTCTTGAAGACAGACCGTCTCCCAAGCCCATAGCAACAGGACTCTGAGCTGGTGGCTTCCTTATAACTAATGAGGTGTAAATGGTAAGACAAACAAGATGGGGAGGGAGAAGCCAGGAAGGAAGGTGGGAGGGCGGGGGGGGGGGGTGGGGGGTGGGGACTACAAGGACGCAGACACAGAGATGTGGTGACCTCTGATTATCCAAACCTGTTTATTGAACACATTTCTGTGCTAAGACTGCCTGCTGTCTCCAGTCTGCATGCTGCCTTCACTCCTCCTAATTAAAGCCAGCAGGCTAGGATGGAAGAAAACAATTTCAAGGCAAGGGGGTGGGGGAGGGAGCCAGCAATCACTTTCTTTTCTCTCTTTTTAGGGAGACTCTGAGCTTGTTCTAGGTGAAGCTGGCCTGAAGGACATGCCTGGGAAATTAAAATCCAAGGTAGTCAAAGGCAACCTTTGAATTTACTGTGTTCTATTTCACCCGGGCCTCTGGAACTTCCCTAGTGGTCCAGTGGTTAAGACTCCATGCTCCCAATGCAGGGGGCACGGGTTCGATCCCTGGTCAGGGAACTAAGATCCCGCATGCCATAACGGGGATGCCAAAAAAAGAAAAAAAAAGAAAAGAAAATACAACGTGTCATCCGGGACTCTGGACTAGGGCTCAGCCTGCTGTAAGAAAGGGAACTATGAATGAGGGCAAGTTAGCCTTTGTTAGGCCAATGCTCCCAAGCTGCATGACTCTCTCTCTCCTTGCCTGGATTATTGCTGGAGTCTCAGCTGGAGGAAATAGCTATTCAGAAATGACTGCGTTTGCCACCCCTCTCCTTTCTTCAGTCTACAACACAAGTGGTCCTCAAATTGTGGTGGACATCAAAATGACCCAGAGGGCTTTTTAAAATACAGATAGCTGGGCCCCATCCCTGAGTTTCTGATTCAGTAGAACTGGGTGGGATCCAAGAATATGCGTTTCTAACAAGTTCCCAGGTGATGCTGATACTGCTGGTCTGGGGACCACACTTCGAGAACCACTGCCTCAATCAGCTCTTCCCAGACTTTCTCATGTATAGACCTTCAAAGTCATACATTCTTTTTTATATTCTTCCAAATTTTATTGTATTTTATTTTAAGAATGATAAACTTTATTTTTTAAAATTTATTTTCCATTGAAGTATAGTTGAATTACAATGTTGTGTTAATTATAGAAAATTTACTCAGTTATACATATATATAAATTCTTTTTCATATTCTTTTCCATTATGGTTTATCACAGATTGAACATAGTTTCCTGTGCTATACAGTAGGACCTTGTTGTTTATCCATTCCATATATACCAGTTGGCATCTGCTAATCCCAAACTCCCAATCCAACCCTCTCCTATCTCCCTCCCCCTTGGCAACCACCAGTCTGTTCTCTATGTCCCTGATTCTATTTCTGTTTCATAGATAAGTTCACTTGTGTCATATGTTAGATTCCACATATAGGTGATATATAGTATTTGTCTTTTTCTGACTTACTTCACTTAGGATGATAATCTCTAGTTGCATCCATGTTGCTGCAAATGGCATTATTTTGTTCTTTCTTATGGCTAATATTCCATTGTACATATGTACCACATCTTCTTTATCCATTCTTCTGTCACTGGACATATAGGTTGTTTCCACGTCTTGGCTATTGTGAATAGTGCTGCTATGAACATAAGGGTGCATGTATCTATTTGAATTATAGTTTTGTCTGGATATATGCCCAGGAGAGGGATTGCTGGATCATACAGTAATTCTATTTTTAGTTTTCTGAGGAACCACCATACCGTTTTCCACAGTGGGTGCATCAACTTACATTCACAGCTAACAGTGTAGGAGGGTTCCCTTTCCCCTACACCCTCTCCAGCATTTGTTATTTGTAGACTTTTTAGTGATGGCCATTCTGACCAGCGCAAAGTCATGCATTCTTGAATTTTCCTGATTTGTATTATCCCCACAATACATGGAGCTGGATTGTGCCATCATGAGAGGTAATGTCTTCAGCTCAGGGCATTTGTATTGCTAAGGCCGTGGGGCAGGGAATGGGGAGGCTTTAATATTGGATTATAATTTCTGTTTGGAAGACAGAATCTATACCTGTTTTTCTGGTTCCACTAAAACTTCTTGGCTGGTGGGGATACTCAGCAGGGCGGCCCTGTGTTTCCTCCCCAGGGGGGCTGTGAGAGTGTATGTTTATCAGAAGGGGTTGCCGGTGACTGGGTTTAATAAACGTACCCCCAAAATGCAGCCCCTTGGCTTATTGAATATTTCAAGCTGAAGGAATTTGAGAAACAGCAGGAGCAGGAAGGATTTTCTGACCCTCCCCTGAAGCAAATCATAAGACCCTCACATAAGAGATGTCCTCCCTCTACCCGGAGGAGGAACCGCTTGTCTCTGAAGATGGAGGGATGCTGACAGCATGTGAGCCAACAGCCCTTGCTCAGTTTCTTCCAGTTTACTAGTCTTAGCTCTTCGTCCAGTCACGCTTTTCCATGACCCTCCTCTTCTCCTCAAACCTGGCGCAGAAGGCCGTTTCTGGGGTCTTTATTTCCTATGAAGGCTCCTGTATCACATAAAGCTTGTGTTAAATACATTTGTATGCTTTTCTGGTGCTAATCTGTCTTTGGTTTTAGGGGTCTCAGGTGAGAACTTAGAAGGGTGGAGGAAAAAGATATTTTTTCTCCCGTACACGGGGTTAAGAAACTTCAGAAAGATTACTGGATGCCTCTTAGACACTTTTTTTTTTTTTTTTTTTGCTGTACGCGGGCCTCTCACTGTCGCGGCCTCTCCCGTTGCGGAGCGCAGGCTCAGCGGCCATGGCTCACGGGCCCAGCTGCTCTGCGGCATGTGGGATCTTCCCGGACTGGGGCACGAACCCATGTCCCCTGCATCGGCAGGCGGACTCTCAACCACTGTGCCACCAGGGAAGCCCATCTTAGACACTTTTTTATCTCTGGTTCTGAGGATCCAAATCGTCTTTGTCATCTAGATTGGCCACTGAGGCAGGGGGCGTGTCAGGTACCCTGGAAGACGCCTCTGTCCCTCTGCCCCCTGCCCCTTCCACCCTTCCTCAACGGGCTGCAGGCACACGTGGGAAGTTAAACCTTCCGTCTCTTCCCAGTATCTGACATGCTTTGTAAGGAGAGGAAAAGGTAAAAGCATAAGGACCAGTTGAAGCCCTGGAGTGAGATGGGTGGGGCAGGGTGAAAAGGGAAAACAATCAGGTATTTTGCATCCTTGATTGTAGGGAAAGGCATGGGTTTGGCTTCAGACAGACCCAAGGTTGAATTCTAGCAACTCCACTTAGACTTTGGGCCAAATACTTAAGCTTTCTTTGTCATCCATGAAATGAAAATAATGATGATCATGATGGTGATAAATTTAGTGCCTCCTTCTCCATTGCCCCACCCTCTCCTGCTGAGGTGAGAAGTGTTTGCTTTTGTCTGGGCTTCCCATTGTAGGGGAGAAAGACATAAACTGTGTCAATCTACATCAGATGCTGCCTTTGCGATGGGAGTCGCCTTTTAAAAGGGAGCGTTCTGTGGAGAAGGTGAAGCTTAAGACCCAAGCTAGAATTTCAGTCTTCCAAGGCAAAACTCACTTGGGGTGAGGGTGGGTCGGAGATTTTCTGTTGTTGGTCAAAACCCCCCTGCAAATCACCTGTCTGGTTCTCATCCCTGGATCTTAGAAAGTGGGTATTTGCACCACCTTTGCAATTGCCATGCTCGCTGCGGGAGAGGCTTCTCTATGAGAGCGAGCGGGTAAGCAAGACCCTTTCTGGGCCTTAACAGGGTTCTGTTAGTTTCTGCCCACAATCTGGTGGTGCGTGCGTGTGTGTGTGTGTGTAAAATTATATATACATATAAAATAGCTATATAGAAAAATAAATAGATATATATGTATATATAATAGCTATATATATTTATATATATAAAGTAGTACTATATATGATAACTCTAGATGGTAAAATTATATATATTACATATAGGTATATATAATAGCTATATAAAAATATATAAAAATAAACATATAAATAGATACATATTTATATATGTACATATAATATCTATATATAATAGTTATATATATTATATATATAAAGTAGTACTATATATGATAACTCTGTAGATGGTAAAATTATATATATTACATATATGTATATATAATAGCTATACATAAATATATAAATATATATATACATATTTATGTATATATAATAGTTTTATATAAATATATAATATATATATGTATTTATATATATAATAGCTATATATAAATAAATATATAAAATAGATACATATTTATATATGTATATATACTAGCTCTATATATGTGTATATATATTGAATTGTACTGTATATAATAACACTGTAGATGTTACTTGTTGCTGTTGTTACTTGTTTCCAAGATAGGCTGTGGCAAATGCTACACTAGTGGTAGCAGTGAAGGGCCCCGGGGCACAGGTGAGGTGGTTGGCAGTGCTTGAAGGAAGAGGAATGCAGTTGGCAGGAAGGGCACCTCGGGCAGAAGGAGGGGCCTGAGCAAAGGCGCTTATCCAGACAGCTCGCATCCTGGATGAAGTGATGGAGGGCAGTGCAGGAGCACAGATAGAGCTGTGGCCTCTGGCCCCGGGTTCCTGTACCCTCCCCATCACCTCAGGGCTTTCCAAACCACTGAGATGATAGCAATTCGTTTGTCCTGAAGGACAAACTCCATGCCCTTGCTTTACTCTAATCCTGCCTTCTTTGGGTGTCAGATTCCAAACAGCCCAGGAATGGTGCAGCTCTGTCCACACGTGGCTTTTTGAGAGGCCGATCGTAACCTTTTGGGTCCCTGGGTAGCTCACCTCTCCGGTTGTTTGGCCCATTTGCTATAAATGACTATCTCTAGCATTTGGTTAATTATGTGATTACAGCACCCAGTGACAAGGAGAAAATTTAAAACCCGTGCTGCCTTTTCTATAACACTTTATTGTACTATGCAAAAGAGGGCAAAGGTGGGCTTCCCTGGTGGCGCAGTGGTTGCGAGTCCGCCTGCCGATGCAGGAGACGCGGGTTCGTGCCCCGGTCCGGGAGGATCCCGCATGCCGTGGGGCGGCTGGGCCCGTGGGCCATGGCCGCTGAGCCTGCGCGTCCGGAGCCTGTGCTCCGCAGCGGGAGGGGCCACAGCAGTGAGAGGCCCGCGTACCGCAAAAAAAAACACAAGAAAGCGCTCAGCCAGACATTTCCCTTCCTAATTTCAGTAAAGGCCAGGAAATTGTGGGCTTTGTGCTACGTAGAACACAGATTCAGCCTGGGCTGTGCGTTGGATCTTTATTTCTTTATATTCACCTGTTGTGATTGTGCCTCCTTAGAAAAGCCCAGGAGACACAGACGAGGGTGCACCGCTAACATGTAAAGACTACATTTCTTGGAGCCAAGAGACCCGAGTTTGCTTCCTAACTCTGCCACCTGCCTGGTGTCTGATGTTGGGCTGGTGCTTACTCTCTCTAAGCTTTGGTTTCCTCACTTATAAAATGGAGAGTTCTAAGATGCACTTTTTTTTTTTTCTCACACTTTACCATCTCTGAAATCAGGATGCCCTTGTAACAGATGGTGTTTGGGCAGGTGTCAAAGTTTAACTGACCTCATTTTTTCTTTTTTAGTGTTCCATAAAATAATATTGGCTCTTAGAATTGGCATTTTAGGCTTGATGAAATAAGGTACTGTGTAGTCTCATAGGGATCTGAAGAGGAAATAGATGTAATCCACGTGGCTCCCTATAATATTGTAAGACTCCGAGGATATGAATTCTAATTCTGGCACGTTGGTGTCACCTAGGCAAGTTATTCAAACTTGACTTTCTCCTCCGGGCAATAGAATAATCCCCCAAATCTCCTTAAGAATTATCATAAGGCAGTCTGGGACTGAAGAAGTAAACAAAGATTAGAAGACAATATTATCTGTACCGTCTCTACCTTCAACAAATGTCTGTGGATATGCAAAGATTCATGGAGGACAGAAAGATGAAGAAAAGCTGGTCGCAGATGGGGCTTATGGTTTATGGGTTGAGGTGGCATATCTGGACGCAATAATATTAATATACTATGTACTATTAATACACTAATATTAATAATACAAATCCAAGGTGCAATGGGATACATGCAGTAACTGTAATACAAAAAGCATTGTGAATAGAAGAGAGAATTTCAGCAGACAAAGGCAGGAAATAGAACATTGGCTTTGAATCTTGAACTATGTCTAGGGTTTGAAAGTGCAGAAATGAAGGAAATGGACAATGAAACATACTAGAAAAGAGTAGGGTGTGCTCAAGAGGTGACATGTGATCTAGTTTGACTCTAGTGTTTGGGGGCTTGAGGGACACGTAAGAGGACACGACAGCAACTCTGTAAATGGCCCCACTGTCAGCCTGCTTACTCAAGCTAAGCACTTCGAAGTCACCTCTGAAGTCTTTCACTCTTTTTCCTCTGCCTCCCTCACGTGTGATCCCAGAGTACATTTTGGTGATCTACATCCCCGACATACCAAGACTCAGTTCATCTGTCTGTCTCTCTTGCTTCCACCCTGGTCCAAGCCACAATCATCTCTCACTTGAACTTGACCTCAGCTTCCAACTGGGCTCTCAGCTTCATCCCTTGCCCCACTGCCATCCCTTGTAACTGACCCACTGAAATTGAATATCACATTAGTTTGCTTCCTTGCTTAAAATCTACTAATGGCTTCTCATCAGACATGGAGTGAAAATCCAGATTTCTCCCCTTGCCTGCAAGACCTCAGTGGTCCATGCATGTCCCCTCCCCACCCTCTTCTTACACTGCTCTTCCCCATGTATCAGATAACCTGCCCTCTGTGGTCTGCTTCATGGTTACGCCAGGTCTTTGTCTTGGCTGGGTCCTCTATTTGACACCCTTACCCCCTAGAGGGTCACATGGCTTGCGCTTTGTTATTCACGTCTCAGCTTAAATGTCAGTTGCTCTGATGCTCTAGCAAAACTCCCCTGCTGTCGTCTGTCACTCAGCTTCCTTTTTCTTCACAGCATTTATCACCATTTGAAATTTTTGCTTGCTTGCTTAATTGATCTCCCTTCTACTATTGTACTATGAAACTAGGAACTTTTTAAAAATTTCTCTTTGACATTAAAAAGATTGAAATATAGCTGATATATATTATATAAGTTATAGATGTACAATATAGTGACTCACAATTTTTAAAGGTTATTCTTCATATATAGTTATTTTAAAACATTTGCTATATCCCTCGTGTTGTACAACATATCCTTGTAGCTTATTTATTTTTTTATTTGTCTGTTTTTTGGCCACGCCATGCAGCTTGTGGGATCTTAGTTCCCCGACCAGGGATTGAACCCGTGCCCCTTGTAGTGGAAGCTCCACAGAGTCCTAACCACTGGACGGCCAGGGAATTCCCGACATACTCTCGTAGCTTATCGTACACTTCATGAAACTAGAAATCTTGACGGTCTTATTTCCCTAGTATCTCTCTTGTCCGGAACAGTGCCTGACACTTACTAGATATGAGTTGAATAAATAAGCAAGGCTGGAACAGAGGTGGAGGCTGGGTTTTGGAGTGCTTGGTGCCATGCTAAGGAGTCTGGACTCCGCTTAATAATCAAGAGGGGGGCTTCCCTGGTGGCGCAGTGGTTGAGAGTCCGCCTGCCGATGCAGGGGACACGGATTCGTGCCCCGGTCTGGGAAGATTCCCACATGCTGCGGAGCGGCTGGGCCATCGGAGAGGCCATGGCAGCTGAGCCTGCGCGTCCGGAGCCTGTGCTCCGCAATGGGAGAGGCCACAGCAGTGAGAGGCCCACGTACCAGAAAAAAAAAAAAAAAAAGAGGAGAAGCACTGTGAGTCTTTGAGCAGGGGATTAACACAATTAGAATTAAACTTTAGGAGTATTAGCTAGTGGCAGGATGAAAGATGAATTAGGAAGGAGACTAGAAGTAAGAGGTTACTTAGGAAACCAAACCTCAAGTACTAGACTACTTGACTTTTTCTAAACTATTTGTTGATTTTCTGCCTTCTTTCTTTAGCCTTGTGCACAAGAAGTAGTATTTGGATGCTCATATAATCCCCTGGGCATAAACCACTACAGCATCTATCACTTTCAGATGTCCTTCTTTGTACTCATTTGTTTCCTCCTCCTTTCCTCCCACCACTAGGCTCCGGCCTCATCGAGGCTGTGGACCATGTCTTGTTTTTCTCTTGCTCTCAGAGTCTGACACAATAGAAGGCACATGGCAAGTGCTTAATACATGTTTGTGGAGTGAACAGATGTGAAAAGTAAACACCTTCAAGTGTCTGTGGAACGCTATTATCCTGACTCATTTCAGGTTGGTCAATAGGCAAAAGCCTTTCTTGTTGCAGAAATCTAGAAATGAAGGCTTTAACGACTTGGGAGGCTGAGGTACAGAGATAAAAGAATGATGAGTGAAAAGATGATGAGATTTTATTTTAGTCTCTTCTCTAGACTTTGACCTATTACAGAGTTTTTCAGGTCATAAATGAAGAAGATATGTTTAGATCATTTCTAGGAGTGCTGAGAAGGTGTCTGTGGTCATGATTCAGTATGTTTTATTTTGGGAACGAGGAATCCTGTTTTCATTTCATTTGTTGTTTCTAAGCTCTGAAGATTGTCAATTAGCCCTTGCCCTCACTGGATGCCTCGGTAAATTTTTAAAATTCATGGTCCTTGAAAAAACAAAGCAAACAACCCTATTATTTTTTTCTGCACTTTTGTATCTTTATTATAGCACTCATTATAGCTTGCTTTTTTTTTTTTCAGGCCATACCATGCGGCATGTGGGATCTTAGTTCCCTGACCAGGGATCGAACCCGGGTCCCCTGCGGTGGGAGCGCAGAGTCTTAACCATTGGACCGCCAGGTAAGTCCCTATAGCCTGCTTTATATTATGGTTATTCTTTGGTGAGTCTTCTCTGCTAGATGGGGTGAGTCTTCTCTGCTAGATTTTTTTAAAAAATTAATTTATTATTTGTTTTTGGTTGCATTGGGTCTTTGTTGCTGTGTTCAGGCTTTCTCTAGTTGCAGCGAGCCAGGGTTATTCTTCGTTGAGGTGTGCAGGCTTCTTGTTGTGGTGGCTTCTCTTGTTGTGGAGCACAGGCTCTAGGTGTGCGGGCTTCAGTAGCTGTGGCACACAGACTCAGTAGTTGTGGCTTCTGGGATCTAGAGCACAGGCTCAGTAGTTGTGGTGCACAGGCTTAGTTGCTCTGCGGCATGTGGAATTATCCCAGACCAGGGCTCGAGTCGGTGTCCCCTGCATTGGCAGGTGGGTTCTTAACCACTGTGTCACCAGGGAAGCCCTCTGCTAGATTTTTAAGGCAGGCACTATGCTCGTTCATTTCTTAGCATGGAGCCATGTACACGGAAGGGGCTTAATTGATGCAGGTTATATTGAATTTATTAAAATTGTTCATTAAGAGCCAGAGAAGGGGGCTTCCCTTGTGGCACAGTGGTTGGGAGTCCGCCTGCCGATGCAGGGGACACAGGTTCGTGCCCTGGTCTGGGAGGATCCCACATGCCGCGGAGCGGCTGGGCCCGTGAGCCATGGCCGCTGAGCCTGCGCGTCCGGAGCCTGTGCTCCGCAACGGGAGAGGCCACAGCAGTGAGAGGCCCGCGTACCGCAAAAAAAAAAAAAAAAGTACCAGAGAAGGGACTGTTTAGCTTTTTCTCAGTCCCCACAGAAACTAGGAGTTCATGTCATGTTTTTTCATCTTTGTTAGAGCTGAAAACATTTGTACATTGCCTTCAGATAATTCACAAAAATTGTGTATACCTGTTGTATGGGTCTATCTATCATCTATGTATGTAAGTATGTATGTATATATGTATCTGTCCATTTTCTATCTATCTATATCTATCTATAATGTATGTATGTACATATTGATCATCTATATATGTAGGTATGTATCTATTATCTATCATCTATGTATGTATGTATGTAGTATGTATTTGTCTATTATCTATCATCTATCTATCTATCTATATCTATCTGAGTCTAACAATACAGCCGCCTCTCTCACATTAGATAGCTGTTCAGAAACTGGGTGATATCTGTGGTATGAAGATTGCCCTTGAAAGACCTCTATTGATGTCTTTTTGACATTTTTGCATTATTTTGCAGCTTCCGGAGTGTGGGCAGGAGCGATTCCCTGAGTATTTTTCAACGATGACTTCTGTGTTTTCCTAAGAGGAGGACTCTGTTTGAGGTGGTGAGCAGAGTCAGAGCTTAAAGCGATTCTTCCTTGAAGAGCAGGTAGCTGCAAAGGCTCTCTGTGGTCTTGGGCTGAACTTGAGTTGTACAGATATGTTTAGCTCTGGCGTAGGCACTCAGAACCCCAGGAGATGTTGGTTCTGAATCTCGAGGGGGCCTTGGAAATCCCTAATGGGATTGCTGGAGCTGCCATCACTGGCACATTCGTCCCCAAAGGTCTGATTCTCTAGACTCAGTCAGAGCTTGGTCAGGCAGCCCCCTTCTCGTTCCCCTTAACTCAAGAGGAAATCAGCAAACTGGGAATGGGAAGGCCAACTTCCAAACCGCAGCTTGGTAGGACCTGTGAAACCTAGGCAGGTACTGGTGGCAAATGGTCTTCTTGGCTGCCGGACTGTGGTCATGCTAGAAATCAGGATTCAGTCCATATATCCAGGTAGACATCCAAGTTACTTTACTCCATGAGCCCTAGCTTCTTTTGGGGGGTTTGATTTTAAGTCTATGTTTCACAGAGCTAATTAAAAAATCCTAGTATTGATGTATGTATGTATGGAGCCTGGAGAAGAGAAAACTGAGGCCTTGGGGAAATGCATCAGAGTGAGGCCGGGAGATAGTCAGTGCCTTTAAAAGATTCACAAAGGTGGCCCCAGCAGTTAAAAGGAACCCCTGTGAGCCAGCCCCGAGCCAGCCATCTTCAAATGATAGCTTGGGAGGGAAAATTTCCAACAGCCATCCATTGACGGCTGACAGTTACTGATTTCCAGAGGAAGCCATGGCACTAGGTATAACTGGCCACAGAGAAGAGTATTATACAGAATGGTACCTGTAAGAATGAACAAGTTACTGATCCTCTCAAGATAAATCAGTATAAAAGATTTTTACATAAGTGGTCATGTCAATGATGGGGAAAAATTATTACGGTCAAATGAACTAAATAGATTCTGGAGGTGGAAGAGAGAGGACTTTGGGATGAACAGGCACCATGCCCACAAGTCAGGCCAGGTGATGATTTCTTGGTTTCTGGGTTATTTTCTAACCTGGGTCACTGAAGAGGAGGGTGTTAGCCACGAAGTTCCTACTGCAGAGGTAAAACCCATCAATTTATTCTTCCTGCCAATGGACCACCTGTAGAGATGACCTAGAGGGCATGATATATATATAGCTCTTTCTTGTCTGGCAGGGGGGAGGTTAGGGACAGTTCTGCACAGAGGCAGAAGAATGGCCATACCACGCTGTGGCTGCAGCTCCCTCGAAGAGGTCGGGAGCCCTCAGGGTGGATGAACAGGCAGCTGCAAGGCGTCGCCCAAGGAGACGGTCCTGAGACTGTAGTTATGGGTCTAGCTGGTAGATTCCTCCGTGTGCGCCCAGCACAGGCACTCACTACCTGTGGGACCTGGCAAGTATTTCCTGTTTTGGTGCCTTGGATTCCTTGCCTGTCAAGTGGGGATAATAAAGGTACCTCCTGCATAGGCTTTTGCTGGGGAAAAAACCCACTAAGTATTATTATAGAGCAGGTGTCCACAAATTATAGCCGGTGGGCTAAACCCAGCAAGCCACCTGTTTTTGTAAATAAAGCTTGATTGGACTTCCGCCACACCCATTCGTTTCCTGTTGTCTGTGGCTGCTTTCAGGCCACAACGGCAGAGCTGAGTAGTTGTGACAGATGCCATACATCCCACAAAGCCTAACATATTTATTCTCTGGCGCTTACAGAAGAAGTTTCCTGACTTCGGTTAGAAGCATAAAAATTAGGAGGAACAACTATGAAAGAGAATTTGCAAAGTGTCTTAGCGTTGGTAGATAAGAAGACTAGGGGTGGGGTACATGTGGGGAGGTGGGGTTTGATTCACAACCTTAATTTTTCCAAAATGTGTGTGTGTCGGTCATATTTAGAATGCAGCCCCGTGGTATTTTCCACTGCATCCCATGCACAGAGTTATGCTTCCTGACTGCCAGCACACCAGGCTTTATCCCCTGCCAGGGAAGTGTGTCGGCTGTTCCTACTTGGCCTCTCTTTTGACCTTTGGGCTTTCTACCCATGCTTCTCTGATCATGGAACACAGTTGTATGTTGGGTACTCAGGATGGTAGGAATGAGTTGCCAGAGCGGGAGACACAGGACTGCATTTTTGTTTATTGTGTTTGAGTTAACGTGTTTCCATGAACTCCCTTCAGGCAGAAGGGAGTCTGCAGCCTCATAAAAAAAAAAAAAATCAGTGTACTTTCCTAGTGATCAGAGATTTGGGCTCACTCAGGGGAATGCTCAGAAAATGCTTTGAATTTGAAGCCTGATGGGGCAGGACCAGGCTTTGTGGTATCACTGGAAGAATTCATATAAACCAGCTTTAACTGAAACATCCCTGTTCCCTCTCAGGGGCTGAAGCCTGAGGGTTGACACCGAATAGGCTTCAGGAATCATCCTGAAGTGTCCTTAGGAAGGAGATCTGGGTTTTGATGGTATTTATAATATGCTGTTACCTGGGGGAGCTGACTCCCAAACTAACAAACGACTTTGAAGGATTAGGGTCTTAGAATGACAAAATGACAGGGACAGCAAGGCCCTAGAGACCATCCAACTGCACCCTCTTCAGGAGGCAGAAAAAGAGACCCAGAAATGAGATGAGCCCAATCCAAAGCCATACTGTTAATCACAAACCAATGCTCTGTCATTAAAGAAGGTGACATGAAAGGTCTGACTCCGTGGGACCCCCAGACCTCTAGGCTGTTTTGACGTTTTTATTAGGAGATTTGTGAGTGGTTTTCTGCACCTATATTTATACATGTTTAGGTCAAATAGGTTAACTTGAATGTCAGGTTTTACTCTTTTGGTTAGAAATATATTAACCTAGTGTGTTAATACTGGTTCTTGCCTGCAACTAGAAAGCTCTGGTTGGCATTATATATATGTTTATATATATACCTATAAATCAGAGCTTATTACTGTGCAAATATATAATAGATATCATATAGTATATTATAATTCAGTTGGAGAACTAATTCTATCCAGAAAATGCAGTGGATTTGATAGATACAATATTTCTAAGTATGGCATCTATTAGGTGATGGCTAATGAAAGGGTTTCCCAGTAGGGAAATAATTTGGGACCACTGATCTAGATCAGGGTCAACAAACTATAGCTGGCAGGCCAAACTTGTTTTTGCAAGTAAAAATTTATTAGAACCCAGACACACTCATCATACTGTCTGTGGCTGCTCTCCTGATAGCAGCAGAGATGAGAAGTTACAACAGAGACCACATAGGCCCCCAAAGCCTAAAGTGTTTGCCTTTTGGCCCATTACAGAAAAAGCTTGTAGACCTCTGAGCTGGTCTGCCCTCTCATTTCTCATATCCCGTGAGGACACTAGCCTGGGAGGTAGAGGGACCGGCCCTGGGTCCCGTGGCTGCGCCAGGAAGAGCCTGAACGGAAACTGTCTTGTCTTTTCTGTTTCCCTTTTTGTGCTTCTGGGCCTACATCGCAGGGTACCGCCCACACCTGCTCAACGCTCTGCTTCTCCATCCATTTACATCAGGAGGAATTGGGTCCTATGAAGAGTAAGTTTTTGAAAAGGGAAAGGGAGGGAAAGGTCTGGAATATGGTGACTCTTGGGGTCCAGGTAGGTCACAGTGGGAGATTTGGGCAGGGTCCACAGAAAGAGGGAATTCATAGTTGGGTGTGGTCAACTTCTTCAACTTAACATTTTTAGTTTTTCTGCTGTAGGAGGCTTAGGTCCCAGCATTTACAGAGCATGTATTATGTGCCAAGCCCTGGCTATGTCTTTGTAAGGGTATGTCATCAATTCTTAGGACAAACATATGGGGTAGGGGGTATTTTTATTCCTATTTCAAAGAGGATGAGACAGAGGCACAGAGATGCAAAGTCACATGGCCACTATCACAGAGCTGGAACATGGTAGGGCTGGGGTTTGGACCTGTGAAGATAAACTCTTCACAGGCTAGCCTCATCTTAATAGCCCCTTGTATACAACATTCTTGCTTCTTTTCTGATGCTGGGCCTGTCATAATGGGGAGAAGCACTTATTTCTTCTTTGGGAAAAAAAGCAGAATTTACATTTATATTAACTCTAGCTTCCTTCTCTGTGACTCAGCACAGAGAATCTTTCTTACAGGGCTCTGTTTTGTTCCAGGATGAAGCTGCTCATCCTTCAGACACCGCATATAGAAGAAGCAACTAATAATAATAATAATGCTTACCTCCTGTTTACAGGACCCTTTTTCATATAATTTACTCCAAGAGACCAGGATGCTCCAAGACAGAGAAAGAATAAGATTAATTTCTAGGGAAGGAAGTTCTGTAACTGAATCCAAATTATAATTTGAAAATAATAAACAAATCCAAATGGAATTATCTTTGAAACTGTCTTTACTGTGATTAGAAAGGAAATCATCTTTAGAAAAACAATGCTTAACATTTTATTTATTTATTTATTTTTGGCTGCCTTGGGTCTTCGTTGCTGCACGTGGGCTTTCTCTAATTGTGGTGAACAGGGGCTACTCTCCGTTGCGGTGGGCAGGCTTCTCATTACGGTAGCTTCTCTTGTTGTGGAGCACGGGCTCTAGAGCACAGGCTCAGTAGTTGTGGCACATGGGCTCAGTAGTTGTGGCACTTGGGCTCTAGAGCGCAGGCTCAGTAGTTGTGGCGCACAGGCTTAGTTGCTCCACGGCACGTGGGATCTTCCCGGACCAGGGCTCGAAACCGTGTCCCCTGCATTGGCAGGTGGATTCTTAACCACTGTGCCACCAGGGAATTCCAGACAATTAACATTTTTTTAGAAACTTTTTTTTTGGAAATCACTAGAGACTCATAGAAAGTTACAAGAAAAGAAAAAATATATATATACAGGGAAGACCTATTTTCCCCGAATGGTAACATCTTGCATAGCTAGAGTATAATATCAAAACCAGGAAATTGACATTGGTACAAACGTCCACCCACAAAACTTATTCAGCTTTCAGTAGTTTGACATATACTCATTTGTGTGCGTATATGTATAGTTCTTTGCAATTTTAACACATGTACATTTGTGTAGCCGTGACTGCAATCAAGATATGAATTGTTTCATCACCACCAGTCTCCCTTGTGCAACTGCTTTATAACCACCCCCATGGCCCCTATCAACCATGTCTCTGTTATCTCTCTGTATAATATTGTTATTTCAAGGTGTTAAATACAGTCATGCAGTATTTAGCCTTCTGAGACTGATTTTCTTTTTCCCCTTTTTTTTTTGGCCACACTACAGGGCTTGCAGGATCATTGCTCCCGACCAGGGATTGAACCCGGGCCCTCGGCAGTGAAGGCGCTGAGTCCTAACCACTGGACCACCAGGGAATTCCCCGAGGCTGATTTTTTTTAACTCAGCAGAATGCCCTTGAGATCCATCTAAGTTGTTACATGTGTCAGTGGTTCATTCCTTTTTATGGCTGTGTAGTATTCCATGGTGAGGATGTACCACTGTTTGTTTAACAGTTCACCTGTTGAAGGACATTTTAGTTGTTTCCAGTTTGTTTGACTATTGTAAATAAAACTTCTATGTACGTTCAAGTACAGGTTTTTTTTTTTTTGACATAAATTTTCATTTCTGGAACTTCCCTGGTGGTCCAGTGGTTAAGACTCCACGCTTCCAATGCAGGGGGCGTGGGTTCGATCCCTGGTTGGGGAACTAAGATCCAACATACTGTGTGGTATGGCCAAAAACAAATTTTGTTTTTTCATTTCTCTGGGATAAACACACAGGAGTACCATGTTGGGTCATACAGTAAGGACATGCTTAGTTTCTAGAAGCCGCCAAACTGCTTTCCAGGGTGGCTGAACCGTGTTACAGCCCCACCAGCAGTGTATGAGTGACCCCATTTCTCTGCATCTTCACCAGCATTAGGTGTCATCACTATTTTTCATTTTAACAGTTCTAATACGTGCCTGATGCTATATTATTATGGCTTTAATTTGTATTTCCCTAATGGCTAATAATGTTGATTATGCTTTCATGTGCTTGTTTGGCGTCTGTATATCCTTTGCAGTGAAATGTCTATTCGTGTGTGATGCCTGTTTTCTAATTGGATCGTTTGTTTTTTATTGCTGAGTTTTGAGAGTCCTTTATTTACTTTATATCTGAGTCCATTGTTGACTATGTAGTGTAGTGTGTATTTTCTCCCACTCTGTGGCTTGGCTTGTCATTTTCTTCACAGGTAGTTTTTTTTCCAGGGTAAAATTTTTTATTTTCATGAAGTTCAGTTTTATCAGTTTTTCCTTTCATGGATTGTGCTTCTGGTGTCAAATGAAATGATCTTTTACTGGAAGGTGGGAGTTGGCTGGGAGTAGTGAGAGGGCAAGAACAAGGGGGTTAATGATAAAGCACTAAAAGGCTAAGTGACCTTTTTATTCTCCCTGCATGAAGGGTGGTCTTGGGCCTTGTTTTAGCATCAAGCTATCAGGGGGCTGCGAGTCGAGCCCTCGGCATGCCATGAGGGTTCAGGAAAGGGGACAGAGGCGGGGTGTCAGTGGTGGGCGCTCAGAATAAAATCCTTAACAGCCAAGAGCTATCTCTGAGAATTAATGGACTGCTTTCCTCCAGCCTAGTCAAATAATCCAGCTCATTTCATGTGAGATAAATTACAGGACCTCGTCACCCTGGCTCCTAGGGGAGGACACTTCTGTGATTCATGGCGCTCGCCCCCTGGGAGCCCAAGGCGGCAGAGGACCTGCCTTGCTGACTGATGACTAGTGGCTCTGTGACCTCGCCACAAGGCTGCTATTCAAGGAGACCGGTTGGGGTGGGAGGCGTGTGCTGGGGAGGATTTCAAAATGCAGTCACTGCTCCCGGCACAGACTGGGAGCCGGCCACCCAAGAAGGACAGTCCTTAGGACTACTGTCTGGTTATACCCAGCATCACTGTTTAGTGTTCTGAGGGGCCTGGCATGACTCAAGCCAATGTCCCAAACAGTCAGCGTTCAGCTTTGTGGTGCTTGGCGTCTGTGGGTGGTTGTGTTGTCTGGTGTTGTTGCATATGCGTTCAGTGTGTGGAGGGCTGTTTTGCAAGGGAGTGGAGGATGCTGGGTGTATGCCAGTACTAATGGGGCTGGCAGAAATGGAATGGATCGTGATCTTGTGGGCACAAGGAATTCTACCAAGTGGCATGTGTATCTGGTCCTTTGAACAATGGAGATGAATGGAAATTAACCACAGAGCAACATCCTGCCACCACTGCCCCTTTAAACCTATTCACAGCAGCTGGTTTTCTTGCCGCTAGATAACAACTCAGGTATCTGCTGACTTTTCTGGTCACTCGTAGGTAGTATAAAACCCAACAATTCTTTTCAATAACTAACAGCCTAGTTTCAGAAAGTAGAAGGCCTACTGCCTGATAGTAACCTGTAAGTCAGTTCTAACTCACAGTTAAGACTTCTCCCCTTCCTCCAGTCCTAGCCAAGTCTAAGAGAGAAGCCGACAACAGATGAAGAGGGCTGCGGTCAGCTTCTCCTACATCTCCTTCTCCTACATTCCTGCTTTCCTACATTTCCTACACTTTCTGTCTGACTCCCTGTTATTTCTGACCCTTCCAGGTTAGAGAGGAGAGGCCAGATGGAGGTGACCAGGGGAGCAGAATATTATTTAATGGACACTGTTAGGGAGGTGGCTCCAAGCTCTCTAAGCTTGACAGATAATTAAAATAGAATCTTTCTGTCTTATGGTATTCTGGTTGGCTCTTTGGACATGCTTCACCTCCCAGTGGCTGGAGGTCTCTCACCAGCTGTCTCCTGACTGCTGCTGGAGATACCTGTATTCTGGCCGGTCACTTACTTCTTCTACAGCCCTTGGGAATTTGGCAGTACCTTCAGCTAGCGTCTCTCTAGTACAGTGTCTGAATGGGGGTGATTTTGTCTTCCAGGGCACATTTGGCAATATCTGGAAACGTTTTTGGTTGTCACAACTAACGGCATCTGGTAGATAGTGACCAGGAATGTTACTAAGCGTCGTACAAGGCACAGGACAGCCCCACACAACAAAGAATGATCCACCCCCAAATGTCAATAGCACCAAGGTTGAGCAACCCAACTCTAGTACGAGGAAAACTCTCATACATCCTTTGCGCTAACAACTTCTGGGCTTGCAGGTGGCTATCGTTGGAGTCCGTCTCCTCCAGCTTACCTGTCAACAGCCAGCCGGCACATCCCTTGCCTGAATCCCCCAAACTACAGTTTTCTGAGTGGTCCTGCTGGAATCCGGATTCTTGGCTTGGGGGTGGGGCACAGAGTACAACTTTTTTCAGAGAAATTTTCCTAATCTCTCTTCTTCCACTTTTACTCCCTTGGTTATCTAACTATTATAAAATTTATCAGCTATCGCAAGAATTCTGTGTAACAACCTCAAAACCTCCATGGTGTACAACAATGTGCATGTTTATTGCCTGTGTCCTTCGTGTGGACGACTAGGGTTCTGTTAATCTGAACTTGCTCGTATATCTGGGGGTCAACTGGCCATTTCCGGATCTGGGCTGGGGCTTGGTTGGGGCAATTGCCCTATGTGTCTTTCATCCTCCAGAAGGCTTGCTTGGACACGTTCCCATGGCAATGACAGAGGAGCAAGAGTGTGGGCAAGTTCAATTAGCTTTTTAAGCCTCTGCTTGTGTCATGCTTGTGTCATGAACAAAGTATGGCTTGAGATTTCTTTTTTTCAAACAAAGCAAACCCAAACTTAAGGTATGAGGCAGAAAAATACAGTGATTAGATGCCAGACAGACTTGAATTCAACTTTTTAAAATTTTACTAGTTACCAGCTCTGTGAGATTAAACCAGTTCTGTAACCTTGTTTACAGAACAAGATATTTGCCAATACCCCAATCACCAAACCCAGTCACATAGCCAGGTCTACAAGTCTAGAGTCAGCGTGGCAGAGCACTGAAAGGCAAAGTGGAGGGATACAAGAAGGGGTGAAAGATTGGAGACATTGATGCAAGAGATCTATCCCACCTCCTTTCAAATTTCTACAATGTATTCACTTAAGAATGTGACATCTCTTAGCTTCAAGGCTCAGCTGAAACATACACAGGAAGATTCTCATATTAACATACAATAAACACATATATATGTTTATCTTACCCACTGTTGTACGTATAGTTGGCATGCAACTGATATCATTGCCTTTATTGCAAAAAATAAAGAAAATAAATGAATGAATGGGTGAGTAGATGAATGAGACGGGAGCGGCTTGACAGTCAGCATCTGAGGGGGCAAAAACCTACTAGCTCTCTCTGACCTGGCCTCCCTCAGCCGCTTGTTACCACATCCCCAAGTAACACAGGTTATAAACCCATACCTGATCTCACACCTTCAAATCAGGGAAATAAAAAGTAGAAACTTTCAGGAAAAAGACAAGAAGCTCCAGAGGTATAGGAAAGAAATGTGTTAGGATTTCTTTGAATTCAGATAGGCACCAAAGTGGAAAAGCTCGGTAAGACAGGGTTGGACTTACCCACACCTGTCTTTTCTTCTTCTTTTCTCCTTTCTCTGTTATGTAACAATCTCAGACATTTATTGGGAGCTAAATATGTGTAAGGCACTGACATCCAGTTTCACAAGCATTATTTCCTTACAACAACTTGGAGAGGCCTGTAAGATGGTTATTTTACTACAGAGGAAACTGAGGCTTGGAGTGAGGTTACAGAACTTCTTTAATCTCACAGAGCTGGTAACTAGTAAAATTTAAAAAAAGTTGAATTCAAGTCTGTCTGGCATTTAATCACTGTATTTTTCTGCCTCATACCTTAAGTTTGCTTTGTTTGAAAAAAAGAAATCTCAAGCCATACTTTGTTCATACTTTCCTATATTTTGGTGGAAGAAATTGCTTGGTTCATTTCAAGCATTGAGAAAGCTTTACCCCTTCAAACATCAGCCCTTCACCCCATACGTCTATCACCCAGAGATGTGTTTTCTTCGCCTCCTCTGGGCCACTTAATTACATTCTCTCTTCTTTAGGGGGAAAGCTGACGTGTAATTATTTCCACGATTAGCACTCTTGTGCAGCTAATTGTAATTATGCCTTATAATCACAGTTATGATCATCAATTACTCATTGCTGCTTCATTTGAATGTTTTCCTTTATCCCAGCTTCACAAAGTTGATGGAGGTAATGTGCCTGCTTACACACACACACACACACACACACACACACACACACTTATAAATCATGCATGGTCATTATTTGGTCTTCTCTGTTCTCACCTTTGTTCTTGTCCCAAATTTCATTACAGTATTTCACTGGCCACTGCCCAGTTGGTATTGCCTCTCATTTCTGGCTTGGCTTGCCTTTTTTTTTTTTGCGGTACGCGGGCCTCTCACTGTTGTGGCCTCTCCCGTTGCGGAGCACAGGCTCCGGACGCGCAGGCTCAGTGGCCATGGCTCACGGGCACAGCCGCTCCGCGGCATGTGGGATCCTCCCGGACCGGGGCACGAACCCGTGTCCCCTGCATCGGCAGGCGGACTCTCAACCACTGCGCCACCAGGGAAGCCCTTGGCTTGCTTTAAGCACCTTCTATTGACCCTACAGGTGAGGGAGGGATTCTTGCCCTAGAATTTGGGGGATGGCTAAACACATGACACCGGACACTGGGCGGATGAGATGGACAGCAGTTGATTAATCACATATACTCACAGCCCTGGGGAGGTGAACACTGGGCCATGCCAGGCCACACAGCAGTTGTCCCTGGGAGCAGAGTGAACAACCAGGGGCTGTAGGAGGCTGACTTTGTAGTAATAAGAGATTGGGGTGCCCCGGAAGGAAGTGATTGGCTTAAATCGTTCTGTGCCTGCCTCCCATGATAGGGAGGGTCCTTTGGCTGTGGGGCTTTACCTGTGGGAGCATAATGGCGAGTGGAACTCGCAGTTATGCTATTCAAGAATTTCACCAGGTATCAAGGCAGTGCATAATATTGGTCTTATTTCAGGCCTTAGACCACACCACTCCCACCTAGAAGTGGGAACAGGGTTGCTGTAGAAAAAGAGGTTATAAGCTTCAATACTTTGATCATGGGAAAGTTCCTTAACATTCCTGGGTCCTGATTTCCCCACCTGCAAACGGCAGTGATTCTGCCTGTACTTCATCAGGTCGTTGCAAATATTACTCCTGTTCTGTCTTGTCTATAAAGCACTTAGCTCTGTGCCTACCCCACTGCACTGCTCCAAACATGTATCTAGTCTTCAGGACAAGATGTCTCTGGTTTTGATCTTCCAGTGAGTTCTCTAGGGTCTGGAGGCCAACTACACTTTCTCTATTTTTTTCATTTCTAAGTTGCTTGAGGAAAATGATGCTGCTAATGGAGTTCTAAGATTGCAGAACGCAAATTCTGGTGCCAGGCTGCACAGTCCTCATAGAGAAGAACCATGTGTGGTCTAGGGACCTCGTGCATCTCTCCTTGTCACCATCAGATTATTTAAATATCACTAGTAAGCACCACACACCATTCAATATTCCTTAAATATTCTTTGGCCTGGGCTGCAGCCTGAACAACTTTGAGACCCCCAACCCAATACTGTTTTCCAAGAACTTCAAGACACGTGGAGATGAACCAGTAGGCAGCCTGGATATTGTTCTGTTTTGCAGGCATCACTGCCTGCTTCAGGGATGCCTCGCCATAAGTCCCTGACTATCAAAAGCTCTAAATCCATCAATCCGTTCTATTCTTCAAGTCCTGGATGGTATCTTCCCATCAAACTTTCCCTTTTCTCCTAAGACATGATACTGTCCTTTTCTAAATGCCTCTATTCATGGTCTGTTCCAATCTTGGACACTTATCTATCACTGCAGTGTCTTGTGTTGCTGATTATATGTTTATAAAAGCAAACCTCATCTGTCCACCTAAGATGTGAGTCTGGCCCAGAACGGGCACTGGATGTACCACTGCTGATTCACCTTCCAAAAACAGTGTGTGTGATGATCTGTGTGTTCCAAGCCCTGGTGGGATTGTGTAGATGATCCCAGAGGAGGAACAGGGCCCGAGGTTGTTGACAGGCAAAATCTCCTAGTTCTTATTTTTGGTCCTTCTACTGATGCTCTACTTGGCTTTTGCCATCTGATAGAGGAAAGCTCATTCTGGGCATCGTCACCATTTCTGGTCTCAAATCAGAGTCAAACAGAAAAGGGCCCTGATCCTGGAGAGTTTAATAGCAGGTTTGCTGTGAAATTGCCCTTTGTGAAAGCTGAGAGAAGTAAGAGAAACTAATATTGAGTGTCTTCTATGTTAATCACATGACAGACATTACCACCCCTAAAATGGCATCTCTCTGTTACAATCATAATGCACACATGTGGCAGGTTGGATTCTCCAAGAAGCAGGCTCCGAGATGGACGTTGTCATGTGGGAAACTGACTAGGGAAATTTATTAGGGTGTAACACCTGAGCGGGGGCAGGAGGGTGGGGAAGGGAGGAAGCAGGCACAGGGTCGAGGGAGAAGCTGGGCTGCAGTGTAGGCACCACAGAGGCCCCAGCAAGCCCATGGGAAGTTCTAGAGCTGGGATCAGGGGCCCAGGCCTTTATAGCCTCAGCCAGCAGTCACTGGATGTGTGTTGTCTCTAGGAAGGGATGCAATGTGGGGCAAAGCAAGGTGGCTGTCTTTCTTCAAGGACAGTTCCCAAAGAGGGATGACAGCTGCGGGCGGCATCCACAGACATTGTGGAAGCGAGTCATTCACTTCTGAAGGGGGGATTTCATGGCGCAGCATGGCACTCAGTGCACATTTCTGATGTCCATGGAGCCTGTGCTCTTCAGCTCTGAAAAATGCTTCTCACTCATCCTGGCAGGTCCCAGTGGCCATGTTTTCTTTTGACACCATTCTCCTGACCTTAGGTGAATGGACCAGGCATGGATCCTGGATCAAGTTGTGCCAATCAACTGTTCTGCCCCAGGGACAGAAACACTGGATACAAGTTGGTTGGAGTGGTGGCCTTCATTTTATGCCATATGCACAGAGACGCTGGGAAAGCCAGTCTGTAAAGAGACACAGATGTGATAGCTCATGGGGTCAAAAGGAGGTGAAGGGACAGACTGTCTGGATTCCTGAGGACTTTGTGTTTCCTGGTGTTCTTTGCCCGTGAGGCCTGATTGAACTTCCTGTTCTTGGGTTCTGTATTAAAAAAGCCTGGTGTTCTCTTATTTCCCATCTCCTTTTCCTCAAGTCAAAGAGGGCTTCTGTTACTTCCAAAAAAAAAAAAAGAAAGAAGGAAAGAAAAAAAAAAAGAGCACTGATTAAGACCACAGATGATGAAATTGAGGTTCAGAGAGGTCAAGGAACTTACCCCAAATCACAGCAAATTAGTGATGGAATAATGATTCAAATTCAGTTTTTTCTTTATTTCCAACAGAAAAATTTCTTTCCTACTATACAGTGTAACACATTTAAAGTTAACCAAAATGAAATCCAAGGTTTGGGATTATTATATTCATCTACATATGTTTTATCTTTTAAGGTTTTAAAGTACATTCACATTCATCATTTCATTAGGTTTGATCAATATGGAGAACTTGGGTGTAGACAGAACAGATACAATAATCTCCATTTTGCAGATAAGGAATCTGAGTCCAGGGCCAAAGTCCAAGATAGAGAGAGAGACTGAATTTTGGAGGTGGGTCCAATTGAGCCTAGAAGTGTCTCTCTTTGATGCCAGTATATTCAGTTTTGGCCTCAACAGTTGGCTCAAAAGGGACAGAAGCCAAAAGGCTGTGTTAGGTGCTGGCTTCTGTGGAATCAGAGTTAGGTGGAGCTTTCTGGCTGGAGGATCATAAGATGCTGAAAACTGGAAGGAAAAAGAAAAGTCAGAATCCTAATCCTGTAGAGATCAGGGACAAACACCAAATCCTGGGATTGGAGGGGGTCCCTTGATTCTCATAGATCCAAGAGTCTAAAGAGGAGATTGGAGCAAAGCCCCAGGAGACTCCTGGGTCTGTGTGGCTCCCTGTCTGCTGTGGCGTTGTCTGTGACCATGAAGATGAGCTTGAAGAATGAGAAGCTGGGAGACGGTTTACTCAAGAGCATCGTGTGACAGAGACTGGCTGGTCCTGTGTACATTTTCCCAGTCAGTGGCAAATTCTTTTTCAGAATGAGACCATGTATAAGTAAATATCGAACCAATAAGGGAAGAAAGAGTGCTTCTGGCTGATGTGAATTTAATATAATCAGCCCCACTTCTTAGACTCTGAGCTATTTTATCTTTGGAGTCTTGAAAACAGATCTAATATAAAGCATGACTACTTTGAACTCTGTAAGTTATAAGATAGACATAGAACTGCCGGTTTCTTCCTGAAAATTTTCCGCTAGTTATCTCATTCTCTACATATTCAGGATATACCTTTGGGAATTGAGTGCCAGCCTTCTGTTGCCCTATTACAATTGGTACATGTGGATGCTCTTTGTCATTGGCTAACAAATTCCTACCCATGTCTCCCTGC
The DNA here is from genome assembly GCF_059928025.1 of Delphinapterus leucas. Classification (NCBI taxonomy): domain Eukaryota; kingdom Metazoa; phylum Chordata; class Mammalia; order Artiodactyla; family Monodontidae; genus Delphinapterus; species Delphinapterus leucas. The sequence continues at coordinate 26,020,125 of NC_143149.1, forward strand.
TGGAGATTCTGGTGAGCAGAGTAACCATGGTTACCTGGCTAGGGTGGATCATCTTATTCTAATATTTCCATGTCCAGTCCTTATTCTTAAGGTTGACCCAATAACAACTGCCGATGAGGGAGCAGTGGTCGTCTGAAAGTTAAATGGATTTTTCTGGGGTCTATGATGGAATCTGGCACACAATTTTTTGAGAAGGTATTGATAAATAAGCAACTTTAAGAGACACAAGAGGGAATTCCCTGGCGGTCCAGTGGTTAGGACTCTGCGCTGTCACTTACGAGGGCCCAGCCAAAAGAAAAAAAAAAGAGAGAGAGAAAGAGAGAGAGAGATACGAGAGAGGTGGTAGTGTGTGTGCCTGTGCCTGAGTGTGTGATGGACTGACATGAGGAATATGTGGGTATGGTGGATACAGAGTGCTAAAATGACTTTGCTAGTCAATGATTTCATTCTTTTTTTTTTCCTCTCTGTTTTTTCCCCTGATAGAACTCTGGCTAGATTTTCGTACAAATTATGCCAAGTTAATTATTTCATTCTTTTCAACTAAACAAGGACAGTTACGAAAATTACTTCTGTGGTCCTAGATTTCACTGAAACTTGGATTCAAGTTTCTTACCTCACCTCTAACAAAGGACACTGGCGGGGGGCCGGGAAGGGCAAGATTATAGCTGCAAAATGATTCTGTTTCTTATTCTGAGGAAGCCAGACTCCTTTGCAGACGAATAAATAAAGAACAGTCCTCCAACTCGACTGCTTTCTTAATAAAACTTACAGGAATATATATACTTCTTATTTTTGATAAATCTTTTTTGCAAAATTAGAGAGGAGTAGAAAGCAGAACAAAAATTCTTGCACACAAACTCCACCTCTCAGACTTTTTCCATCACATTAAGTGTTCATCCTTCTATTCATAGACTCTGTACATATAGACAGAGAAAGGAATAATCCCATAAGATAGGGTAGACCAACATGTTGCTTTTTGCACAACGTTTTAACTTTAGCTTTATATGACGTCAACAGAAGAAAAAGAAACAAGTGAATTTTTAGGCATTGCTGAACTTACATAAATGTTTCTTCCCCTCAAGAGTTTTTAGGTTTTGAAAAGATCTTGTTAAGGTTATGAGCAAAGACTAGGAAAAAAATTAGGAAATGGGAACCCTCTTGTGTGTTTTATAACTTGATGCTTCCATTTTTGACAGTATTGAGTGGCTCCTTGCTATGAAGATGAAGAAATTAGCACTTTGAACAGCTTTCTGCACCTCCTCTCTCCTCCCAGACTCCCAACTACTATTTTTACTGTGTCAATGTTTATAACATTTACATTCTATTCTGTAACCATAATTTTGGCACTTATTGAGTTTAAGTTCTGTGTTTAAGAACTTTCAAATTCCAAAGATGGTAACACATATCTCAATGACATTCCTTCTCCCACCCAACATCAGAGTTCTGTCTCCAGGAGCCAAGCCCTGTCCAGATTCATCTAGTCTTTCTGTGGCCTTTCATTTCTCTCCTGGGTGGGATTCATGGTTGCCTGGACCAAAAGACATCTTCTTTCTTGGTTTATTCCATGTATTTTGGGGAATATTTACTCAACTAACTTCCTGGGGACACCTTGTTTTATGAGACTAGACTCTTTAAAAATGTTTGTGGGTTGCTGCATTTGGCAAAATCTGAAGGTTGACAACAAACACAGGTACAGATTTTAAAACCCCGGCATGATTGTTTGAGAAGGTGAGACATTCTTCTATTTAAAAAAAACTTTTATTTTCTTTAAAGTAAAACATGTCCTTTATATATAATTTAGGAAATAGAGATAAACAAAATGCAAACAATGAATCTCTCCCACAATTCGACCACCCAGAGATAAGAATTGCTAAAAATCTTAGTAATTAGGTTATTTTGTATTCTTATAATCTTCTTCTGTATTTACAGAAAAATATCTATTTATCTTTAAAAATAGAGATATGATTATACTATGATATTGTTTGTAGTCTGATTTTTTAAAACTCAGTGTTATTGGGAAATATCTTAATTGCATTTTCATTTATTGTTTTAAATAAGTGTAGCCTTTTTAAATTTTTTTCTTCTTTTTTTTATTGTGGTAAAATATACATAAATCATATTTATTTTCACCATTTATAAATATGCAGTTCAGTGGCATTAAATACAGTCACAGTGTTGTGTAACCATCACCGCTGTCTAGAACCAAAACCTTTTCATCGTCCTCAACAAAAACTCTGTAACCATCAAACAGTAACAACCCCATTATCCCTCCCATCAGCCCTTAGTAACCTCTATTCTATTTTCTGTCTCTATGAATTTGCCTATTCTAGGTACCTCGTGTAAGTGGAATCTACAATATTTATCCTTCTATGTCTGGCTTATTTCACTAAACCTAGTGTTTTCAAGGTTCATTCATGTTATAGCATGTAACGAAATGCCATTCCTTTTTTGGCTTAATAACTCCCACTGTGCGTATAGACCATATTTTGTTATTCATCGGTTGATTGACTCTTGGGTTGTTTCCACCTTGTAGGTATTGTGAATCACGCAGCTATGATCATTGGTGTACGAATATTTGCTCAAATCCCTGCTTTCAGTTCTGTTAGATGTGCAGCGTAGGTAGTAGCAGAGTTGTTGGATCATACGGTAGCTCTACGTTTAACCTTTGAGAAAGTGCCAAGCTGTTTTCTACAGTGTCGTCTTGTTTTTAAACAATTATCACAAATTTTAAACATATACAAAAGGATACAAAATACTGTAAGTGTTCCTTGTATACCCATGAACTCATCCAGCTTTAATATTTACCAACTGATGGCTGTCATGTTTTATCTATACCCCCACCTCTTTCACCCCATTAAGTGTAGCCTTTTAAAAGCAATTCAGAAAATGTCAGAATCAGGATGATCTGAAATAACATTACCATCAAGTAATACAATACTTTTACTTTAAATAGGGCTAAGGATTTTACCTATATCATTACATTTATTAAACACACACACACACGCGCGCACACACACACACCCCCTAAAAAGCATGGAATAGGGAGGAGACATTTGTAACCTGTTCAATTTTTTTTCTTTCCTTCTGAACACAATAATTGAGACAGATAATGATTTGTATAGTGATGGTAATTGTGATGGTTAATTTTATACATCAACTTGACAGGGATGTAGGGAGCCCATATTAAACATTATTTCTGGGTGTGTCTGTGAGGGGTGTTTCAGATGAGATTAGAGTTTGAATCAGTAAAGTGGATGACTTTCCCTAATATGGGTGGGTATCATCCAACCCATTAAAGAACCAAATAGAAAAAAAAAAAAAAGGCTAGGAAAGGGAGAGTTCTCCGCAGGGAAAACATTTCCTGATCTTTCCTAAAAGCTACATATCTCAAATGTACAGTGATAGCCAGGAAAAGCTTTTTCTATTCCATCTGCCTCAGTTTCATCATTGTCTAGTGAAAGTCTCAATCAGTGGTATGAGGTCATATTTTCATGTAAATTCATTTCACTGACCATTCAATCCCCTACGATAATAGTTATAATTTTCTTCAGTTGGTCTGCAGTTGGTTGAAGACCCCTTGGAGTAACTCTGAGTTTGTCAGGTAGAGGGATTGCTGAGATGACCGGAGTCACATAGAGAGTCCAAGCACCTTTCTCCACTTAGAGCCAACTGCCCAGGTCAAAGGAAGCATCAAGAAAGAAATGAGAGAATGGCTGGATTAGTTTGCTAGGGCTGCCATAACAAAGGACAGCAAACAATGAGGCTTAAAACAACAGAAATGTATTCTCTTACAGTTCTGGAGGCTAGAAATCCAAAATCAAGGTATCGGCAGGGCTGTGTTGCCTCTGAGACTCTGAATCTTTCCTTGCCTCTTTCTAGCTTCTGGTGGTACCATCCATCCTTGATGTCCCTTAGCTTGCAGAGATGCAGAGCTCCAACCCCTGCCTCCATCTTCACATGGCACCTTTCTATCTTCATGCCATCTTCTTATGAAGATCCCAGTCTGACTGAAATAAGGACCCACACTATTCCAGCATTACCTCCTCTTAACTAATTGTATCTGCAAAGGCCCTGAGTCCAAATAAGTCACACTCTGGGGTCCTGGGGGTTTAGGACTTCAACATCTCTTTTTGTGGGACACAATTCAACCCATGACCATGGCCGCCAAGATTTTAGCCTTGGATGTAAGGCTTTAAAAAGTAATGAGAAATGTCACACAGCCAATACTATGCTTTTCTTTCTTTTGCCAAATCTACACTTGCCTGATGACAGCGAGGAAAAGGGCAAAGGAAATGATATGATATTTGGTTTCCTGAGAAATTGTGACCCTTGGAAGGTCTAGTTATTAGAGGTAATTTTGAAAAATAACCACTGTGCCTATCATTAGTGTAGCCTTTTAGGGTTTACAAGATGCTGTCACATACGTTGTCACTTTGATCCTGACAAGGATCCTGTGGGATGGACAGGGCAGGCATTGCCATTTCCTCCATTTTACAAAAGTGAAAGCAGGTTAAATAGCTAATAAGCTGTGATCTCTGACGTCAGATTACTTTTTCACACCACCCACAGTGACTCAAATCTCTCTCTTCTCTGGCCCCTGTATTATATTTAGCAGGTATCAACAGGCATTTCCTTGGGCCACATCAGCCTAGGACAATTGTGGAGAAGCAGCAGAATAAGAAACCCATCAATCCCTGCGAATGGCTGATAAACATTCTCTCCAGCTTTTTCAAGTGCCTAGGAGCTCCTGGATGGCTTTAGGGCTTTTTGTTCCTTCAGTAGATTTAACAGAAAGTCTATGCTTTCCTTCCAGTCTTTCGCTCCATGTGTGAGCAGTTATAAACACATGTTTATATAGGCAAAAAGAGAATCTTATGAAGAGAGGGTGCTTTTATTTATTTATTAATTTAATTTATTTTATTAAAAATTTTTATTGGATTATAGTTGATTTACAATGTTGTGTTAGTTTCAGGTGTACAGCAAAGTAAATCAGTTATACGTATACATATATTCATTCTTTTTCAGATTCTTTTCTCATATAAGTTATCACAGAATGATGGGTAGAGCTCCCTGTGCTATACAGTAGGTCCCCGTCAGTCATCTATCCTATATATAGTAGTTTATGTGTGTTCATCCCAAGCTCCTGACTTATCCCTCCCCCCGACCTTTCCTCTTTGGTAACCATAAGTTTGTTTTCGATATCTGTAAGTCTGTTTCTGTTTTGTAAATAAATTCATTTGTATAATTTTCTTAAATTAGATTCCACATATGAGTGATATCATATGATATTTGTCTTTCTCTGTCTGACTTCACTCAGTATGACAGTCTCTAGGTCCATCCACGTCTCTACAAATGACCCAGTTTTGTTCCTTTTTATGGCTGAGTAATATTCCACTGTATATGTGTACCACATCTTCTTTATCCATTCATCTGTTGATGGACATTTGTGTTGCTTCCATGTCTTAGCTATTGTAAATAGTGCTGCTATGAACACTGGGGTGCAATGTTCTTTGGGGTGCAGTGTATCTTTTCGAATTATGGTTTTCTCTGAATATATGCCCAAGAGTGGGATTGCTAGATCATATGATAATTCTATTTTTAGTTTTTAAAGGAGCCTCCATCCTGTTCTCCATAGTGGTTGTACCAATTTACATTCCTGCCAAGAGTGTAAGAGGGTTCTCTTTTCTCCACATGAGAGGGTGCTTTTTTTTTTTTTTTTTTTGGCAGTACGCGGGACTCTCACTGATGTGGCCTCTCCCATTGTGGAGCACAGGCTCCGGACGCGCGGGCTCAGCGGCCATGGCTCACGGGCCCAGCCACTCCGCGGCATGTGGGATCTTCCCGGACCGGGGCACGAACCCATGTCCCCTGCATCAGCAGGCAGACTCCCAACCACTGCGCCACCAGGGAAGCCCCAGAGAGGGTGCTTTTAAAGGGGAGGGAGATTTAGGCTTTTTCTTACCTGGAGAAGGCTTATGATCCTCACAGTTACCTATTTTTTAAAAAAACATTTTGCCAGTAATACATGTAGATGGAGCATACATCAAAGCTACATAAAAAGTACACACTGAACCACCCTGATTCTCCTCATGCCTCCATCCTCTGCAAATAGGGACATATATTTTTATTTCCCCAACATCCTACCTTTTACACAAAAGGAAGCATACTATATACAGTCTTCTGAATCTTGCTTTTTTCATTCAGCAATGCATTTTGGAAGCCTTTCCATAACAGTGTATAGACAGCTTCTTCATTCTGTGTTACACTGCACAGGAATCTATTATATGAATGACCATAAGTAACTTAAATAGTCCCCCATGGAAGAACCCCTGCATGTTCAAACTTGTTATTATAGACAATGCTGGAAAAAAATGTGTACGCACACCAGTTAGTACATATGCAAATATATCTAGGACCAATTCCCAGAAATGAGGTATCTGGGTCAAAGGATAAATGGATGAACTTTGAAAATGTTATGTTAAATGAAAGAAGTCTGACACAAAAAGACCACATGTTGTCCAATTCCATTTATATGAAATGTTCAGAACAGGTAATTCCAAAGAAATCGACAGTAGTTTAGTGGTTGCCGGGGGTTGGAGGGAGGGGGGAATGGGGAGTTCCTGCTTATGAGTCTGGGCTTTCTTTTTGGGGTGATGAAAATGGTCTCAAATTACACAGTGATGATGGTTGCATGACTTTGTGAATATACTAAAGACTACTGAATTGTACACTTTTGCAAGATGAATTTTATGGTATGTGAATTATAGCTCAATAAAGCTGTGGCAAAAAATAGTTAAGATCTTGGGGTGTCAGAGGGCAGGAATAGTTCCTTTATCAGCCTGTGCTCACCTTTCCAGAGTAATCCCCCAAGACGGGTAACGTGGAAACACCGAGCCATGTCACTAAATTCCACTGCATTGCCTGGAGACCCCTGCCCTAAATTATCCTGAAGATTTTGCAGTACCAATTCAGAAAATTAATTCAAAACTGGAATTGGGAGAAGTTCTCAGGAGGGAAGGTATGCATGTCACTGAGCCCCTTCTGACATGCTAGAGAGACAGAATGAAGAATTGATCAGATGGAATGATTAGGAAGAGATGCCATCCCCCAAAGAATCCAATTTTGTTATTGCGGGCATCTTTGCTCATTATTCTGATGAAAGGTGTGAGCCTCTGCCTTTCTGTGCAGATGAATGCGGACGCCGGGAGTCTGCTGGAAGATGAAAGCATGCCAGCTGGCTGGGCCAGCTTATGGTACCCGGAGTTAGACTTAATCAGCGGCAAACACGGTCATCCATGCTCCCTCTTGCTTGTTCCAGGTCGCCCCGAAGAGGCCACCAGCTGGTGTTTTGGGGATTGAGCTGATGAGATATTATTACCTGACAGTCTTCATTTTCAAAAATAAAAAGAGATTCAAATGAATGCAGGGATCCTTGTTTTTAGCTCTCAGCCAAAGTATGCATGACGTTTGGGCAACGGTGTATAGAGTTTAAAGGGTAGGGGGTTGGAGAACAGAGGCGCTCATAGGCCATCTGCTTGTGACCCTAGGAAGAGGGAAGGTGTCCAATACACACCCCTTTCTCTCTTTTCCATCCCCAACATCCTAGTTTCGGTTCTCCCGTCTCCTATTCTGTCTTTGAAATTTCCCTTTTGCCAAGTTTCTCTGTCTTCACTTTTCGTTACTCTACTTGAATCACTCCTCTTTCTCAAATACACATTTGACACTGTGGCTCCCTTGCAGAAAAATCCCTGGTAACAGTTTTAGACCGTAGAATACAGTGCAAAGTCTTTACCTAGGATTCAAGTTCCTCATCGGGTCACAACAGATCCATCCACTTTGGCTTTCCAGCCATATATCCTAGGTCCTCGATACACTTAAAGAGTTTAGAGAGCATCTGTATCGTCCTTCATTTATGTTGGATATTTTTATTAATCCCTGAAGGCTCAGCTCAAATATATCTTCTCTAAGAAGCCTTTTAACGATTCCCCCAAGGAGGATTAAATTCACCCTCCATGCCTACACCCCATCCCCCAGACAGATTGCTTATGGGGGTTCGATCAGTTTTCTACACTAGGCTAAATGCCCTAAGAACAGGCTCTTATCCAGCTCTGTATTTTTAGTTCCTAGCACAGTCAATATCTTGTTCATTGCAGGTTCTCTGTCTCTCTGTTTCTCTCCCTCCCTCTCTCTCTCTCTCTCTCTCTCTCTCTATATATATATATATATAAATGAAAAGGTGGACAGTGGGACCAGATACATGAATAAAATATAGGCTAAGATGAAATTCAAATTGGGAAAGATTATGCTAAATTTGGAACTTGCATCTTCTGTTTTTCCTTTGCAAAAGAAGGGCACCAAAAAGGAAGGCAACAAAAAGGAAGGCACCAAAAAGGAAGGCACCAAAAAGGAAGGCAACAAAAAGGAAGGCAACAAAAAGGAAGGCACCAAAAAGGAAGGCACCAAAAAGGAAGGCAACAAAAAGGAAGGCAACAAAAAGGAAGGCACCAAAAAGGAAGGCAGTGAGCAATGCCAGAATTGTCAGGGGCCTTTGTGATTTGAAGATGGTGTCCTTACCAAGAAATTAAACTGATCTCATTATCTCATTAACTTTTGACTGGAGAGGGAATATGCAGCTGAAATTGCGTTATCTTTCCAATATGACAAGTTGGTAACAACCTGGGATTTTGAAAGACATTTTGTTTTCTTAGCAAGAAATTCCACCCATACAAATGAGGATCCAGGGAGAGGAACTCCATTTGAGAAAGGTTCTTAAAGGCAAGAAGCATGTGTGTCTAAATTGCTTTGAGCGCATGATAAATCCCAGTGGGTGATAAAGGTATCCTGACGCTAAGATTAAATCTTACCACCAACATATTGGAGTAGTTAAAATTTTAACTGCTCTACAAGATAATTGTGCTTGACCAACCTTTTTCCTTCTCTCAAGAGATCCTTTGAAATGTGGACAGCAATGCCAGCATGCTTATTAGTGGTCACCGTTTTTAATGTCCTTCAACATCTAACAGGATATTACAAATGGAGATTCTCAAACTGCTTGTCGGCCAGACACTTACTGTATAAACCAGAGGGTATCTGTGTTCCTGGAATGAATTATTTTATTTCTAAAAGTAGGAGGAATGGCATAGAGAGGGAAGAACAGTGAACCTGAAGTCAGGGACCTGGGTTTTTTTTTTTTTTTGCGGTGCGCGGGCCTGTCACTGCTGCGACCTCTCCCGTTGTGGAGCACAGGCTCCGGACGCGCAGGCTCAGCGGCCGTGGCTCACGGGCCCAGCCGCTCCGCGGCATGTGGGATCTTCCCGGACCGGGGCACGAACCCGTGTCCCCTGCATCGGCAGGCGGACTCTCAACCACTGCGCCACCAGGGAAGCCCCTGGGACATGGGTTTTTTTTTTTTTTTGAATTTAATTTTATTTTTTTATACAGCAGGTTCTTATTAGTTATCCATTTAATACATATTGGTGTATACATGTCAATCCCAATCTCCCAATTCATCCCACCACCACCAACCCCCGCCACTTTCCCCCCTTGGTGTCCATACGTTTGTTCTCTCCATCTGTGTCTCTATTTCTGCAGTCAGGGACGTGGGTTTTAATTCCAATCCTTCCCCAAGTTTGTTTAAATTTAGTCTCAATTCTCTTAACTATAAAATAGGTAGAAAATATATACCATAAATTTTGTTTTTTCGTGGGGGTCTACTAAATAGGATCAAAATGGTAGACCACTTGGATGTCTTCTCTGGCTCACAAAGACCCCTATGTCTTAGACTGGCTAGAGAAAGTTCTAAAACATGCTAAGCAAATAGTCTGAGGAGTGATTTTAATTGATGTCTTTCAAACAGACCACCTTGTATATTGTACCTCTTAAAACTTTCAGTTAATACTGGGAGGTAAGGAGTTTACTATTTTTATTTATTGATTTACTTATTTGTTTATATATTTATTTATTTATTGGCTGTGTGGCATGCAGGATCTTACTTCCTCGACCAGGGATCGAACCCGTGCCCCCTGCAGTGGAAGCGTGGACTCCTAACCACTGGATCATCAGGGAAGTCCCAGGAACTCAGTATTTTTAAACTCCCTGATGACTATCATTGCTGTTTGCAGGGTGAGTGCCTATAAGCACTGTACTTGGATATGACAGCAAAAATCTTAGGAGACACCCAGCAAGGTCACTTTCTTGAAAATCAGGCTTCTCCATCTATGTGAAGGCAAGTTGAGGGAGTGCCATCAGGGTAGCCCCAAATTCCCTTTGTAAAATTATTTTGCATCTGCTCTCTCACAAAGTAACGAGCACTTACGTTTGAGAAATTAAAATCACACCCTCTTTACCTAATATAGATTTTTCTTTCTGTTTTCCACAGCAAGATGGGCATGCGACTGCACAGTAAAGAGGTCATAAATAAACAAGTTTAGAGAGTAAACTATTCATTCTATGGGATCCCTACCCAAAGCTTGAGATCTGCACTCAGAAATAAAGGAGCATGGGGTGAAAGAGATTGCCTATGAGGACGAAGACTCGGCTTTTCAGAGCTGGGGCAGTTAGGGGTGGGGAAAGCCTTTCTTAACACCTGCAGATAACTTTGCACTGAGATGAAAAGGTAACCACATCTGAAAGAATGTTACAGGTGGCTGAATTAATTAACTCCAAATCCCAACACCCCCGAACATCCGGTGTTGGGATTAGGGAATCAGAGCTAGTTTACTAGTGAATCCCAAATCTCAGACATTATTTGGATTCAAATTGGAACAGTTGCAGATGGATCCAGGTGGGAAAAGGATTAGGGAAATAGGGTGGTTGGATATTTCCTTTCTCCTCTGGGAAAAATGATTCTATTTCTTCTCTTTGTCCTCTCATGCTCTCTTCTTTCTGTCTCTTCCATGGACCATTCTTTTCTTTCTTCCCTCCATCCATCCGTCTGTCTCTCTGCTCCATGGCACGTCTGTTTCTTATCTCTTTTCACTCCTGTCACCATTGCTCTATCTCCACTCTTTTTCTTTCTCCTTCCTTTCATTTGTGGTTTATTTTTTGCTTAAAGGCACAAACGTGCTGCTTGATGAGTTTCCATCATTTCCAGAAAATCTGATTTAACGACAAAAGTGAAAACAATACTGCTGGTATGAAAGCGGGAGTATTAAGGATGTAAATGAACAGCCATCGAGATTGGCAAGAATGCAGTAGAGACATGACTTCTAAGGCCATATTAAGGCGGCATGGGTGTACCCACTACTGGCTGAGCACATCAGTGGCTAATGGGATTTTATTTTCATGAGGACTAAACATTGCATCATCGAATCGAGGAACCCTGGGTACCCTCAGCTTCCATGGCAACGTTTCTGAAGGAGAAAGATGAGATTTAAGGGGAAAATAAATCAAGGGACTCTATTATGTGTAGGGTTTTTAGAATTAGGGATGGGATGGGTCTGACGAAAAAAAAAATTGGGGTGCAACAGAGTAGGGTGTTAATTCGAATTTATCTTCCCTGGGGATGGACATTTGATTCTTATATGATGAACTGGGCTTTGAAGTTAGACAGACTTGAATTTTCACTTGACCTCGTATTGGCTGCTTGACCTTGGGAACATTGATTAAATTTCCTAAGCTTTGGTCTACTCACCTTAAAAAGGGGGATGATGAAACCCGCTTCAAGGGATTGCAGAGAATTTGAATGGCGTGACACCTGGAAGTGCCTGGAACAGAGTGTGTGTTCAATAAGTGAGTTACTATTATTCTTATTTCCATGGAAAAAAAGCCTATGCAGATGCTTTGGTCATTCTTAAAACACCCTGCTACTGAAATAATCACCTGGTACCTTCAACTTCTTTTAGAAAGAACGCTTTATATGAATACAAGTGAGGAATTCTCTGGTAGAGTTTGGTATATTAATGGAGCAGCTTGGAATGATGATTTAGACCAGGCTCAGCAAACTTTTCCTGCGAAGAGCCAGCTAGCAAATATTTGAGGCTTTGTGGGCCACAGTCTCTGCTGCAGCTCTTCAACTCTGCCGTTGGAGCATGAAAGCAGCTGCAGACGGTATGTAAATGAATAAACGTGGCAGTGTTCCAGTATGACTTAATTATTTATGGCTGCCGAAATTAGGATTTCATATACTTTTCCTGTACCATGAAACATTATTTTTCATTTGTTTTTTTTTCCCCCACCCATTAAAAAAAATATAAAAAAACCATTCTTGGCTAGTGGGCTGTGCAAAAACAGGCAGCTGGCTAGATTTGACCTGAGCGGTATTTTGCTGACCCCCATTTTCAATCTACAAGATGCTAAGACATCAGTTTGCTTTCTGAGTCACAGATGAGGACTGAGAAGCACAGAGATATTCTGTCATGTGGCTGGAGTCTCTCTTAGCTGAGTGGCAGAGCTGGGATTAGAACCCATATTTTTTTTTTTAGTAATTTATTTAAATGGATATATCCAAAATATTTTTACTTCAACATGCTGTCAAAAAAAATTAATGAGATACTTTACACATTTTTGTGCTAAGTCTTTGAAATTCAGTGTGTTTTATACTTACAGCATACATTTCAATTCAGATGCTAATTTTTCAATGATTAAAGAGAAATGTAGTCCTACCAAAACAATAAATTTGTGTTTAATTGAAAAATATTTTACACTGCTTCACTGTTTTTTTTTTTTAACATCTTTATTGGAGTATAATTGCTTTACAATGATGTGTTAGTTTCTGCTTTATAACAAAGTGAATCATCTATACATATACATATATCCCCATATCTCTTCCCTCTTGCGTCTCCCTCCCTCCCACCCTTCCTATCCCACCCCTCTAGGTGGTCACAAAGCACCGAGCTGATCTCCCTGTGCTATGTGGCTGCTTCCCACTAGCTAGCTATTTTATGTTTGGTAGTGTATATATGTCCATGCTACTCTCTCACTTTGTCCCAGCTTACCCTTCCCCCTCTCTATATCCTCAAGTCCATTCTCTAGTAGGTCTGCGTCTTTATTCCTGTCCTGCCCCTAGGTTCTTCACGACCAATTTTTTTTTTTTTAGATTCCATATATATGTGTTAGCATACGGTATTTGTTTTTCTCTTTCTGACTTACTTCACTCTGTATGACAGACTCTAGGTCCATCCACCTCACTACAAATAACTCAGTTTTGTTCCTTTTTATGGCTGAGTAATATTCCATTGTATATATGTGCCACATCTTCTTTATCCACTCATCTGTCGATGGACACTTAGGTTGCTTCCATGTCCTGACTATTGTAAATTTTGCTGCAATGAACATTGTGATACATGACTCTGTTTGAATTATGGTTTTCTCAGGGTATATGCCCAGTAGTGGGATTGCTGGGTCATATGGTAGTTCTATTTTTAGTTTTTTAAGGAACCTCCATACTGTGCTCCATAGTGGCTGTAGAACCCAGATCTTTTGACTGTTGGTCTCATGATGGTTTGTCCCTGCTACCTTTTGCTGATTTTATTTATTATTTTTTTAAATTTTATTATTTATTTTATTTATTTATTTTTGGCTGTGTTGGGTCTTCGTTGCTGTGTGCGGGCTTTCTCTAGTTGCAGTGAGTGGGGGCTACTCTGCGTTGTGGTGCGCGGGCTTCTCATTGTGGTGGCTTCTCTCGTTGCGGAGCATGGGCTGTAGGTGCCTGGGCTTCAGGAGTTGTGGCTCACAGGCTCTGGAGCGCAGTCTCAGTAGTTGTGGTGCACGGGGTTAGTTGTTCTGTGGCATGTGGGATCTTCCCGGACCAGGGATTGAACCCGTGTCCCCTGCATTGACAGATGGATTCTTAACCACTGCGCCACCAGGGAAGCCTCCCTTTTGCTGATTTTAGCTTCTTTTTGCTCTAAAACTTCCCTTGGTCTTGACACTCTTCTATTGTTTTGTTCTCTCAGAATACAGTCTCAGTCATCTTGGGTATTGATTTCTGCTGTGATCCCATTGCTTAGAAAGGGAGGCAAACCCAGATGCCTCACGGGCCAAGTAATTAACCAACCTCATTACAAGACCATATTGAGGGGTGGGAAATGTAGCAAATGGGAGACCACATGTCACATCTAACAGAGGAAACTCTATTCAGCTCAGATGACGGTGGCCTTCAGGAGTGAGTCAGAGACACCAGGTCTCCTGCCTTCTCAGGAGATGCCAGAAATCTGGATTTTTTGTGGGATTTTAAGATATTAGCATAATTTTGAAAAGCCTACGATGACCAAACAAAGCACATCTAAGGACTACAGCCAGCCTTCAGGAGATCAGTTAGTGGTCTTTATCTCAGACTGTGATTTCTTCATGGCATGACAGAAACGTGCACTATAAATATTTTGAAAAGGCTTTCTTGTTTCATTGAGAAATAGAGTGGTTAAAATATATTTATTCAAAAGATGACAAGTAAAAATATTTGCTTGAAAGATGACAGCAACGAACACTGGTCAAGGACAAATAGCCTTTATTTACATTTTTACCTGTGTATTACTGTACTTGAAAACCCACCTGTGAGATTTTGGAGTGGGACTGAACAGAAATTGCAAAGCACTTCAGATTTAAAACTTGTGAGATCCTTGAAGCCTCCTGGAATCTTATATTGCTTGTCTTTCTCCACCACAAAGAGCCAACTGTCATGGCAGTGGTTTTGTTTATTGAAGAAGTGAGATTCTTGTGGTGACATTTCTCCTCATTTCATGGATACCTAAAATCATACGGTTCTCTCCTGAGGTGCTGCCTCACTACAGAAGTTTAGAGGAGTTTGGGATTGATGTATACACACTACTCCAAAGTAGATAACCAGCAATGACCTACTGTATAGCACAGGGAACTCTACTCAATATTCTGCAATAACCTAAATGGGAAAAGAATTTGAAAAAGCATAGATATATGTATATATATAACTGAATCACTTTGCTGTACACCTGAAATTAACACAACATTGTAAACCTACTATACTCCAATATCAAATAAAAATTAAAAAATATAAAGTGAGGGAACTGCAGCTATGATGGGTGACAGTGGGGAAGAGAGGAGAGCTCTTGTGATAGTGACAAACTGGTTGGGCAGAAATCAGCTAAATTAGAAGTTCCCAGGTTTGGATGCTCAGCATGAGCCAGACTGGCTGCATGATAATCATCTGGGAGCTTGTAGATTTCTGGACTTCTTCTTCACAGACTCTGATTCAGTGGATCTGGGGTTGCATATGGGGATGTGCGTTTAAAAATCCACACAGATGCTTCTGATGCCCAGCCAGGTTTGGGAACCGTTAGTCCACACTGGTCCTAGGCTGGCAGTTCTAGTATCAAGAAGACTCTCTCAGAATTCCCAGAGAAAACCCCTTTGGGGAGTGTTGCCCCCCAGCTAGGGAACACTAGGAGGGGGTGCTCTGTATTGGCACAGAACCAATGGGAACGGCCAAAGCTTAAAACAGAGGCACAATCAGAGCCTACTTTCTGTAGATGGAGCAAAGTCTCTCTCAAGGAAGAAATCAAAGCTTGAGGACTCTTGGTGGTGAGTGGGTGCTAGATTAACCTGTGTCACAGTGTACTTAAAACACACAGCCTCTGCCAAGGGGGAAGGGGGGGAAGGATAAATTGGGAGATTGGGATTGACATAAACACCCTACTATATATAAAATAGATAACTAATAAGGACCTACTGTATAGACAGGGAACTCTACTCAATACTCTGTAATGACCTATATGGGAAAAGAATCTAAAAAAGAGTGGATAGATGTATATGTATAACTGATTCACTTTGCTGTACAGTAGAAAGTAACACAGCCTGTAAATCAACTATACTCCAACAAAAATTAAAAAGAAAAACACAGCCTCTAAAAATTTTTCTATTTAGGATATACTTTGAGCAGTATCTCATTTCCCACTCAGCCTTCTTGTTCTCATTTGTTACTTTCCTTCAGAATTATTATTTTAAAAGAATGTTATACACACACTGAATGCTTCCTTCTTATAATGTTGAAATCAATGCTCTCCCTAGGTAGGGAGTTTGGTAAGTAGGCACCAACCATCACTACCCTGCAATATATGCTGGCTTCATACCAAGAGGTGGAGTCCTTTTCCCTGCCCCTTGTATCTATCTGGGCTGACTTTGGGATAGACCTTGACCAAGAGAAGTGATTCCCTAGAAGTGGTGTGGTGCCTGTAGGCAGCCTCCAATTCCGCCCTCTTGGAAACCAGCCCCCAGGTAAAAGGTCTGCCTCTCTTGAGAGCATCAGGCTGTGAGGAAGCCACTGCATGGAGAGGTTATACAGAGAAAGAAGATATCCAGTGTTGGGGGGTGCAGCTCTGCATGTTCCTAGATGTCTGTGACAACTCTGGTCTTGAACTGTCTTTTGAAGGATATCTGTATAACAAAGATCCTTGAAGGATAGAGATAGGGTCTCCCTCCTGGGCAGAGGGGAGGTTTATTTCCTGACCAGGATAATAAAGATAATGTTTCCTTCTGGGACAAAGTTGGGTGTGTTTGCTAGCAGTTCCCTTGTAAGACTGGGAGTTTCCTAAGCTCAGGGTCCCTCAGCTGTTGGTACAACCCAATGTGAGCGGCCTGAGTCACTCCATATTGCTGCTGAGAGACCTGAGGGGGACAAGGGGAACCCATGCAAACACGAAGCTCATGCTGACTCCTGTACCATGAACAATAAAGTCCTCTGTTGCTCACATAAGATTCTGCCAGCATCTATGAAACTGTGACTAATCTGAAAGCAGGGTCAATCTCATACCCTTCACAATTCTTTACCCCTGGCCAGCCCCTAGTCATAGATGTGGTTCAGAGGCAGCAGATAGATGAGCGATGAAGCCATCTTGTTCATTTCAGCCCCAGTAAACACCATATGGAGCAGAGAAACTGCTCTGCTGAGCCCAGCCCGGAGTGCAGAATCATGAAAAAATAATAAATTATTTTGAGCTAAGTTTTGAGGGTTTGATATGTAGAAGGGGATAACTGAAGTAGACAGCATAGCTGTCATCTTCTCCTTCCGAGACAAGCTCAGACAGTTTCCATAGTCCTTTCTGTTCGTTCCTCATAAATCCCTACATATCTTAAATCTGACTTTAATGTCCACATAGATGTGCCTATATCTTGAAAAAATATATATATATTTCAAAATTGAACATTCAGGCTCAACAATGGCCAGTAGCCCCCACTGCTGATAGGATAAAATTTAAGGTCCTCTGTTCTGCCTCTATCCTCCTTATCAGATGATAATATCCATAGCTTCCCTGCCAGAATTTTTTTCCCTATTGTAGCCCGTGCATGTCATTCTCCTTGTTGACTCTGAACTTAAACTCCTACTGTTCCTCTGGACTAGCATGCCCTCTCTCTGCCATTACTAAGTCATCTCCATTCTTCCAGCTTGCACTCTTGTTGATTTTCCTTTTCCGCATTCTTAGTGTTACACAGCTTATTAATCACATATTGATTTATGCTGTATTTTAAAGAGTGGAATTTGATATGCAAAAGCAAATGTATTCATTGTAAAACAAATGCAAAGCGACAGCTATTCAGATGGAAAAAACCCACAAAACTCATTCTACCTAACGTGAGCAACTTCTAGTTTCCCGTTACTATATTTTCTGAACTTTTTTTACACACATGTGTGCACATATGCACACATTTACATGTGATCATTTTATTGATCATTTTATTTGTATAAGTGAATGTCATAAGTAATTTAAAAAATTATGTAATTTAAAAAATTTATTTATTAAAATTTTTATTGGAGTATAGTTGATTTACAATGTTGTGTTAGTTTCAGGTGTACAGCAAAGTGAATCAGTTACACATATACATGTATCCACTTCTTTTTCTTTTTCTTTTTAGCATTCTTTTCCCATGTAGGCCATTACAGAGTATTGAGTAGAGTTCCCTGTGTTATGTAATTTATTTTATTTTTATGTGAAGTTACTGGAAAATGGATGTTATTGGCAACATTCTCAACCCTAGAATTGCTCTAACGAGTACTGAGTTGGACACATGCTACAAATCCACATGTCACTTTGGCATGCTACGACAGCAAATTAAATAAGAGCGAGGCAGTGGATGTCTTGGATCAAAAGGTACGTGCATATTGAATGTCTTTTGATATAGATTGGTAAACTGCAAAATTTAAGCCTGTTTGTCCTTGCTCCTGCAGTGTTAGAGAGGGTACATTTTCCCCACCCTGCCAAGATTGGAGATAAAATATATATATGATTCATCCTTGAAGAACTTGGGGTTAGGGGTCCTGACCCTCTGCACTGTGGAAAATCCAAGTACCGTAAGGCCCTTATATACAAAGGAGCCCCGTTCTGAGAGCGTGTTCGTAAGTCCAATTTGTTTGTAAATCCAACAAAGTTAGCCTAGGTACCCAACTAACATAATTGGCTATACAGTACTGTACTGTCATAGGTTTATAATACTTTTCACACAAATAATACATAAAAGAGCACAGAAAATAAAGAAAACATTTTTAAACTTACAGTACCTTGAAAAGTAGTAGTCCAGTACAACAGCTGGCACACAGGGCCTGGCATCGAGTGAACAGGCAGGAAGAGTGACTGACTGGAGGAGGGAGGGGAGGCGGGAGATGGTAGAGCTGAAGGATCGTCAGCAATAGGTGATGGAGGGCAGGCTGCCATTTCCCCCACGCCTGACGTTGATGGCGCACATTCTGGTTCCTTGCTGGATTCAATTCTATCTGCCCTCTTGAAAAAATGATCCAGGGATGTCTGGGTAGTAGCTCTTTTTTTCTCGTCATAGATGACGTGGTAGCACTGGGTTGTATTCTGAACGGCTGCTGCAACCCTTGTGTACCGTTCTACGTTCAGGTCCTGTGCCTCAAAATCTAACAGTGCCTCCTTAAATAAAGAAAATCCTCTTGCCGTTTCCTGCATCGTGAATCTCTTCAGTTCTTCAGTTACTTCTTCCTCTTGTCTCTCTTTGTCCTTTCTCTGGGCCTCCAATTCCATCAGGTCTTCATTAGTTATCTCCTCGTGTTGCACAGCAAGGTGTTCAATGAAGTCGTCCTCTTACAGATCTAGCTCCAGCTTCTCGCTGAGGGTCACTAAGTTCCTTAAGACCTCTTTGGCCTCCCTATCCACCTTCTTAAATCCACGAATATTGTGAACAAACTGCGGGCAAATGTTCTTCCAAACCCCATTCATGGTGATGGCCATAACCTCACACCAAGCAAAGCTGCTTTTACGCTTGCTTCTGGATATCCTGGGCTTGAAATAAAGATACTGGTACTACTCTACTCTATACAGCACTGTGCAGTAAAGTGCACAACCACTTTTAGAGGATGCACGCATGGGACAAAGTACGCCAGACATGTGAACTAATTTACGTGACTGGACATGCGAACGCACGTTCGCATCTTTGGAAGTTTGCAACTTGATGGTTTGTATGTAGGGACTTACTGTATAACCTTGTAGTTGGCCTTCTTTAGCTGCACATTCAACCAACTGCAGACTGTGTAGTACTTTAGTATTGAAAAATACCTGTGTAAAAGTGGATCCACGCAGTTCAAGGGTCAACTATATATAAAACTTCAATACTCCTTTACTTCACTTCTTAGTTATTATCCTAGTGCTTTCTGTGTACAAAGAGCTTTCATAAACACCATCTCCTTTATCTTCGCAGCAATGCCATGAGTAGAAAGAGCAGGTGTGTTTCTTCCCACTTCACAAAAGAGGAGATCAACACTTAGAGAAATCAAATAGCTCACATGGTTTGCATGGGGAGCAAGAGAGCCCAGAGAAGAACTCGGTCCTGTATGTCCTCTCCGGGAGTCACAGGCACCCCGTCCAAAGGTGTCCCTTGGAGAGAACTGTGTGGGAGCCCTGGTCTCCCCACATTCCCGTTCTGAGAGGTGGTGCGGAGTTGGGGATCCCAGCCCATCCCAACAGCTGCTGGCCCATCTGATGGGGTTCCTGATGCTCTCGGGATCTTCTTCCTTACTTGGACTCCTTGTGAGCCCACCAATATACCCCTGGCTTGTAAAGACCATCGATTTTGATTTCATCCTCTTAATGCAGAGTTGTATTAAGGATGTGTCGATGAAAATGAGAAAATGAGACAGCTCAGCCATTTTCTTCATTAATCACAGTAGAGTCTACAACCCCAAGGTAAAAATAGAGGGAGGATGGCTGGGAACAAGAGGAGGATGTGTGCATTTCAGTTCGGTCTCCCGCGGCTCTTCTCCAAGCTGCCAGCCAGCGTTAGCAGAGTGATGGAGAGAGCCCCGTCCCTCTGGCACACCAGCAAATCTTGCTAATGTAATGGAAATGATAATTATTCCCAGTGCCTAGCATTTCACTTCCTCTGGACTGTAGGGGTATTAAAGTTGATTAAACACATATGCTTTGGGTAGACAGCACATGCAGTTATACATATGGAGCCGTGAGTTTTCTTTGCGCTCAGGAAAGAGACACCAAGACCACAAAAGCCAGGCAAAGGCTGAGCAGGACCTAGGAGATCATAAATGAGGGAGTCCATGTCATTTTACAGGCCAGACAGGGGCAAAAACCTAAAGAGTTTTTTATTTTTTTATTCCCCACATCTCTGTACAGGAAAAAAAAGCTCAAAAATGCTTATTAAAGTTAAAATTCAGTTTTAATAATTTTAATAGAATTTGCATTTCCCCTCTCCTCTCAAAATATATATACTTGACAAAGATGAATAGGTTATACCCGTTTATCTCAAATTTGCAATTTAGGTACACGTGTAAGTATATATGTCATGGATTATGAGTTGGAAGAACTAGTCCATTTTACAGTGTGTGGGAAATGACCCACATGTCCTCAGGATGCAATTATTTTTTTTAAAAAATGTGTTTCTCCAAATGACTGTTCTGCAACATTTCTCAAAGCCAAGAAGTGATGTTTATCTCATTCGGAATCCTATGTTTGATTAATCACAGCTTGATTTTTCCACACCATTGGCATGACGGAATATTAAGAGGCTATTCTAAACAGGCTTTGGAATAGTTGATGCTGGGTCTTGAGATTAAACTTTTGAACACTCCACTGCTTGCTCTGCAGCCTCAGCAGTCTCTCCCAGTCCTGACATAATGAAGGGCAACAGCCCACAGCTTCCCTGCTATGGATGGCTATGTTGGCTCCAAGTCTAGGCTCGACGGCAGGTTGGCTGTTTGTGCAACAGCTGGGGTACAGTTATTCTCCTGGGCTATGGAGATATTTTGCTTGGCCACATTTCACTTGCTTCAGAATAAGGAAAGTCCCTTCCCACTCCATGTATTAAATCCATGTATTAAAATATATGTATTACATAGAGGAGGATAAATTAGGACTATGGGATTGACAGATAAACACTACCGTATATCAAATAGATAAATGACAAGGATTTACTGTATAGCACAGGGAACTATATTCAATATCTTGTAATAACCTATAATGGAAAAGAATTTAGAAAAGGAATATATATATCAATATAAGGAATATATATATATCTGAATCACTTTGCTGTATACCTGAAACTAACACAATATTGTAAATCAACTATACTTCAATAAAAATTTAAGTAAAAATATATGTATTATGTCTACAAGAAGGGAATTCATATAACTGGGTACAAAAAATATTTTAAATATTTAAAAAATGCCCATTTTTGCCAATATCAACTCCCTTATATTTTTAATTCTTGAAAAAAAGAATCTTTGTTGTTTTCTGTGTTCTAATTCAGAAAAATTTAAGGAAAAAGTTAAGGTCACTCCAATCCTGTCATTAAGAAATACCAAGACTCGTATTTTAATGTGTTTACTTCTTTCATCTATAATTTTGGATAGAGTTGCAATCATAAGAATTTATCCTCCGTGAACAGACATGCAGGGAGCTTACATGCATATTAGTAAGTGAGATAATAATTTACCCTGACTTTTTTAATAGGCATTTGCCCACCTCTTCAAACTATTTTAAAGTATAATTTTAATAGTTTCACTCATCAATTAAGCTTTTACAATAATGAGAATTATTCTCAATTATAAAAGTAGAAAATTTGGAAAATTAGAAACATGAAGGAATATAAATCACACAAGAGCCCATCAAGCGATCAACAAATATTTTTAGTGTATTTTTTTCTCTCGCAATCCCCCTTCCTTTTATACACAAGCACATTACACGCACACACGATGATTACCTATGTGTGGAAGTGTTAAATTTTGAAAAAAGTCTAAATGAGTGATTTTTAACCTTTTATTTAAAACTAGTTTGAAAATTTTCCAATGGCTTTACAAAATCTTTGACAACCTTAATCTAATATCTACATAATATTTCATCATATGGATGTAGCATCACTCACTTACTAGTCTTATATTGTTGATATTTCGATTGCTTGCAACTTTTTGTTATTGTAAACATTGGAGCAAACTGCATTCATATGTAAAACTTGTGAACCCATCATTAGGGACTTCCTAGGACCGTTTCTTAGAAGGGGTATAGTAGGGCCAAAGGAGACAATGTGAGTCTTCTGCCATGCACTGCATAGAACTTCCCAGAAGCTTTTCCCCTGGTGTGTACCCTCCTACAGGACTTGAGAAGGCTTGTCGTTCTCAGCCCTATGGTCTGTCCTCTGTACCTCACTGCTGCTCATCTAGTGAGCAGTGGAAATACTAGCTGTTCTTTCCACTTTAAATAGATGAAGAAATGGCGGGCGGCTCAGGTAACCTTACCACAGTCATATGAACAAACAAGCGGTTAAGAACAGTAGCTAACTGACCTGAATCTTAACTCGGTGCTAGATTCTTGAAACAAAATAAAGTAAAATAAACGCCCGTTTGTGATGCCCAGAGGCCATGGAACTGATGCAAAGCAAGGAAAGAGATACAGATCAACAGGTCTTCTGGCATCACCAGCCAGTTGGCGACCCTAAAGGGAGAGACAAAAATAGCTTGTTGCTTTGAAATGTGCCTTGGTCTGTCTGGGGAAAAAAAGTGTGAGAGTTCTAATTTGTGGAAGTCACAAACTAAAGGGCTTTGAAATGTACTTAAGAAAAAAAAAAAATCAAAGTGCTGAGACAGCTTTGTTCCCCAATAACCACCATAGCAATTTGAGATATAGTTTTTAATCAGATGTGTAGGGAATCCATGTGGTATTCTCTTGATGGTGGCTGTATTTATTTATGGATTCATTTGTTTGTTTGTTTATTTATTTATTTTTAATCTTTAAGAGGGAGCCAGACAAAAGTTCCTTAGGATAAAACGTTTCTGACCTATATTAAACTAACAGAAAGCCAAACTCAAGCATTAACTCTTTGATGGCTCATTGTATTGGAAAACAAGTCTCAGAATTCATCAAACTGGACACTGGTCACGGAGTTTAGCACAGACGCTGGCGTATTCTATTCTGCAGCTGCCCCCTGGTCCTGCTGTTCACATCTGGATCAATTTTCTGAATCCTGGCAGCCTGAGCTGGTGTTTCACTGAGGGATATTTACTCTCACACAGCTGTTCATCAGTAGAAGCAGAAAATCAACTCAGATACAATTAATACCATGTCGTAATAAGGAGGCATCACCAAAGGAAACAGTTGCTGAATTGATTCTGATGATGCCGAGGAGGGTAACTATAATGATAACGCTGATTAATATAACCATTACTGGGTAGAGACTCATAGAAGGAACATATTTTAGTCCTGGCTTTGTTTACACTGTTGCAATCTTTCATGCTCCAGTTACCCACATAGCTCATGCACAGCTGCAGATAAACTTTGCTTTGGTCTGAATTCTCTATATAATCGATGAAAACACAGGTAGATGATGGAACGACACCCAAATACCAGTATGATTTTTTTTTTTTCTGCTGGAGATAAATTTGTCTGAAATTGCCAAAGTTCTCATAAACTGAATCTCTTAGAGATGGCCAAGTAAGACTGGTTACTCCATATTCCTCTGTGTCCTGTTGGGGGCTGGGACTATTAGAACTCCTGTACTAGACACTGTATCTCCATCCCCTAAGGGTGTTTCTCCATGGCTACCCTTCTTGCACCTGGAGGGCAATTCCCCTTTATCGGACCTGTTTGGAGAGCTGTGGAGCGTTTAGCATTTGCAGGGTCTACCTGCCCTTAGTTCCCAGTCACTGTGACAATCTAAAATGTCCCTGCATGTTCCCAGATTGCCTTCCCTGCGTAGAGATCCATTGACCTGGGCGTCAATGGGTGTCAAATCCATTGACTTTGTTCACTTTGACTTTTAAGGTTGGAAAGAATTCGCTGAGATCTGTGAATTCAAATCTCCTTATTTCACAGATGAAGTGTAAGCATGTGTGACCCTTTAAGACTCTCCCTTAAAACTGATGCCTAAACTCCCCACCACGGGGGATTGTTATGACTTATTACCTGGGCTCCAGTCCTGGGTTTTCCACTTCGTAGCTGGGTGATCGTGCGCGCGTCGCTGAACCTCGTGCTGCAGTGTTGTCATGGTTCAAAGGGGGACAAAGTAGTCCCTTCCTCACAGGACTGTTTGGATGATAATCAAGATAAGACACACGTAAGAGACTGACCCCAGGTGACCAGTCCGGGAATCTTCTCTCTGCGCATGCGTGGTCTGCTTTCATTAAGAGCAGGTCTTGAGCTCCGCAGTCACAGTGGCTGCCAGAGATGGCCAGGGTTTGTGAGCCAGGGGGAGGTCCTGGCTGGGAGAGAACGGCAGGGGAGACAGAGCTGCAGCTTGCCAAGGATGACTCGGATGTTAGCAATGGTTACTATCCTGTTCACCAGGATACCTACCTCTTGCTGATTTCAAGTGCCCCAAGAAGAGAGACAAATCCTGTTAGCTCCTTCCTCCTCTGAGCTAGTCAGAACCAGCTGTTAGTCCTGCGTCTCAGAGATCTCTCCTAGGCTAGGGGCTCTCAAACTTGACTTTGAAGGGGCTATTACAAATACAGATTCTGGGTGTCTATCTTCTTGGACTCCAATGGTTTCAAGTGGGCCCAAGGTTCTGCATTTTCAGACAAACTCCCCAGGTGATTCTGAAGTCGGTGTCTAACTTGAGAAACATTGAGCCAGAAAATGTTTTCATCTTTAAAGATGAGAAGGACTTCCCTGGTGGTCTAGTAGTTAAGACTCCCCGCTTCCACTACAGGGGGGCAAGGGTTCTATCCCCGGTCCGGGAACTAAGATCCCGAATGCCGCGAGGACAAAAAAGAAAAAATAAAGATGAGAGAACTTGAGGCCCGCAGCTGCCCAGCATCTTGGTGGCAGCATGGGGCCTGACAGCTGGCAGCCTGATAGCCTGATCACGGCCTGTATTATGTAAAGGAGACCTCAGGAAGGCAGATGTCCCACCACCCAGTGTCAGAACTTCTTCATTTCTCTAGTTCTCTGCCCTTAGGGCCTTTCAGCCTTTTCATTTAAGCTTCCAACATGCTAATCTGGTCATCAGAAGTAAATCCTGAAGGATCATTTTGCGAGCCATTTCTTAAAAGAATGTTGAGACATTTGCTCTAATGAGCAGTGGTGTTCCTGCCCACCTGGAGAGAATCAGAGAAGGATGGAAGGCAAGGGTTTGGGAAGGCCTTGGTCCCTGCACGGTGCCACGGTGGGAGCTTTGGCCCCCTCCCTTGGCCACCTGCTACTTCATCTAATATGGGTACGTGGCAGGGAAACCAGAGAAAAATTCCGGTCATTGAGATCCTACTCACCACCATATCACCAAATGTGCTTATATATTATTTTTAAATGAACTTCACAGTGAGAAGATAAATTTCACTCCTTAACTCCCTGCCAGCAAACCTACTCTGAACATGGCTTTCACCTGCTAGTCAATATTCCCAGGCGATGCAATCACTATTTATGGGCGTTCTGTGCAGAGACAGTTGGGTACCAGCCTCCCTCCCTAATAGAATAATGTGAATGATAATAATATCTCCCATTTCTTACAAGGTATCAGGTACTAGGCCAAAAGCACTCTATATGTAACTTCTCATTTAATCCACACAAAAACCCATGAGATAAGTGGTATTATTACCATTTTATGAATGCAATACTGAGGCTTAGTGAGGTGAAGTCATTTGTCCAAGCTTACACTGCTAAGAAGTGGTTCAGGAAGGGCCCAAGGTGAGACTCCCTGACTCCCAGGACCATATTCTTGGGCGGTATGTTCTACTGCATCTTGTAAAATCTCAGTCTGCCCTTGGAAACCTGAGTTGCCCGCTCCTGCCTAGGACTGGGATGTCTTGTCAGGGATGGAGATGGAGAAGATGGATTTGGTGTTTGTGGTCCATCACTGTTCCCCCTGTTAGTGACATTTCTTCCACATTTGGAAACTGAAACTGGCTTCAGGATCCCCTTAGTTAGAAATGGAGACAACAGAGGAGAGAAAGAAGCAGATTTGGACTTGTAGAGAGTGAGGGGTCTGGGAAGGTAGAGAGAAAGCCATTTGCCTGGACCCATTTGACAAGACAACGGAAATTCCTCTGTTTCCCGTTGAATTTCATTTGACGTGAGCCATTGGGTGAAGGGGCTCAGAGAGCACTAGAATGTGGGGGGAGATGGAAATGGAAGGATGGAAGATTTGAACTTGGCAGAATTAGACATTTTTGGGTGCTTACACATGTCTTTTGCTGAAATCCAGCCCCCAAATAGACAGCAGGCCACAGATACAATCTTCCTCCTCTGATCCAGTGGGTCCCTCCCCCTGAAGTTTATTTCTACCTGTTTCAGCCGTCAGAACTCCTGTTCGTTGAAAAGTTGGCCCTGTGATAAATGTCAATGACAGTGAGCCATCTGCCTTGCACTGGCATTTGTTCACGTGGTGATGACTCCTTTCCAACCGTATCCTTTTCCTCTCATCAGCACCAATTGACCAGCCATCATCCTTCCCAGGGTCCGCTCAGTGAAGGAAGGAGACAGAGATGGATTCTAAAGTGACTGGAGAGAAGCTCATGATTCCCTGGTGAGCAAGGTCTCGAAGGATTTCTCCCCCCTGGCCATCCTTTTGCCAAACTCAACTGAAATCCAACATGGGGGATCAGAAACAGAACTGAGAAATATATTTATTAGCTGTGATCTGTGAAGCCTGGGAACCCAGTGGGACTAGAACGACAGCCTGGCAGCTGGTTTCCTCCTTCTGCTCTTGCCTCCCACGGTGTATTTCGCACAAAGCAATCAGAGTGATCCTTGAAACACTTCCGTCAGGTCATACCCATCTCAGTTCTAAACTGGCCAAGGATTCCCTTCGCACTCAGAATATAATCTAAACTTCTCAGTGCAGTTTGGCCACTAACACTTCTCCCATATCCTCTCTCTCCCACCCCTCATTCGCTCCACACCAGCCACATTAGCGTCTTTGCTGTGACTCAGAGGCAGAGATAATCCTGCCTCAAGGCTTCACATTTACTCTTTCCTCTGCCTGGGGTGCTCGTCTCCAGCCGTCCATATGGATTGTCCCCTCAAATTTCTTCAAGCGTTCCTTCAAGATATTATCAGTAAGACCATCCATAAACACCCCAAATATAATAACACCCACTCCTCTTACTCTTCTTACCTTTAACTATTATTTATTTCTTTATAGCACCTACAGTTAGAACTATTATACATTTAGGTATTGATTGTCTGTCTGTTCCCCACTAGACCGTAAGCTGGGACATTGTCTGTTTCCATCACTATTGCTTAGAAGGGTGCTTGGCACATGGTAGGTGCTGACTAAATATTTGTTGACAAATGACTGACTGCTTTGTGTATCCTCAACCAACAGTCTCTTGAGGAGATCAGAGGTGACTAGATGATTTAGCGATCACGAAATCCCCAGCCTTCTCCCTGTATCAGCACTTACATCTCTCACAACACCTCCGTGCAGATCTTGGAAAATTGCAAAAAATGGCCACAATTTCTCTCCTTCCCTGTATTCATGCCTTGGCAACGTGATTTCATAACTTCTTTCAAAAGGTGAGTTTTTCTCAACTCTTGGGCTAAGTTTGTGTCTTGCTTTGGCTAATGAACATAAATGGACATGAAATACTCAGAGACTTGGAAAGTTCTTGTGCAATGGAACCCTACTGCTCTTGAGACCCTGAACCCTCGTGTGAGCATGACATGGCTAGCCTGCAGCGTAATGGGACACGCGGCCCAGCTGCCCCTGTGCCCCAGCTGGCACTGAGCCAGCGTTTAAAAGACAAGTCTTTGACTTCAGACACATGAATGACCCCAGCTGAGAGCAGCTGAGCCCGCACCAGAACCGCCCCGCTGAACCAGCCTAACTGCTGATCTGCAGAATCATGGCCTAAATGGCTACTGGGTTAAGCCACCATGTTTGGAATGGTTTGTCTCATGGCAAAATGTTACTGGTGTATATGTGAGAAGGTAAGAGTTAAATAGTGAGAGAAAGAGATTTTAGTTGGTTTTGCCAGATGCTGGTGTAAGATTTCATAGTTCCAATAACCAGGTCAAGCCCAAGTGGTAACGTTATCACTGCTGGGCCATGGAGTGGATATCCTTGGCCTTTAATGAGGCTTTTTTTAAAGGCAGAGAATTAGGGCTTTCTAATTGTCCTGGTACCCTTTCTCTTTTGGAGGCAGAGAGGCAGGTCTGCAAAGCAGGTGTGTCTTTATGGCTTCGAGACCTTAGCGTGGTGGATCATATTAGCAAGAGATTTGGATAATTTTTTCTAGTAGGTTCGGGATAAAGATCATGGAGGTCTAATTTTTGAGATGTTAGAATAGAGAATCCAGGGCATCAGCCAGCAGGGCCACTAATTTCCCTGGAATTGGTTATCTCAGGAGTAATCCCATCATAAATGAAAGGAGGAGAATGATTGAAAAACCAAAGGCTGGTGCAGCATCAGGTGTGGAGGTCCAGCCACGTAAGCAACGTGCTCTTATCTCACAGCCATTAGTCAATTTTTGTGACCTTGTGTGAAGCTTTTCATATCTAGGAACTTTGGATAATTTATCCTAAGACACGAATATCTGGATGCCACAGTTTCTGGATGGATGGATGGTCCCAGGCTGGGATGTGCCAGTTGAGAGTTGCCTGTGGGAGGAGGAGTATTGCGTGGGAGCAGCATGGAGTCTGTGCTGGTGCTTGAGTGTGTTTGGGCTGGGCGGGGGTTTGGGCTGGGCGGGGGTTTTCCCTTGTTCAGAACCCACTTGCTGAGTCTGGGGGAGGGGCGGATATTTACAGCTCCCTTCGGGGATCAGATGCTAGGAATCTGCTAATGCTTAAACTGTGTAATACGTTGAAGGCTATAACATACCTTTGGAATACATGCTTGTTGGCATGTAAGAGAATTGATGGAACTTCTATGACATGTTTCCTAAACGCACACATCTTGTGCATCACACCGTGAGTGCACTTCCACAAAAAAAGAAAAGATATTACATCCGTCTCAGAAATGAAACCTCTGAATCAAGCTGATGGACGACTCAGCTGCTCACTGATTGAGGGATGATCTGTGAAGGGAAGCCACGGGACACTGATTTGTGGGAAGTCAGTCGCACAGGGGAGATCAGTGAGCTGTGAGGATGCATCCACTCATTAACCAAAACCTGTTCAAGGGTTTGGGTGGTTTACTGTCTACACTCCTGGATGCATTCATTGCAAAAATGGTCACTTTTGTTGTAAGTCCTTAATAATTCCTGGAGATTCTTCAGGAGGTAGTAAAGAATGTATTTGGGCTCTGAGGGAAACATTAATATTTTCATTCAACAACACTTTATTGAGTGTTTACTCTGTGCCAGGCACTGTTCTAGGTACTTAAAGTACACCAGGGAATAAAACTCACAAAGATCCCTGTCCTGGTGATGGTGTGTGTGTGGAAACTGACAATAAGTAATAAGCATGATAAAGTAAGTAAATGTAAAGTTTGTCCAAAGGAGACGTTTTCTTGTGTGTGCCAAGGAAGAAAAGGATAACATAGCGATAAGAGATATCAGGAGTGCTGAAGACAGTGGCAGTGTTTAAAATGTGGGTGGAGTGGAACTCACTGGGAAGGTGAGATCCGGGCAAAGACATGAAGGAGGTAAGGCTCACATGGAGAGATGGCAAGTCCTCTTGTTTATACCTGCATCACTTCTCCCGAGAATCTAGTCAAATACTTTATAAACAGTAGTGGCTTAATAAAACTTGATATAAATTGAATTAAAGATGACCAGATATTTCTTCAGCATGAGGTGGGCGGTTTTTCAACAGATGAATGGATAAAGAAGATGTGGTATATAGATAGATGGAGAGATAGACAGACAGAGATGGAGCCAGGTAGATATATAGAATGGAACACTCCTGAGCCATAAAAGAAGCATGAAATTTTGTCATTTGCAGTAACATGGATGCATTTAGAGGGTATTATGCTTAGTGATACAAGTCAGACAGAGAAAGGCAAATACTGTATGATATCACTTATGTGTGGAATCTGAAAAATACAACAAACTAGTGAATATAACAAAACAGAAGCAAACACAGATATAGAGAACAAACTAGTGGGTACCAGTGGGGAGAAGCAAGGTGGGGGGGCATGATAGGGAAAGGGAATTAAGAGGTACAGACTATTATGTATAAAATAAATAAGCTGCAAGGATATATAATACAGCACAGGGAATATAACCAATATTAAATAATAACTATAAAAAAATTAAAGAAGACCACACACTTCTTCAGCATGGGATGGGGTGCCTTTTCCCAGAAAGGGAGGTGGATAGTTTTATCCATGATGTGTCTCTATTTTATTCTTTATTCTTTTTTTTTTTGGTACGCGGGCCTCTCACTGTTGTGGCCTCTCCCGTTGCAGAGCACAGGCTCCGGACGCGCAGGCTCAGCGGCCATGGCTCCCGGGCCCAGCCGCTCCATGGCATGTGGGATCTTCCCGGACTGGGGCACGAACCCGTGTCCCCTGCATAGGCAGGCGGACTCTCAACCACTGCGCCACCAGGGAAGCCCTATTCTTTATTCTTTTACTATCCTCCTGCTCTTGCCCCTTGCAATCTGGAGTCTGTCTGGATCACCCCAATGAACAGTCACCATTTTTGCCTTGGTCAAGCTCTAGCTAAGGGTGAAATCCTAGAGCTGCTGTGATTTTTCTCTTCAGCAGTCGCCTTCTAGCTAGTGATGCTGCAGGAATATGTACTGACGTTCCCCTTTCCGGTGGCCCACGCGGCCGAGGCACTGCCGGGACTGCCAGGACACAGCCTCTTTCTTCTCTCTCCTCCTGCAGTGAAATCCCTGGCAGGAAGCAAGAGGAAACTCACCTGCCTCAACTGTTAGAGGGGTAAGATGTTAACTTCCTTGATTCAGGGGGAAATAAAATTGATTGACAGACTAGAGAGAGCTGCTCCCCATTTACCCAGCAGAAGATATTATATGGCTGCAAGCAGTGTTCAGGATCACGAGAAGGTAATAAGCAAGGTGTATAAGCTTGGCTCTCAAGGGAAGGAGAGCTGCTACCAAACCCACACTCAAATTGTTTCTTTCTTATTTCAGGGCCTCTGTGCATGCCATGCGTAATAAAGGTAATAAAAAGGTAAGTTTATAAAGAAGAAAGAGACGCGTCAAGGACGGAAGGCTCTTTATTTGCTCTCCTGTCGTGGAATTCTTCTCAATCCACTGGTATTTCAACACAGAAGGGGTGACTGGCCAAATGGCAGGCGTAGAACAAAAGAGCAGATGAAGAAAGGTGAGATGGATTATTCAATGAATTTACAGTGTCCCCAGTGTTGTCATAGTTTTTTTTTTAATTATTTTTTTTATGGCAATCCACCCATCTACCTCTCAAGAGACTGATAGCTCGTTCTCAAAAATCAGAGCTGCTTCTTGATCTACTAGGTGGTGTGTCAAAAAACTGGGTCAGAACTCAGGCTCTGTGCTGCGGTAATGGGTCACCTTAGACAGGTGGTGTACCGTTCATTTGCACCCTCCATCACTGAGTCCACAACTGGGTACACTGCAGGTGCCAAGTAAAGATTCATTTATAAATTAATTAGTCTCCTCTATGCCTTTGATGCCTCCATTTCCTGAACTGTAAAATAGTACATAATACATTAAAAATAGCCTCTCCATTCTTTCCTCCAACTCTACATGAAAATACTTCATCAGCATGTTATTCACTAGAATGAGACTAAGTCTGTGGATTTTATTAACTCCTTAAAGTAGAGTCTTTGTACCTAACCCTTGTCTTGCTTGGAAACTTCCAGGTCTTAGGAGGTCCTGGGAAGAGTCCTGACAGAACGGGAGAATCATGTGACCCTTGCATATTCAGCGATAGTAAGGGACATATGTTGAACACAATGTATCAGATCCTGTGCTTCTGTGTGTTAATTTATTTAATCCTCACAACGTGAGGGGCGTGGGACTACTATTATCCCCATGTTATAGATGGGAAAACTGAGCTGCACAGATCTTGAACAGCTGTGTTTCCTAAGATTGACAGTTAACAAGTAGCAGAACCAAGATTTGAACCCCAGCAGTCTAGCCCCAGAAACTTCTCTTGTAGCCACCAAGATAGAATGGCTCTTTGGAGGAGACTTTCACAGGAAACTTAAGTAAGCTTTGATGATAAAGGAAATATTATAATGGCTTCCAGGTGACTGTTATTTATTCAGAGTTTGTCACCTTTCTCTTCACTGTTCAATTTTTTTTTCCAAGTTTCAATTTAAGAAGAACCCATAATTACTGGGGCAATTATTCGTTTTGACAGACAATATAAATAGCCATAGAAATTCCTCCCTGTTCATTTATCCAGCTGACTAATACAGGCCACTGTATTATTTACTGTGGGCTAAGGACAATGGGGATTATATGGAAGCCACAATTTCTGTCCTCCAAGAGCTTTGCCATCCATTGGAGAAACAAGAATATACACCTGAATCCTGAATGGATATGGTGAAGCGATACATGGTATGTATCCAAGGGGATGACACAGACACTCTGCTTCATGGAAACTGAGCTTATAATGGAGCTGGAAGGACTGGGGGATGTCATGGGGGAGGGGCAGCTTGATCCCGCACCTTGTGGGGAAGGTAAGAATTTGATGGGAGTGGAGGTGACAGTGCAATTCCAGCCTAGTGTGTTAGTGAGGTAGTGTGTCAGGGGCTGCACGAGAAGTTTCTGGAGCTAGGTTGGTTGGGGTCAAATCCTGGTTCTGCTACTTATTACCTTTAAGCCTTGAGAAACTTGACAATTTGACCTCTGTGAGGCTCAGTTTTCTCATCTAGAAGGAGGGAAAGGGAGGGTCCCAACGGAAGCAGAACTGTAAATAGATAAGAGGAGCATGATTGTTTACAAGTAAACTGGAGCAGTGGGGTGAGGGAAGGGGGAGGGCTATTATCCTCAGACCTCTAGGACTGAGGGAAAGAACAGTCATTAGAACCAGCAGGCACAGTGTAGAGGGAGCCGCCTCTCAGGGGGCACTGCCCTTTAGGTGAGGGGCACAGCTAGCTTTTTTGTTTTTTAAATTAATTTTTATTGGAGTATAGTTGCTTTTCAATGTTGTGTTAGTTTCTGCTGTACAGCAAAGTGAATCAGTTATATGTATACATAATCCCCTCTTTTTTAGATTTCCTTCCCTTTTAGGTCACCACAGAGCACTGAGCAGAGCTCCCTGTGCTATACGGTAGGTTCTCATTAGTTATCTATTTTATACATAGTAGTGTATATATGTCAATCCCAATCTCCTAATCTGTCCCACCACCCCGCCCTTCCCCCCTCGGTAACCGTACGTTTGTCCTCTACATCTGTGACTGTTTCTGCTTTGCCAATAAGTTCATCTGTACCATTTTTCTAGATTCCATATATACGGGATATTACATGATATAGCTTAAAGGAGACAAAAAGGGAAGAAGCCAGGACAGTGGATACCTCCTTTCTGCCCCATCCCTCTGAACTCCTGCCTGGCTCCGCCCCTCTCCCCCTATTGGCTGAGCCCAAGCAGGAAGCCACCATCCTTGGGAACTGGATGAAATCCCACAGGTCAGGCTCCCAGGATGAGAGCTGGTGCGGATAGGCAGATCGTGGGTCTGGAGGGGTAGACAGCAAATATCTGGTACAGAGCGGGAACACCAAACTGCAGAGGCAGGGAAAGGCTTGCTGGTGCCATCTTGCCAATTCTTGAGAACGGCATGTAGGGATTTGGACTTGGTTCTGAAGGCAGTGGGACCATGGAGAATTTTCAACAGGAGGGTGACACAGTGAAGGCGTAAGCCAACCTCAGTGTCTCAGGTGGACTGTAAGGCAGAAAGACAGAATAAATCAACGCTGGGAGGGGACGTTCTGGGTTAGACCTCAGGCCCCGTGCCTCATCCCCTGTCTTCACTTTGCAGCAGGCTTCCCGGAGGAAACTCTTCTTCTGGATTGCCTCTCTCTCTCCTTCCTTGCCTGTGGTTTTAAGATCTGCCCTGATAACTGTAGCCTGGTTGGCTATGAACTTTCCAGAAAAGACAGAAAGCTGGATCTGAAGCAGCTCACTGAACCACAGTCTCACAGCTGTCACAGAGCCAGGCCACCGAACATTGTTTTGGAAGGAAAGTGAACGTGCCTCATTACAGCCTGATGCAGATCCCCTCTGACAGACACCGCGGTAATGGCTCAGAATGAGCACCCTCCCACGAACAACTGGAAAAGAGACTTCGCATTGTTCTCCGGGCCCGTAATTCGTTTGCTGTAAAAAGGACCGTGTTGTTTGTATGACATGTTTCCTCTCTGAAGGATGCCTTTATTTATTTATTTATTTTTTTGCGGTACGCCGGCCTCTCACTGTTGTGGCCTCTCCCGTTGCGGAGCACAGGCTCCGGACGCGCAGGCTCAGCGGCCATGGCTCACGGGCCCAGCCGCTCCGCGGCATGTGGGATCCTCCTGGACCGGGGCACGAACCCGTGTCCCCTGCCTCAGCAGGCAGACTCTCAACCACTGTGCCACCAGGGAAGCCCAAGGATGCCTTTATTGAATCAACTTAAATATTTTAGGAACGAAGCACTTTGTGAAAGAAGCAACCTGATGCCTGGATGTGGGCTTGAAACATCGAGGTGTCCCTGGAACCAAGTCTTTAGGGGCTGTTTCTCTACCCCCTGACAGTTGTATGTATGTCTGCCTTGCCACAAAGGACTTGACCCTGTGTTTTCCCATCATTTTTGTGTGGCAGTGGACTGCAGGGGTAAGTGGCAACCGGAAACCAGCAACAGTGACCTCAGGGAACAGATGGATTTACTCATGTCCCTGTGTGAGTGGGCTTTGGAGGAAGGTGCCTGTCCAGAGATGGCTCGCGATTAGATCAGTTGGGAAGTTTCAGTTCTTCTTCCTTTCAGGTCCTCATTCCAAGCCTCTAAACCCCAAACCAGGGATGCTACTGCTTCCTCAGAGAAACAATCACATGGCAAGACAGTACATTTCTTTCTAGAAAGACATTCATTGATGCGTCTCTTATCCAAACCGTAGGCCACTCAGAAGGCTGGCTGATTGCAAAGAGGCTCGATTTCAAGGTGGGAGGAGTAAACAGGCCTCTTTTTTGGATGAATGCGGATGAAGTTGCAATTTGCTGTTTTAATCAACAACATCGAGCCACATCAGCAAAGGTCACCCACTAACCATGTTTTATAAGAGAAGTCTGAGCTCCCTCATATTCCAGTCCTCAAGGGCAGCTATCTGCCTTTTCCTGCCATGCCCTTCAATTATAGGATGTTCTCAGATGAATCTGGATTGGGCTTTAGTTTTGCTTTTGGTTACACATAAAATAATTGTTTTCGAAACAATACCCTTGTGATTAAAAACCACTGCAGCTAAAAATATTTAACAATTTTTTTTTTTTTTTTTTTTTTTTTTGCGGTACGCGGGCCTCTCACTGCTGTGGCCTCTCCTGTTGCGGAGCACAGGCTCCGGACGCACAGGCTCAGCGGCCATGGCTCACGGCCCAGCCGCTCCGCGGCACGTGGGATCTTCCCGGACCAGGGCACGAACCTGCGTCCCCTGCATCGGCAGGTGGACTCTCCACCACTGCACCACCAGGGGAGCCCTCTGCCTCCTTTTTTTAAAAGAATAAATTATTGGCAGAGCATGGGCTTGTGAAGCAGGGATTTGATTCTATTTAATTCTTTTTTCCCCCTTTTCCTCATTTTCTTATGTTTATTTCCAGCAACTCTCAGTCTTAAGCTCCAGTTGCATCTCAGATTCTCTCAATATTAATTAATTAAATTAATTAATTAAATTATTAATTAATCAATAAGTTTTACCTGTTACACTGATTTCCTCCCTTCTTCTTCCTTCTTTTCTTCCCTTTTTCTTTCTTATTTCCTTAACTGGACTTGCTCTGTTTTATAGGGTAGTTATAAGCTATATACTCGCAGGTATTGTGGACGGATTGTCCTGCTTGGGGGGCTGAGGCGTCACAACTACATGTCATGACATCAATTTCCTCTCTTGGAAGAGAAAGGCTTACGCTGAAATGAGGACTGTTCTTCCTCCTTTTGTCACTGCCTTCCCTGACCAGCTGACCAAATTCAAGTTGGGCAGCAGGAAGGTGAATAACGGTCACGGTTATTGTCTTCTCCCTTCCCCCAACAGGGGAGCTGTACCCAGGGATTGTGAAGTTTGTGGATAGACAAAGGTGATCCATGAGAGTGATGGGAGTTTCTGTGCTTCTATGGTCTGAACGTTTGTGTCTCCCTCAAATTCATATGTTGAAATCGTTACCTCCAAGGTGATGGTATTAGGAGGCAGGGCATTTATGGGGTGATTAGATCGTGAGGGTGGAGCCCTCATGATTGGGATCAGTGCCCTTGTAAGAAGAGGCCCCAGCGAGCTAGCTTGTCCCTTTGGCCATGTGAGGGCACAGGGTGGCTGTGAAAGAGGAAGAATGCCCTCACCATAACCGATCTGCCAGCGTTTTGACCTTGGACTCCCCAGCCTCCAGACTGTGAGAAATAAATTTCTATTGTTTATAAGCCACCCAGGTAATGGTATTTTTGTATAGCAGCCTGAACAGACTGAGACAGATAGAGAGTAGTGTTTTGGAGACATGAAGGGCAGGAGAAGGATGATGCTAATGTAGAACAGAGGGTTTGTCTCACTCATTCCTTCCCTTCAGCATCTGTGTCCCTAGAAGGGAAAGGAGTCAGGTGCAACTGCAGGCACCAGGCAGAGCTGTCCTTCCTGTCAGGCCTCACTGCCCTCTGACTCACCACTTCCTTGGATCATCGGCGTCGGTGTTAACTAGGCGTGATCCCAAGGTTGAGAGCTAGGGAGTTTTACTTCCCTAGGGATCTTGGAGTAGCATCATTTTAGAATATTTTCCCTTCTGCAACATTTCGATTTATTTGACACCCTCCCCCCATTAACATCCCCAATGTTAAAACAATAGGGCGTCAATTTCCATCCAGAACTTACTAACTTCCTGCTTCCTGTGATTTCAAATTGCATGTTTTCTGATTGCTCAGCCCACAATGATCTTTCCATTTCAAACTCCCCTACTCTGTTTCCATGAGGGTGGGCACTGCACCTTGCTCTCTTTGAATCCCCAGCATTGAGCAAAAGGCATGCCACATGGCTGGAACTCAAGAAATACCTTCCAGCATGCACCGTGTATCGATGGTGCGTTTAATTTTTTTTCGTTTAAATAGGCTTTGCTTTCCAACTGGATTGTAGCTGTTGGAGGGCGCTGCACACCCACCACTGCACAGTGTGCTGTTCTTTTTGCATGAAGTAGGTGCTCCTTAGAGACTTGCTTTGATGATTAAACTCCGCAAATATTTTGTTGAACCCTCTCTGTGCCAGAAAGTGTCGTGGGTACGTAGGATGAAAACATTCAAAAAAAAAAAAAAAAGAAAGGAAAGAACCCTGCCCTCCAGGAAGTCATAATATACATGATAATAATAACATATCCCTGGGGTCTGGCAGAGAGATGCACCTTATTCGAATAGCTGTTGATTTAATCATCATTATGTAGCCCCGATTTAAGAAGTACCTGGGCTTTGTCATCCGATCACCTGACATGATTAATGCAAGGCAGGGATTGAATTAATGACCTTTGAAGCGCCCTGAGTTTTTTAGCTTTTTTAGTCAATGAACTGCATGTACTGCTTCTCATTTAATCACGTTCCCAAAGAAAATTTGAACCAGCCATCCGCACAGGCTCTGTGCTGGGCACTGGGCAGAGAGAGAGGATGTAGTGGATAAAATACGAGGTCTCAGGGACTCACAACTGGGACTCACACCAACACGGCTTACCCCTCCTGTGAGGCCGATCTGCTAAGTGCAAGACAGAGTAAAAACCAAGTGTTACTGGAATGATTAATTTTGACTGCAGTGATTCTGGCCGACTTCACAAACAAATTGACATTTGAGTTGGACCTTGATACTGGATTTTGACAAGCAGAGACTGGAGGAAAGACCAACTCAGACAGGTGAAACAGGATAAACAAAAGCATGGAAGTCTGAAAGTTTCTGCCCTTAGTATGCAGTGGAGGCCTAATATTTGGGTGTGGTTGTAATACAGATTTTTCAAGGGCTGTGAATGACTGCACACAGGGCTTGCCCTGGCATTTTCAAGGTCAAATTAGGCCTTTGGCCAAGTTTTGTTTGGCTCAGCACAAGGTTTTAAAATTTTTGATTTGCTGCCAACGTTTAAAAATCAGGAGATTTCACAGACACGTTCAGATTTCGGGCTTCTCTTAAAAACAGTCTAGCAATACCGTGCCTGCATTTCCTCTAGGTGACAAGTGGCTGGAATTGAGTAAGGGCTGTTCTTGTAAACAGGCAAGTGGAGTTCTTCAGCTTATCACCATCCCTGGCTAACTGGCCACCATCACATGGCACAGACAGGTATTTGAGTTTGTACCCTCTGACCCGAAAGCGTTACTGACTGCTGCATGCTGGGAGAGCTGGTGTCTATTTCAGGGAACTTGATACAGTGGGTGACTCGCACACACATCTGGGTGGCTCTTGGGAGTTGGCAGACTCTTCAAGGAAGGAAGCGTGTCAGGTCATCCCAGATGCTGCTCTGGGGAATCTTGTTTGTCTAATGAGACCCTAAGTTGGCACACCTGGTGGATTTTGAAAGGTGGGGGATAATGACCCTCACGGTTGAAACGATCTCTTTCCATGGCAACCCACAATGCTTTTGTCAATCTGAGAGCTTGTTAGCCTCCCTTCTCTGGTTTATCTTTCCCTGATAAGTGAGTTTTCTTTTCTCCTGGAATGCAGGCTGGCAGCGTGCCAACAAGAATTGGAATTCATTTTCGGAACAAAGGAGGACACGTAGGTATGTTTTTCTCTTTTCATGTCCTTTGTTCAGCAGTTATGCCAATCAGGTGTCCGTACTTCTTGGACCTTCAGGAACTAACTTTTCATTTCCCTTTTTCTCATGGAAAAGTGCACTTTGGGTGTACTGGTGCCCATGGATTTGTGCTGGACTTCGCACGCAAAGGCATATGAGCGCCCCCCAATGCAAACAGCAGGGTGATACACACACAAAATGCAGGTGTTTGTGGACTCTGCACGCAGGCAGACCTGTGTGCTGTTGCTCATGCACAGACATGCTGAGCCTGATGCCCAGTAAGAGTGAGAGGTTCCTGACAAAACCTTCTTTTTAGAAGGATAAAACTGAAGGTTACTGAGTCGAGGAGCGAATCTGTCTAATTAGATGCCTCTGAGCAAAATGCATAAAATTTGCATGAATTATCTTAACAGGCAAAGAATAGGACACAGGAAGGAAAATCTCCAGGAAATTTGCATTTTGATGGGGGAGGGGGAGGCTTGGGGACTAAAATCCAGAAGGTCCTTTCTGCTTTTATGTTTTGGAACTACACTCAGGAGGACCTAACCTGTGTTCCCTGTTGTCAGCAAAGGCGGCCCTTGTATCCTTGGCTTTGCGAATAGTTCCTCCAAATCTTGTCTGCGGACTGTGTGCCGGGGAAGCAGCCAGCAGGCGGAGGAAGCTCCCTTAAGGCAGTGCCCGAGGCCGGGGATAATCAGTTTCAGTCCCGGCCTCTCCCTGGCTGCAGGGACAGTTGCCTCTTGGCCTCTAGGTGGCACTGTTGTATCTATTGTAAGAAGCACTTCACTTTGTAGCTGCATCCCTGCTATTGAAGCTGGAGGGGGGAAAAAGAGAATAAAATACAGCTCCCTCTTCCTGCTGCCCCCCGCCGCCCTCCGCCTAACGTCACAACCCTTTTCACCTAGGCACAGCTGCTCCATGCAGCCCAAAGGACATTATATCCTGTTTAACCTCATATGATTTATTTAAAATCAGTGGTTCTTTTAGTTCCTTTGCTCTGTGTGCACATATTAAGCTCAGGGATAATTCATTTGAGAGCTAAACTACCCAAGATAACACTTGCCTCTCTCCATTTTACTCCCCCCCGCCATCCCTCCCAGCTCTCTTCCTCGTTGCTGCTCATATGCACACGGTGATGCGAGTGCTGTTGGAAGCAGGGCCGCGGTAGGGTATGTTCCTTGGACCCTGAAGGCGTGGCTTAGTAGGGCAAGTCAGGGCTGAAAGGAGCAGATTGACAGTGCTGTGACAGGGAAGATGGCAACCTGACCGAAACGCGGCAGGGACAGTGATAAGAAAGTCGATGAGTGCCTCTCCCATTCCATTCGTTCTGGCCATCTAGAAAACCTGTCTCCTCCTGGGCTGACAGGTTTGGGCCAAGTGTGAGAATCACATTCTGATGTCTAATTAGAGGTATGAGGTGGAGATGGAGAAGGAATAGCTCAGTCATTAAGATTGCCTCGGGCTTCCCTGGTGGTGCAGTGGTTGAGAGTCTGCCTGCCGATGCAGGGGACATGGGTTCGTGCCCTGGTCCGGGAGGATCCCACATGCCGTGGAGCGGCTGGGCCCGTGAGCCATGGCCGCTGAGCCTGCGCGTCCGGAGCCTGTGCTCTGCAACGGGAGAGGCCGCGACAGTGAGAGCCCCGCGTACCGCAAAAAAAAAAAAAAAAAAAAAGATTGCCTCAGTTTCCCCGGTGCTGAGACTGGAAATCTTACTGACCCATTAGGCAAAGACTTGAGGACAATCGAAAAGGTATTTGCAAAAAATGTGGTAGGGGTTCGGGAGATGGGGACTAATTCTCACAACATCATAGTATACACAGTCTGTCCTTGGTATCCAAGGATTTCGCGTCCGCGGGTTTCGAATCCGCGAATACGGGGGACCGACCGTATCCACGGTACTTCACCATTTTACATAAGGGACTTGAGCATCCGAGGGTTTGGGTATGAGCGGGGGTGGTGGTGGGGTCCCGGAACCAATGCCCTACGGATACCGAGGGGTGACGGCAGTGAACAAGAGGGAAAGATACTGGGAAAATAGATAACATTTGGCGGCACTACTATGTTTGCAAAGACGTTTTTCTCTCTGATGTTAATCATCTCCTTCCCTCCACACAGTGATTTTATCCCTACCTCACCTGGGAGGATCCTGGGTCCATTCAGTGACTTGCTCAGGTTCACAGAGTTAAGGAACAGAGCCAGTTCTTAAAACCGGTATCTGCCTCCAAGTTCTACTCTCCCTGCATAGTTGTTTTATTTTTATCCTGAACAGATTCTTCAGTTGGGAAGCAATATTGAAGTCTAGCCATCAACATTTGCCTTACTTGCCACCCAAGAATCAAATCAAGATATGCTTAGGGCAAAGTAATAAAAGGAGCACCAGGTTTTTTTTTGTTTTTGTTTTTTTTTTTTTAATGAAAATTCTGACTTTATTTTAACCTGAGAAGCAATAACCTTAGGGCGTACTCTTTGTTAGCTTTCAATTTTGCTGTAGTTGTTTTTTGTTTGTTTGTTTTTGTTTTGTTTTGAATTTTAGTTTATAATTTCACCTGTTTGAGTCTTAATGGTACCTTCTGTAAAACAGGTTGAATAAACTTTATCTGGGCCTTGGGAATCAAGGGAAAATAATGTTTTATGAGTCACTCAGGGGTCTTTGAATGAAAGATTCAAGACAAGCATTAGTTTTTATCATTGTTTTAATAGCAATTTATTAAGCCCAAACCTTAGGGAATTATGGAAGAATATATGATTTCCTCTGCCTGATTACGTCTTTGAGTTTTGTAAAAGTTTATAATGGATGAAACAGTACTTAACAGCTTCATAAACCAAACTGTTACGCACGTTTAAATGGTCTTCACTCTTATCATCTTAACTAATGAATTTTGCCAGGCATCTCTGTTATAGCTGTATGATTTATAAAGATTATATTTACTTTTTCTCCTTATAAGAACCTAACGAGACCAAATTGGTCACATGTAATCAGCCACTGGCCTTTTTCATCTCTTCGGGTTTTATTTACGAAAGCTTATTAGAGCAAACGTACTGAGTAATATGCAGCGATAGCTAGCTTTTGCCCAATGATCCCAAACAGCCAACACAGAATGCAGATAATGAAATGACAGGCTGATTAAAATGCAAGGAGAAAAGTAAATGCACTCAGGGCCCATTTCGAAAATCCTTACCTAGGCAGAACACCCATTAACATGTTTTCAACCTAAGGACGTCGTTTTGTACAGAGACCCGGAATGATACTGTAACACGTGTCTCAGAAAATGAGAATTGAGCTCTTTGTTTTCCAGTAGTGCAGGACTGGGTTAAAGTACGACGCACGAGTGGTTGTACGGAATGGTGAGTGCTGTGGCACCAAAGATTGGATGACCCCTAATTCATGACGAGAAACCATAGGACGTAGTCCGCAGGGCTTAAATTCAACAACTGAAATAAATAATAATTTGGACTAACATGGGTATTTTCCTCCTAGAATCTCTTTATTAGAGCCAACATCTAATACAACCTGGATCAATATGACCCAAGTTAGAATTTGTCACATGTCAATCCTCTCTCAGAGACATTAGCAAAGCACATGATGACAGGGCTGGACCAGGCACTCACCACCATCACTGGTGTATCATGACTCTACACAATCTTTTGTTGTCTTTCATCCAGAGCATCTTCTTTTTTTCCCTGTTGTGATGTTCCTTTCTTTTTTTTTTTTTGCTGTGGACCATTTTTAAAGCCTTTATTGAATTTGTTACAATATTGCTTCTGTTTTATGTTTTGGTTCTTTGGCTGAGAGGCATGTGGGATCCTAGCTCCCTGAGCAGGGATCGAATCCACACCCCCTGCCTTGGAAGGCAAAGTGTTAACCACTGGGCCTCCAGGGATGTCCCGATGTTCCTTTCATTTTACTAAAACAAAGACTTGCTGCACTCTCAGCAGAGCATTGACTTGACATTTTCCTAACCTGACCTCAAAGGCCCTTAGGGATGAGGGACAGCTTAATTGTTTTCCCAGATGTCAACCTTAAATGTTTCCATTCCTCTGTAATGTTCTAGTCTGTCATGATTGGCCATTCATAAAACTTTCTGAAATAGTTTGAAACCGTTTATACGTTTGTTTCCTTTCTGTACCACCTGTAATGCATTTGGTGAACAACTTCCTGTATAAAGTTTCAAAGGGTGTCCCCTTGTACTAGTATTTTGAGATCTGTTTTCACCTTCTTCACCTTATTGAAGATTTTATAGTTTAAGACAATGTTTCCTTTCCAGTCTTCATGTTTCTAGGCCACTGATACCCTAAGACCTTGGACCACCAGTTGGTTTGTGAAACATTCTCTTCAGGCTATCCCACTAGGAGAGCAACATTCGGGTTATTTATCGACTTATTCAGGCCTCTGCTCTGCAACTTTGTTTCCTTCACCTAGACTATACTGCACTCATCTAGAATGACCTAAATTAAAGGGTGAAAGCAATTATGGAATCAGAGAATGTTAGAAGCCACCCTTATTGTAGGATGAAGAAAGCCAGGCTTAAAGAAATACGTGACTTGCCCAAGGTCAGACTATTAAAGAGAGAGTTAAAGAGAGACCTGGATTAGAATCGGACTCTCAGGCGGATATTCTTTCCAAGGTCTTGCTTAAGGTCAAACGCACAACTATTGTTTTTTTGTTTGTGGTTGCTGTTGTTATCTAAATGTGGTCAA
Organism: Delphinapterus leucas; assembly: GCF_059928025.1. Classification (NCBI taxonomy): domain Eukaryota; kingdom Metazoa; phylum Chordata; class Mammalia; order Artiodactyla; family Monodontidae; genus Delphinapterus; species Delphinapterus leucas. Next base: position 26,064,006 of record NC_143149.1, read on the forward strand.
AAAGTATCAAGGGTGAAATTGTAAAGTAGGCTACACCTGTCTTCAGTGCTTCTCGGTCCCCTACATGCCTCCCATTCTGGTGAAGTTGTTCCTGGTCGTGCTTGCCGAACACCCAGGGTCTGGTGCCACTCCTGTCTCCCACCCACACCCGTCAACGTAACCTATAAGGGCTGTGTTCCTTGCTGCCCCTTCTGACCTTTTTCTCCCGCCTTCCATCAACCGGCTACATGGCCCCTGCATCGAGATTTCCTAGTCTGGTACCATACGGTGGTCTTGGGACCCTGAGGATAACACTCTAATCGGATACACCACTTCCAGCTGAGATACTCAGGGCCCCAAATTCATGTTTTTTTCCCCTGTCTTCCTCTTATTACAATGACACAAAGAGTGAATATTGTGTAAATAACAAGGTCCTACTGTATAGCACAGGGAACTATATTCAATATCCTGTGATAAGCCATAAAAGGATATTAAAAAAAAGAATTTCTATATGTGTAAAACTGAGTCACTTTGCTGTACAGCAGAGATTGGCACAGCACTATAAATCAGCTCTACTTCAATAAAATAAAAAAAAAAAAAGAGTGACTATGGCGGAGCTCTGGAAATCATGACCGCCCTATGGAGAAGACGATTTTGCACAGAAGGGCCTTTGCACTGTCTATTGCTTTTAGGTGTTGGCTTGGGCTATAGCTGGTCCTATATATGATTCTGAACCCACCTTGCGCATAGAGGTTACAGCTCTGCCATTTTGATCCTCCCCCATCTTCAGGTCCTTTCCTCCCAGAAGAAGGTACGGAGGTTGAATAACCATGGATGTGACTAGACAAGGAACTCAGCCAGAAGCAGCATGAGAGCACCTGGGAGAGGGCATCTGAAGGCAAGAACGCTCAAGGGAGGGGCATATGGAGATGAGGGTGGAGTAAAGGACAAAGGAAAGTAGGTTTTCCTGTTCCCACGGTTTCATTTTTTTATTACATCTCTCCTCCCACAGTTTTGGTTCACTTTTCCTCATTTTGCTTTGTTTTCTAGTTTTTCATCTCTTTCCTGAGTTTCTCCTGTTCTACTTCCTGCAGTGACCTTGTAGGCACATTTCTTCTTGAACTGCTGAGCAATTTTTCTCCGCTACATCGTCCTGGAGAAGTTTCCCCTGGTGAACTTTCTCCAGGTCTCCGCCTATTGGTTTTAGATATTCTTCACATCTGCCTGTGTTGTTTGGGCTTCTGGATTTGACTCCTTTGCATTCTGAGTCTCGAAAGATGATATTTCAGAGCTTAGTGCCTTCACTCCTTCTATCTGAAGCGTCTGAACCTAAAAGAATTCCCCAAATTTGACACTCCACATTTATGAGCATCTTGTAATAGCAATGGCGGATGTTATCATGTGTCTATCACCTTGAAGACTGCAAAGTGTATCTGCAGGGCTTGCCTCACGGAGCTGCCCAATCTGCCTGCTGTGTAAAGGTTCCAGGTACCTGATGTTTCTGCCCTCCTTATCATTGTAAACTCACGAGTAGAAATGCCACTAATTCCTCCTTTCCAAACTTCGCCCCCTTGTTGAAGAATGCTCTGCACACATGGGCACTCAATTCTCTAAACGGTAACTCTCAATCCTGAGCTTCAATGTCCCCAGTACAGATGTACTGTAACTTAAGAAAATCCAATATATAAAAACTAGAATTTAAAGAGAAATATATTATTTGTATTACAAAAGAATTTATCATAGGGCTTCCTCTAATAGCAAACTCCTTTAGTGGATTCAAGTTACTTTTTTTCTTAGAAGGCAGTTTAACTTATATGGAAAAAAATAGATGGATTGACAGGGTCATATTGATTGCATAAAATAAAAACCTTTGCTTCTTTGTGACTAAGGGCTAGGTACCTCTTTTGATCATATGGTTCTGTCATATACAGAGGTAACTATTTGTCATTATTATGAACCACAAGTTCTCAATTTATGGAAATGGAAAGTATTCAAGGTTAAGGGAGCACAAGAGTGAAAGAGCAATGATCTCCCGGGTTTCAGCCCAGAGATTAAGATCTATCCTATCACAGGTAACTTGAAAGGGAATTGGACACACACACATACAACATCCTCCCTTTCCCAGGTAGGAAGAGTGCACAGCACTGGCCTGCAACCCAGAACGACCCTGGCTTTGCTTGTGGACCTCCCCCAGCCTTGCGCTGACCTGTCCTAAGCTCTGTGACGCTCAATCTTTGCCCTCGTGGATAGCTTTCCCAGGGACCAGGTCATATCCATGCTGCAGGACCGGGCAAGGAAGTGGACACAAACGTTCCGCAGCCGGCTCAGCTCAGCCACGGTGGAAACACTCCCGCACTGGCTTTCCTCTGATGGAAATAGTCCCGACCTCTCAGCCCTTTCTCTCTCTCTCACTCTTGAAAGCCAATTTCCTGCTTCAATCTTATTCTTATGAATAGAAACACGGAGCTTGCATGGAGAATGAGAAACTACTGTATCATAGGAAGCAATCACACAGAACACAAAAAGCCATTCAAAGTAATTAAACTACTCCCATCCCCTTTTCTATATTTCTTTTCAGCTCCTCGCTGATGGGCTGTTTATCTTCGTCATCACAACTGCGGCAGCCGCAGCGGCGGAGGGAACGGCAAGCCGTTCTGTGCCTCGGCTGATGCCCAGAGGCTAGAATTCAAACACTTTCATTCTTGGCTGCCAAAGCGTTTTAGCTTCCGAAAAGCAAGGGAGGCGAACGCCATCACCCCGTAAGGAAATACATACATACATACATACATACATACATAAAGGCCCGGGGGTGAGAGAAGCTTCTGGGTGATTTTCCACTTGTCGGAGGAAAGGGGGTGGGACCGGTCAGGATAGGGTGGGGGGCAGGGGAAGGATGGGGGAGCTCATTGTTTCCAGCTCCTGGAAGCTTTTGCTCTCTTCAGCTGGGGCAAGGAGGCTGCAGCTCCGGTCCCAGCTGTGCAGGAGTTTGCAGGCCATCTAAGGAGAGGGTGATGTGTCTCCAGCAGGCTTTGCCTGGGGAGGCGACAGCGGGGCGGGAAGGTGGAAGCCGCTGGTTCTGACTGAGCAGGGCTGAGTTAACAGGGCTCCCCGTGTTACTTCTGGCATAGATGCCCTTTTCCAGGGCAGTGGCAGAGAGAGAGGCTGAGAGGTTTGCCAGAGGGCTTAAACAAAAAATTTCCCCCTTGTCCTGGTCCCAGCGGGTCTGTGGCTGCGGCTTCAGAGAGTGGGTACCTTGGATAGCGTCAGGGGGCTTAGAGTTGGAGAAAAAAGGAAGAGCTCAAAGTGGGTCAGTAGCCTCTGCTCTGCCATCAGCCCAACCTCACTAGTGCAGCTGGAATGTATTTGTTCGCTGGTGAAAATCAATGTTTCTTCAGAATACATGGTGATGGGGCACTGGTGAGAAAGCCTGGGGAGGTTTGCCCAAGAAAACGCTTCTGGGCTGTCAAGAAGTCGGTCACTCAGTCAAGAGGACTTTTTAGGTGGGAACTGAGAGCTGTCACAAAGGACCCACGTGAGAAATCTCGTAACAGCAGGATCTCCAAGGAGCAGGCTGGGCTGCTTCGGAACATGACTCCCTTGTGTGGACTCTCGCCTGCTCTTACCCCTAAAGGACCAGCTCTGCTGCTCCCCTTTTTGGGTTTTAAGAAACTTTGCATCTAACAGGCAACCTCTCCCAGATTGAAAATTGTGCTGAAGATGGTCCATAAAAAGCCAAATCAAGCTACACGGACCATCTCAATTTTAAAGGCTAAAGGACTTGCATTCCATTCCTCACTCACCACTGCCGCCATAGACTCATTGTAGCAGGTTTAGCTTCCTGGTTTCTGTCAATTTCATGGCAGGTCCTGAGGCCCTGGATCCGCTTCTTCCCCAGTCTCACTGACCCTGCGCGTGGAGTTGCCTGTTTGGTTTAATTTGGGGAGCTGGCACCTTGCCCATTCCCTCCTGACAGACCTGCAGTATTCAGTGCTCATTTTGCGTCTGTCATTCTCTTTTGTACGCAAGGCAGTTTAACATGCACTAAATGCAAATGGGCAATGTATACTCTGCGTTTTATTAACTCTCACTTGAGCCTGTTGTTGCCATAGATGGCTCTGCCTTGCCGGGATTCATCAGCAAGACCCTCAGTACTTGGTTTCCTCTGCTTGCCCCTTCTCATTTCTGAAAGCTGCTTGTATACGAGGTCTATTTTCTGCAGAGGCCACTGAGCCCTCCTCCTCTGGCTTGTGGGGTGATGGGTACACCCACACTCCAGATGGCAAAATCTTTATGGGACAGTGTACTTCAATCATGACCCAGATTTGGAGGCGGGGGTCGGGGGAGAGTGGAGAGAAAGGCTCCTTGTGCACCTGTCACCTACCTTATAAGTGAATATTTCAGCAGATAGAGAACAATGAAAATATTTCCTGATAGGTAAATGCAAATGTTGCTGCCTAGACAGGAACATTAAATCCTTTCCCCCCATTTAAACATTTTTTTTTTTTTTTGCAGTACGCGGGCCTCTCACTGTTGCGGCCTCTCCGGTTGCGGAGCACAGGTTCTGGACGCGCAGGCTCAGTGGCCATGGCTCACGGGCCCAGCCGCTCTGCGGCATGTGGGATCTTCCCGGACCGGGGCACGAACCCGCGTCCCCTACATCGGCAGGCGGACTCTCAACCACTGCGCCACCAGGGAAGCCCCCCATTTAAACATTTTTAACAGGACCTAGTCTTGCAATAATTTCACTCGCTTTGCAAAAGTGTTCAATATGCTAAATGAAAATGGTCATTCAATTTATTCTCTCAGTAGGAATCCTTGTAAGGTACAAGGGAGGTGGGGTATTGCCTACTGAAAATTAAATTGAGTCTCTGGGCGCAATGGCAAAAGATCTTGGAATTCTTGACTGCCAGGGCAAGTAGATTGACATTCAAAGGTCATCGGGGTTAATACGCCTCCTTAAATACTCACCTTACTCCTTAGGGTGGCTTCAAGTAATGCGACAGATTTTAATTCTGACTTCTGGGTGAGAATTGGAAGTAGTAAATCAAGGGAAAATGCATTCTTATAATATTTTCTTGGAGACGTAGCCAGTGAATATTTCTGGTTTGAGGACAAGAGGGTATCCACAGTTGAATGTCAGACACAGGGCTGGGGGAGACACATCGTGCTAGCAGAGTGCATCTGTCAAGGTCCTGGAAGGTTGGAGTGGCTGTAATTGCTTCAAAGCTGTGGCTGTATTTGAGAGGGCAGTCAGAACCCACAGCCATACAGCACAAAGGTCTACTACTTTATATATTTAAAATCATACTCCATCCTATCAACTTTGATTTCAGCAGGACTTCCGTGTGTGGAATTTAAAGTTCCCTTTTTTTGTTTCATAATATATTATCCGTGAGGATGTTGATAATTTGAGAATGTTCCAAATTATCCTTGGTGTAAGCTCAGTGATAAGGCTTAGCTCCTGTTTTGTGGTTACGGTAACTCGCAGTTGCTTTATGATTTGTGGAAGTGGTTGACCCAGCAAGGCAAAGCCTTGTGCAAATTAAATAGGAGAATTAAAATTAAAAAAAGAATCAAACAAACACTTGAGGGATTTGATTTCATAAGTTTGAGGGTTACTTATTTTGTTTGTGTCAAAACAAAACTGTGAGGCAGGGCAGTTGAGTGAGGTTATTTTAGGTCCTTTGTACTCGAGTGACGTATAGGCTATCCAGTAATCATTTTTTAAAAAATTAAGTTTTTTATTTATTTTTGGCTGCATTGTGTCTTCGTTGTTGGGTCTTCGTTGCTGTGTGCAGGCTTTCTCTAGTTGAGGCGAGCTGGGTCCACTCTTCGTTGCGGTGCGTGGGCTTCTCATTGAGGTGGCTTCCCTTGTTGCAGAGCTCGGGCTCTAGAGCACAGGCTCAGTAGTTATGGTGCACAGGCCTAGTTGCTCTGTGGCATGTGGGATCTTCCCGGACCAGGGTTCGAACCCATGTCCCCTGCATTGTCCCCTGCATCCACCACTGCGCCACCAGGGAAGTCCCAGTAATCATTTTTCAAAACAAAAATAGTATTTCTTCTGAATAAAAAAAATCAGTGCTTGTTTAGAGTTTGATGGTTAGGATCTCCATTTGCTGAGTGGACATGTGGCAGTCTGCATTATTAGAAATGGGGTCCTCGTTCAGAGATTGTATGTTGGTGGGCGGTATTATTCTGGGCTTTCCAGAGAAACAGAATAAATGGAAGAGGGAGGGAGGGAGGGAGAGAGATAGAGAGAGAGAGAGAGAGAGAAGTGAGATTTATTATAAAGAAATAGTCCGTGTGATTATGGAGGCTGAGAAGTTCCAAGATCTGCAGTTGGTAAGCTGGAGACTTGAGAGAACTTGGAGTACAGTTCCAGTCTGAGTCCAAAGGCCTGACAACCAGCAGAGCGGATGATGTATATTCCATTCTGACCCCAAGTCCTAGGACAGGAGAAGACCACTATCCCAGCTAGAAGACAGTCAGATAAGGAGAGAAAATTCTCTCTTACTCTGCCTTTTTGTTCTATTCAGCCCTTGGACAGATGGGGTGATGCCTACCCACCTAGGGAGGGCAATCTGCTTTACACAGTCTGTGGATTCAAATGTTAATCTCCTCCAGAAACACCCTCACAGACGCCCAGAGTACTGTTTAATCAAATATCCGGGCACCCTGTGGCCCAGTCAAGATAACACATTAAATGAATCATCATGAGGGAATTGTAGAGGCTTAGCTCCATGTGTCAGCTCTGCAGTGTCTACTAAAATCCCTGGAAAATAATTTCTTAAAGCTGTACCCTGCTTAGTGGGGTGATATGATCCCATAAATTGCAATCTTAAAAACACCCCAAAGAAAGAACTGTTTCAAAGAGACAGGATACACTTTCATCTGCTCTTGTTCTCCCAACTCATACCGGCTCTGCCTACCCCTCAGACCATTTTTTATTAAAGAGTCACATAATTGGAGAAGGTTGAAACAGCGCCCAGGATTCAGGATAGTATATGATCTACTAATCCTTTCAGTGGGCAACTGGGCTCTCCTTCAGTACACCTTTGCGAAATAAGTTTCTCATGGCAGCCTTTGCTGCGGGTCCAGAATTTAATCATCACACACTCTTGCATGAATAGATACAAATGCAGCTGTACCAGGTCAAGAATACAGCCTTCAGCCTGTGCCCAGGCTTAAAAATCACCAGCACCTTCAGAAGAGAAGGGCTCTTCATATCACTAGTGTTGCCATTTTGGAAATGTCAATAATTACTGAGTGTGTCCCATGGAAGGCTTTGGTTCTGGGATATGAAGTGAGAAAGATGACATTAGCTTTGCAGGCCCCCTTGTATAGCAGGCATCCGCTTTCTGCCATCGTGTTTATATCTCTTAGGAATATTTTAAACCCCTTTGGCAACTGAACACACTTTCCACTGACTATGGGATATTAATGGTTATATAAACAAAGAACCAGTGAAACTAATTGAGAACAGAAAAATTTAGTCAAACAGACATTTAGAGTCCAGGGTGGGGGTAGGGGAGGAAGTGGATAGCAGGAAATAGGCAACACAATACCAGATAATCTTTTTTTTTTTAATATATTACCCCCAGTGAATTTATTGAATGTGTGAGCAGGTTGTCATGAAACAAAAGCAGCCAAGCTGAATGGTCAATTCAGTCAATTAGCACTGGCTTCTTTTCAGGCTCGTTCTCAGAGGTGTGCATAAATTATGCAGGGTTGGCTCCAGGCTTTTGGGCAGGTGAAACCTTTGCAAGAGAGCAGTCTCTTTGCCCTCTCAAAATGTGCTACATTTGCAACTCCTAAGGCTGTGTGGTTTTCTATCATGGTAGGGTTGGACTGGAGATGAAATTCTTTGTAGTTTGAAAACCTGAAACCAATATGATTTGGAGCCAGAAAAGAATGGGCCCGGTGATTGTGAATCTAGCTGTTGGGCTCTTTCAACCAGACAGAAACTTGCAAGATGAGTAAAAGGGCTGAAATCTATACACATTTCCTTGCATGTTATTAAACTGAGAAGTAAAGATTTGTGACTATTTCCCCAACCCTGTCTCCTTCAATCAGATATCAGTTCACCATCCTTGAACCCCCTTGCAATTTTGTGCTTTTTCCTCTTCCTCTTTTTCTTTCTTCTACTTCTTCAATCAGACACTATAGTTTTTTAAGCATTTGTGTTATTTCATTTTACTTCACCCTTCTTGCATTCAGGAATGTTCATATTTATCTTCTTATATTTCCCAGCTTCCCAGCACAATGAATTATGCATATATTTTGCAAATAAGTGAATGAATGAATGAATGTATAACCAACTCGATTTGAACTTTACTAGGTTTCATGTAGAACAAGAGGAGTGATTCAAATTCACAAAGAGACAGTACACTCTAAAATGCTGGTAGTTGAATCTGAATGTCAAAATCACTTATTTTTTAAAACGAAGAAAGCCTTTTCCCTATGGTGCCTAGAGGGGCATAGTTATTTTTGAAAATGTTGGACTGACGATTCCTGCAGGTTTGTATCATATGAAGAAAAAATTCAAAATTGTAACACTTTTGTCCTAAATCAGTTGTTTTGGAGACTATCTCCTTTACTGCATGTCTTAAATTTTAACTTGTGAAACACGGCATGTATTGGGTTGGACAAAAAGTTCGTTTCGGGTTCGTAACCTCTTACAGAAAAACCCAAACGAGCTTTTTGGCCAACCCAATATACAAAAAGGTTTATAAAATGTATATATCCAGTTTAAAGAATGATTTTAGAATAAACATCCATATACCCACCACTCAGGTTAAGAAATAAACTATTACCTTAGAAGCCTTTGCGCTTTCTAAGTCTTTTCACACATCCCTCTCTTGCCCTCACAGACAACCACTAGATGTGGAGTGAAACATTCCCTGGTTATTCTTTATACTTTCAATTTCTTTTCTTTATACTTGTAATAAGTACATACCTATGAATAGACAGTCAACAGGGTCTAGCTTAGTGTTTTCTAAATTATATATAATAACGTTCTTGGAGGGAAAGATTTAATCTCATGAAGATGTCAATTATTCCCAGATTGGATTAAATTTGTTTCCCAGATTGAACAAAATTTACATAGATTTAGTAAATTTCAATTAAAATCTGTGTTTCTGTGGAGTTTGAAAATATGCTTCTAAAATTTATACAGAGTAGCAAAGGGTCAAAAACAGCCAAGACATTCCTGAAAAAGTGGCAGAAAGTATGTATGTGTGGAATGGGAGGCTTTACCTAACAGACACCAAGATTTCTTACAAAGCTAGAGCAATTAAGACAGTGTGGCGTTGGTGCAGAGATTGACAAGTAGACCCACACAGCAAGATAGTTAGATCAGAAGCAGGTCCATGATTGTATGGGAACTTGATATACAGCAGAGGAAGCACTGCAGACCACCAGGAATAAAAATGAACTATCTAGCAAACCATTATCCATATGGACAAAATAAAATTGGATGTCTACTTCAAACCATGCACGATAATACACGCCTATTGAATTAAATATGAATATGAAAGTTAAGAAAGTCAAAACTATAAACATTTGTGAAGAAAATATAGGAGAATATCTTTCTCAACTCTGGCTGTGAATGACTTCTTTCACAAGATGAATTTAAAAAAATACAAACATAAAGGAAAAGGTTGATAAATTCAACTACATTAAAAAATAAGAACTTCTGTTCATCAAAAGACACCATAAAGAGACAAATCATAAACTGAGAGAAGATATTTGCAGCAAATGTAGCTGGCAAAGATTTAGTATCCTGAACATATAAAAACTTCCCATGAATCATTAAGCAATAGGCAAACAACTAAATTTTAAAATGGGCAAAAGACAGGAATATAAATTTCAGAGGCGAGGTTACCTCTAACCCATAAACACATGAAAAGATGCTCAACGTCATTAGTATTCAGTGAAATGCAAATTGAAATCACAATGAAACTTTATTGCATATCTACCAGATGGGCAAAAGTTAATAAAAGGTCTCTCTCTACCATTTGTGAGAATGTGGAGAAACAGGACAGGATCGCTCATCCACTTCTAGGGTGGAATGTAAACTGGTTCAAAAAAGTGTGACTTGGGCTTCCCTGGTGGCGCAGTGGTTGAGAGTCCTCCTGCCGATGTAGGGCACGTGGGTTCGAGCCCCGGTCCGGGAAGATCCCACATGCCGCGGAGTGGCTGGACCCGTGAGCCATGGCCGCTGAGCCTGCGTGTCCGGAGCCTGTGCTCCGCAACGGGAGAGGCCACAACAGTGAGAGGCCCACGTACCGCAAAAAAAAATAAAATAAAATAAAATAATTTTTCTCTTATTCTTGTAATTTGCTGTTATTATCATGGAAATCATATCTTTTTAAGACTGTAGAAAATTCTCCCTTCTGGTTGTTTTAATAAAAGATTGTATTTAGGGATGTCAGTTGAAACTTGATTGTGAGCTACATTTGAATTAGGGAGCCGGAAGAAATGAACTTAAGATTAACCAGTGTTCAGAAAGACAGAAATCATCTTACTATGACCACTAAGGCTTGGTCCCGAGACAAGTCATTTTATTTCCACCCATGGCAAAGAGAGCTTTCAGAGAATGACTCCAGGCAGACTAGAGGTATTATATCTCTCAGTGCATTTCTTCTCATTCTCTTTTTCTTAGAAGACCATCTCAAAACTTTAGGAGACTTTTGGGGGCTTTTCTTTGGGCTGTCTGTATTATTGAATTCCCCAGTGTGTCAAAGAAAAAGCTCTAAAGTCATAGAATGAGAATTAGAGAATATTGCTTAAATGGAAAAAAGCTCTTCTAGTGTGTTTTTCGATAGCTCATGGATCACTCTTTTTCACTGCACTTTTATGTCACTTAGCTTTGTGCCTTAATACTATCTAATGCGCCATCCTTTATATGAAACGGTTCTAGGAACTGACCTAGACTGTTTCCTCATCTACTGGCCCCTCTGCAGGATTAAGTTTTGTCACGGATGGTTCAGAAAGAATTTAAAGTGATTAAACTATGTCATGTGATCGAGTTTACAAAAGGGACCTGCTGATGTGAATGAAATGGACTTTAATTCTATCATTATAATGAAATATCTTTAACTCCCAAACAGATATTAATATCATTTCTGCTCAAAAATCACTGCAGAACTTTTCATGCCATAACATCACCCACAGAATTCCAATTTGCTGTAGGTATTACAAGCATCATTGAATCTTCTGGGCCAAGAAAACCCCCAAACAAACCACCAAACCACCAAACCACCAAACCTGTGCCAGGGGCTCTCTGTAGCCTGGATCAGTAGAGATTTTCTCTTGTTCTGGACTGCAGTAAAAAGTTCCATCCTTGGTACATAAGTCACAGCAACACATCCACAATGCCATGTGTTGGTTTCAAAAAGCTCACCCAAGCACTGGGCCATTTTTTGTAGTAGTGGTAGGGGATATAAAGTAGAGCAACTTGTCTTTCACTTTGGAGGTTAACCAGTCTAGACCACTGCACTTCCAGACAGTTCACTGAGTTGAATCATCTTGGCGTTCGTTGCCCATCTTCCATCACAACTGTGTCTGTCCAAAGGCATTCAAGGTACCTGCTGCTTCTTGTTCACCACGTTGTATTCATGTGATGTTACTAATAACGTGGACCAGTATGATGTTCTAGGAAATGGGGAGACCATCAGAATCCCTGTGAACAAAAATATGGCAAAAGTTTGGTTGGTTGATGTGCCCTGGAGCAAGAGAGTGAAGTTATATTTCTGACCAAAAAGAGAAAGTAATCCACTTCTGGTGATTTCTGTTCCACGCTTTAGAGAACGAAGCATTTTCCACATCAGTACTACATACCAGGTGCTTCACTTTGTGTTGACTTGCTCCAGTAAAGAGACAATGTCTGGAATAGCAGGTTGATTTTACGATTAAGTTTATGATAATTTACTGTCCTTCTTCAAGACCCATCTGCCTTTTGCACAAACCAAGCCAGAGAGTTAAATGGGAATGGTAAGAATCCTCACCCCTGAATCTTTCAAGTTATTGGTAGTGGCACTAATTTCTAATACCCCAGTATTGGTTCTGGTTCACTACTGTGATCAAGAGATGGGACCCTAGGGACATCCTTTATGTGCTTCTTACAGTCTAGTCCTCCACCATTGGCCAGAGAACTAGTGAAGGTGTTTTGCTAGTTTTTGACCATCCTATTTCAACTCTATATTTAACTATTCTGGGAGAAATAGCCATAGGATGAACTAGACCCATTATGAAATAGACTGGAGCCAAAATTTGCTATCAAACCCACATAAGCTCTGGTAGACCTCAGAATATCTGAGGGACTTATGCTTCAGTAAGTTTGACATATTAGATATCTGGGGAGGGAGTATCTTCAAATTAAAAAAATGGGAGTCTCATTAAAAAAGATTTTATTGCATAGTTGGGCTCTCAAGATGTAAGGAGATCTTCATGGGGCAAGGAAAAAGAAAAGGAGGAAATAATATAAGCTGAAACTAAAATTGTAAACAATGAGCACATTTGAAGAGGTTCTCAGCAGGGGTTTTACATCGCCTGCATAATTTTCCTCTGTGGCCCTGTTTTTCTGAGGACATGTGAATAATCCTTTCCTACTATAGAAAAAGTGCTTTGGGCAGGGGAAAAAATGAGGGGGTTGAACTCAAGACTCCCAGATATAACGTGTGAGATTGGGAATAAACCGCGGAGATCCCAGATAGGTAGAGCCTCTGGCTTCCAGCAGAAGCAAAACCAAATAATGTAAGGAGGAACGTCTTCTCAATTTAAATTCTGGCCTCTCCCACAGGCTAAAATCAACATTATGAGCTCACAAATCATCCTGAGGGAGAGAAATAATAGATTTAGTTCCTCAAACATTTCAGATGATGGAACTATTATGTATGGATATAAGACAACTATGTGTATTGGTTTTCTATTGTTACTGTAACATATTACCACAAACCTAGTGGGTTAAAAAAGCAAACAAATTTATTTTTGTACAGTTCTGGACTTTAGAAATCTAAAATCAAGGTGTTGGCTGGAATGTGTTCATTTCGGAGGTCTCAGAGGAGAATATGTTTCTTTTACTTTTCCAGCTTCTAGAGGCTGCCTGCATTCCTTGGCTCACAGCCCCTTCCTCCATCTTCAAAGTGCATCACTCAACTTCTGGTTCCATTGTCCCATCTCCTTTTTCTGACTTTGCTCTTTTTTTTCTCTTATAAAGACTCTTGTGATTACATTACCTTGGGTCCACCCAGATAATCTCCCTATCTCAAGATACTTAATCACATCTGAAAAGTTCCTTTTACCATATAAGGTAACATATTCACAGTTTTGGGGGGTTAGAATGAGAATATCATTGAGGGGAGGTACATTATTCTGTGTACCACACTATGCATGAATATTTAAAGATTTTTTTAAAAAGAATGGAATCACAAAAATGACAAGCACCATAGCAATATATGAGTAACCATATAGATTTGAAAAGAACTAGATAAAAATGTTAAAATAAAATGAAATTGTCAGTTTAAAAAAAAAAAAGTTTAAGATGTGGGCCAAACAACACAGTAGATGCAGCTGAAGAGAGAACTAGTGAACTGGAAGATAAAATTGAATAGTAATTCAGTTGGATAAAAAGGAAGAAAGGATAAAGAAACCAATATTAAGAATGAAAAAAAGGACATTACTACATATTTGACAGTTAAAAAATGAAGATATAAATAATTTTATGAGCAAATATTTCAAAATTGAGTAAAGTAGGTAATATTTTGAAAAAAAATACAACTTGCCAAAACTGATACAAGAAGAAATAAACAATTTTATGAGTATAAAAAAAATCTTAAACCTACTATTTTCTTTCCACAAAGAAATCTAGGCCCAGATTGTTTCACCTGAGAATTCTAGCAAACAAATACTAAAAAAGCCAAGTCAACCCAACACAAATTTATCCTTTTTACTGGTCATGAAGCTATTGTGTCCCAACTCCAAGCCCATTCTTTAATACTTTGCTTTCTGATGCCAGAGCTGGGATTTTGCAATTCACAGTTCTTTTTGATTGGCTTCCTGTTAGGCTCTGTAGAAAGAGTGCACTAGGGGGAGGCTGGAAAAAAGGAGGTGGAATTATATAATACCAAATATCAAAAAAATTATATATTAATTAAAAAACAGATTATAAAAATCAAAAGACAAAGTAGATAGTGGTCAAAAGAGAAGTCATATACAATGAAGACCAAATATAATCTGTGAATTTTGTGAGGTAACCGTTGTACATTTAGGGAGAGCTGCTGAGGGGTAATGATGGGGCAGAAGCCAGATTAGAACAGGTTTACAAGTGAGTAGACAGTAACCATGGAGACCTATGGTGTGGGCTGGTGCTCACTATTTCTGGGCCCAGATGGTACTGCAACTATAGGTTTCAGGTCTTTAGCAGCTATATTTTGACATGGCTGGAACAAGCATGGACTGACAGCATGGACCCCAAGTTCTAAATATTATGAGGCTTAAGTGTGGATTAGATATTAATTCAGGGTTTTATCTAGAGTTAGCTCCATAAACCATACATTGGTATTGCAGAGCTAATATATTGTGGTTGATTGATTCACCCTAGTTCTTTTAATGTCAAACTTTGTTGTACAATAAAATTGTTCTTGATGATCCAGGCCACCTGAGAATTTTCCATTCGACCCTGGTTTTCTATTAACACAGAAATTTAGTCTTCTTCCATAGCAGATGTCTATGCCTCTAAGGGAGTCAAACTTTACTACTTAATTAATAGTAAATACGATCCGGTTATAGGATTAGATGGCCCAGTCCATTAAAACAGTCTTGAGTCCAAGCTCCTGCCACTAGTTACTTGTGTTTGGGTAGGAGATTTGGCAGGAAGGAAAGCTTTGCTCCTGCAGGCTATTTCCAGGAAGTGACTTTCATCTGAACTACATTCACGGCGGTTCTCCTTGGTGTCACATCTCGTGCTGTGTTGGAAGACCTTGGTTTTACAGAACAGCTACAGCAGTGTTGCAGATGAGCTGACAAAAAGGTCATGGCAGGGAGTCTATTAATGAGGGAACCTCAAAAATTTTGTGAAGGAAAACCTCCTTCCTGGGATCAGTATTAAAATTTTTATAAATAATGTCCACATGTGCTTAAAATGAGAGAGTTTGGTTCAGTTTATGAAGTTTACCTTTTGCATAAGATTCAAGTAATTTATTAGGCCATGGAACTTCCCTTGGTCCTTAGGGAACAACCAAGAAGGGCAAAGAGGCACAAAGCAATTCATGTGCATCCCTTGAGGAATAACGCAGGCAGAGAGCCATCCAATAAGAAGCCTCTCTGCTCCTCCATGAGCTCCCTCCAGGTACCACTTGACTGCTTGATTCTCTCAGGACTTCTTTGTTTCTTCTTTCCTGGGAAATGGAGCCTCATTAGCCTGTTTTCCTTACCTTCAGAATTTTTTTCCCCCCAATAACAACTTGTTCCCAGACTTTAAAGACACTGGATAAAGAGGAAAAGCTGGAACAGGACACCTGCTAATCTCAGTCCGATCTAAACAGAGTCACAGTAGTTGGTCAGGGTCCCAGGGAGAGCAGATCAACAGGAAATGTTAGCTGATGGGGAAAAGGAATCTACCCTGAAATGTCTTCTTCACATTTCTCTTGTTCATTCTCTCTTTCTCATTTTTGTTCATGGCAGGAAGTATGTATATCTTGTGTTAAAGAAGCCATCAATCATCTTTTATAACCCAGGGGTGTATTTCATTTGAGTGTGTCTTCAAGGTAAAGTGTGCCCTACAGAACGCACAATGCAAAGGTTTTTAGACTGTTTGAATTCAGACACGTCATCCTTCATAGGAAGAGACAATTTCCAGTATCTTTGGGCAATTGTATGATATTGGGCCACGTGGTAGATTGTTAAGTATCGACTTCCAATGAGTCATACCTTCTAGTATCCAAGCACTTATGTACTCCTGTCCCACAAGGACTTGAACTGGGCCACTGTCTTTCTTTGGCCAGTGATCCAAGTTGCCATGTCAAAAGCCAGAATGAAAGTCCACAGAGAGAGAGAGGGGCTGAGCCATCCCAGCTGTCTCTGCTAAGCCCAGTTGCTAGCTGTCCTGCCAGCTGAGTGAGCCACATGGATGGTCCACCGAGAGAGCACAGGAAGGACCACTCAGTCAGTTTACAGGATCATGAGAAATAAGGTCACCTCTTTTAAGAAAAGCAGTAAGTTTTGGGGTGTTTTGTTGCACAAATATAACTAAAATGGGTCAGGACCTTATATTTTAATATTACATTAATTTTTGGCATATTTTTGAGGGTAATTATATTTATGATATTTCACAGCAAATCACTATGTGTAGACCTATACATATCCCTGCATGTATACATTAAAATATGACTCTACAGGAAGAATAGATTGGTGGTTGCCAGGGGCTGGGGGTGAGGGAAATGGGGAGGTGCTTGTCAAAGGGTGCAAACTTCCAGTTATAAGATGAACAAGTTCTGGGGATCTAATGTACAGTATGGTGACTATAGTTAACAACACTGTTATATATACTTGAAAGAAGTTAAGAGAGTAGATCTTAAATGTTTTCACCACACAGACACACACACGCACACACACACACACACACACGTAATTATGTGAGATGATACAGATGTTAACTAATCTTATTGTGGCCATAATTTCATAATCTATATGTACATCAAGTTATCACTTTGTACACCTTAAACTTCCACAATGTTTTATGTTAATTATATCTTAATAAAGCTGGAAAAAAATTTTTTAAATGACTATATAGAAATGGGACAAATTTCCATAAGGCAAAGCCAAAATCTGTTCCTTTGCTCAGGACTGTATGTGTATATATTGTACAACTAAGGGTGGTAAGAGATTATAAGGGTTGGGTTGAAGGGTATGTGTAATTGGGTGACTAGAGAAGACTATGGCTGTGTGTGTGTTTGTTACATGCATGTGCATTCAGAGAAAATGAGAGAGAGAGAGAGAGATCAGGGAAGTGATTAGAGGAAGGTAGTTAAGTAGATGGGGTTCTCGGTGGGTGATGATGCTCTAAACAGCACAGGTGGGAGAAACATGCTAACTTCTGAGTTCAGGACCTAATGATTAAAACAATTTCCATGTGGCATTGAAGCAGTGGCTCATAATTAAAAGTCAGATGAATAAATGAATAAAAACATTGGTATTCCAGGGGATTCATTCTTAGGGTTCTTTTTACTTTTTCATTATAGCGTTTGAAATTCTTTGCAAATTAAACGTGTAATGTTGGAGCCACAAAGAAAAATGGGGCATTAAAAAAGCAAATAATCTTACTTTATACCAAGTTGCCTATAGACTGTCCTATGATAGTCCGGATTTTTTTTTAACTACACAGGACACAGAAAAGCATAGACTTTTCCCGATGAATAGGAAAACACAATATATTAAAAGATATTCATAATCAGAATTATGTTTGTAAAGCAATGCTGAGCCTTATTTAAAACATTCTTTCTAATGTGTGTGTACACATGTATGTATGTGTGTTTTGCAAAGCACATTTTCAGTAGCTAAGATGTTCTCCGAGTTGAGGTTTCACAGCCCTCGTACCGTCATTGAGGGCACTGAGGCTTTAGTAGAAGGACAGCGATGGGTTACCACCTCCTTGTCTGAACCGCTTTGTTCTGTGTGTACATGTAATGCCCGTTTGCATGAAACAAAATAAATCCTCTTGCAATAAACACTTCCCACAGATCTGCAAAGTAGTGAAGAAATTATGCATAAATAATTACTTTTGATTTATAATAAGCAATTAAAATGTACATGACCAACCACCCATCCACACACACACACACACACACACACACACACACACAGATACATCACACATATTAAAAGACACCACCACTGCTGCACCCCTTTGGGATCTAAACCTCTTGTCTGTGTCTGGCATAGAAACCCACATTTTTGTTAGTTGGCAATAATTGGAAGCAGTATTAATCAAATCCTTCTCACTGCTTCCCTAATTGTCTTGCTATTATAACAGCGATGATTTCTTCGGAAGAAATCACTTGATGTGAAGCAAAGCGCTATTTGCCAAACGCCCCATCCAGACTCACCAGGTTAGATGGCTTTCTTCCTCCCCAGTGATTGATAAGAACACAAATGGAAAGGAAGCACATGTGGCCGTGGGATGTGCTGTGTCAGATGCTCCTTGGGGTCTAAGGATACCTTGCCTTGCTGAGGAGTATGAAGGAGAATCTCAATGGTCTTATTTCTAAACAATTAGCTTAAGGACTCTTCTCTGTGCTCATAAATCATTTAAAATTACAATCTTCCCTCTTCTCACTTTACACCCTCCACCTGCATCACAGGGCTCCACTGTCCACAGCACATTCTCTGTGAAAATTAAGGAATCCCTAAGCCAGTGTCAATGGTGAGGTCGTTCACAATGAGTTTGCAATGAGTTTGGGTTAAACGACTGTACTTTGGTTTAAAAGCAGTGTTGCTGAAAGTGTGGTCTGGAGACCAGTGCTTCCACAAGGGTGAATGGCACTCCAGGGGCTGTGTAATGTGTTTGCACTTGCTCTCCCAAGGCTGTGCTTAGAATTTTCCTGGGAAATAAACACATAGCAAAAAAAGTTTCTACATTCCTAGGAAAACCAGTCTGAAGACCGATGAATTGAATTTTCCTACCGGCATCTTTGAAGGGTCTCAGAACGTGTGCTGTCCATCTTTTCCCAGTCCTCCTCTGCTGGAGACCAACTGCCTTGGTTACTTATTAAAGCTACTTGTGAAAATACAGATTCCTGGAACCACTGGGAAAATTCTGGTTTAGTAGGTCTAGCATGGGAGCAAGGAGTCTGTGTATTGTACAAGCACCTGGAAGATCCCTATGCCCACCAGTGCTTGAGAACTCCTGTTAAAGATGAGTGAAAGCTTAGATAGCATGAGGATTAACACCCTGATACAGAGGATTGCTCTTGGAACAATTTGTTTGTAATTCACCAAAGATAAGTGCTATTTTATACTGTGAAGTAATTTGTATCATCAAAATGCTGTGTGTGTGTCTACATTATCTATCTATCTATCTGTCTGTCTGTCTATCTCTCTCTCTCTCATCTATCTATCTGTCTGAGACATTTGGTCTTCAGAATCGGCAGGGAAAGGAAGTTAACATATATCAAGCGTCTGCCACCAGTCAGGTACTCTGGCCCCATTTTTCTGTTGTTACATCATTTTATATACGTGCTGAACAGTACTGCCCTCTTCACTTTATGGAGGGGATTACAAGACAGATACTAATGATTAACTTTGGGCCCATAGTCTTTCATATAGGAGGATAGCAGAGGCTGTCAGTGGTCCCCCAATATCGATGCTCCCTTTCTTTCTATGCGATAAACTAAAGCTCTTTGTAACTGGGCACATGGGCCCAAGGACTAATGACTGCATTATCCAGCCTTCCTTTCAGCTAGATGTGGGCATGTGATAAAGTTTAGCTCTTGGTATATAAAGAGGAGCCATTTGAAGCTTCCAGGGGTATCCTTTTGTTATTTTTCATTTTATTTGATTAACTTTTATCTTGTGGAAAATTTCAAACTTTTAGAAAAGTAGAGAGAATAATACAATAAATCTCTAGGTACGTGTGGCCCAGCTTTAACAGTTATCAACACTTGGTGAATCTTATTCTATTTCTTCCCCTTCCTCTACTCACTTGCAATGCCTGCCACCCTCCACTGGCCATTAAATGCCACTAAAAGGGGAGGTATGCACTGCCCTTGTTTACTTCCTGCCAGCTGGGACATGTATGTGACAGGTGAAACCTGAGTAAATATCTCCCATCATAGGTGGAAGCCACAGGATAAAGATGGTGGAGAAAAAAAGAAAAAAAAGGGTCCTGGGTTCCTGATGTCTTTGTGGAGTCATACTTACATCCAGGACTGTACACTGTTAGACTTTTGTATGTGAGAGAGATACGTTTCTACAAAGTTTAAGCCACTATTCTATAACTTGCAGCCAAAATTATCTCTAATGTTTACAGTGGGTCAAATAGAAAAGCCTGTTGAACCATTCTTACCAAAACAAAACAGCACCAAACCACTCTTGTCCACATTCCTGCCTTAGTAAATTCAATGTCACCCATAAAAATGGAATCCTTTTTTTTTGAATTTTATTTTATTTATTTTTATACAGCATG